>NC_143537.1:4263055-4606275 GCF_031878675.1 Megascapheus bottae | reverse complement strand
TTGGTCTGCATTTCAGTGAAGTGATCAACACCTTAGGGGCAGTCCTTCCAGGGATAGTAAGGCTCAAAAAAAGAGAGAGTGAAAATAGAAGGCAAGGTAAATACACTCCTAAGTATTTATGTATCTACAGTAGCATAAATTGGGGGAGGTGAATAATGAAGAAAAATACCACTAATAATGAAGACAACAAAAAGTTGAGACTTTCTGATCTCCTTAGTTATGACAGAAATAAGACAGGATAAGCCAGTTCTGATTCCAAGGAAATAATAATTAACAATAGCTGCTATGCAGAGTTTGATTGCCAGGAACCAGAATATATTGAGTGCTTTGCAGGTAGATCATTTATTTGATCCTTCTAGTAACACTGAAGGCCTTAATAAAATGAGGCCTACAAAGTTTAAAAAAATTTCACCAAGTTTACATGTCAAGACAGTAATAAGAGTTACAAATTATATAGAGAACTGCTGGATTCTAGAACACAAACTAGTAATTATAACACACATTTTTATTTGAATATATGTTACTATATACTACATAACAATTTTAGTTAAGTAAAGAATAAAGATTTTTGCTTTTACTATAATTACTACATGTTAATTATACAAATTAATGGAATTCACAAAAGTATCAATCAAATTACAGAAGTAGGACAAATGTTCTGGTGTGACTGGGAAACAGTGTAAGTATGAGATTATATATTAAAGAGATAATCATAAATGTCTTCCAATAATTATGATTAAAGTTTCATATGCCATATTGCCTTATCATAATGACAAACAGGAGAAAGCAAGCTTCTCATGAAAAGCTGACTATGAAGGACTGGACAATCTTCACAACATCCTAAGAGATGAAAATAAACTAAACAGAATCCAGATCTAATGCTCGTACAGCTGGTGTTTCTGAATATAACCTAAAATTTAGCCAGGCTCAGTGGCTCACGCCTGTGATCCTAGGTACTCAGGAGTATGCAATCTGAGGATCAAGGTTCAAGGTAAGCCGGGGCCCTGAAGAACATGAGACTCTTACCTCCAATTAACAACTACAACAAGGGAAGTGGGGTTGTGGCTCAAGGGGTAAGATGGTAGGTATCCTTGAGCTGAAGAGCTCAGGGACAGCACCCAAGCCCAGAGTTCAAGTCCCACAATGGACAAAAAAGAAAAAAAGAAAAAATTATTCTCCAAATCCACATCTCCACAGGCAATTTTGGACAAGGCAGGCATCAGAGATGAGGAAAGGGTGAAGCTTCATGGCCACCCTAGAATCAGGATTCACATGAAGTAAACACAAATTTCTACTGTAGAGACATTCTAACTTGCTCAAGAGTTAAAGGAATCACCCACCCAATATTTGCTGATAGTTGTACTATCTGTTGTATTATTGTTCATTAAAGGAGTTGGGGAAGGAGAAACATTACTACGTGTTGAGTGTAGTGGACAATTACTGCAGTTAGTGCTGACTGAGCGAAGTTTCAAGACTGATTCATGTTTTGGTTTTGTTTTTTTTTTTTTCTGATACTTTGAGAATACAATATGGTAGGAGAGAAAATACACTGGCATAAGGGCCTGGTGGTGTTTTGGTTTTTCACATGACTTCACTAAGAGATGAACCCTCGCAATGCAGACAGAAGTTCAGAGGGGCAACAAGTCACTTATGCTAAAAAGCATTTGTTCTTCAATTCTTAAAGGTCTTTTCAAGCCTTTTATTTTACATTTTCTTTAACTTTACAAACTGATCCAGAAAGCTTGAATCACATCCTCTTTTTACAGGGTCAGTGTAGCTTTCTGACTCTAAACCCTGGGGTTCACTTTTCCTGCCTTCTGCACATCTGCCCATCATTTTAACCTTAGGAGTGATGAGATAGGTGATTTGCCCACAGCCATCCCTCAGCATGCTGGAAAGTCTCCTGACTTCTAGGATAGCACATTTCTATATTACATCTAGCTGCCTGCAGTTCTTATTGATTCCTAATGAGCTCTATTCCATTTTAATGAGTATGTTAATGTACCAGCATTGGTCTCAGCCTGACCTTGTATATGTTTGTCTTTGAGGCTTTGTTTGTATTTAAACTACAAGCTCTGGGGAGGAAGAAACGTTTCCAATTTAACCACCCCACTGCCTTGTGCCCCTGAAAACTTAACAAATAATATTTGGTGATGATAATTATGATAGACTAGGCATAATAATATTCCCTTTTCTCTCAAGGGAATTGTGTGGTTATTTTATACTGCATTTGGAATTTTCTTGCTGTTGCTAGAGGACATCATGTGTCTTCTAAAGGCCAGAAAGTGGAAGCAATGTTTCCATCGCCAACTTTTCTCAGTAGAATGGGAAACTTTCTGTAGATTTTTAAAGGGAAACAAAAAGTGTGAACCCAGAGACAGAGTGTGGGATGAGTCATTCTTTTATAATTGTTTTTCAGGATATTGCTGAACAGAGCAATGCAGTTGGTACATATCCCATTTAATTTGCAGGAAAACAGGTGGCACTTGAGATAGGGGAACTGAAAGGACCTACAATATGTATGGGAAAAAAATGGGAGCTAGAAGGTAGCTTAATACTGTGGCATACACACTCCCTGCAAAAATACAGAACTTCTCCAGCATGGAATGAGTTCCAGCAGAACACTTAATAGAATTGGAAGTAACATTAGTGTAATAAGCACATCTGTTCTTGAGCCAAACCAGCTTGGCTGGGATTACAGCACTAGGATAGAGTACCACTAGATACTGGGGTCAGATGTCTCCAAACACAGCTTTTCCCAATATCAGGCACTCACTGTGTTATAGTTATTAATATTTCTGCATATTAAAGACTTTGTTCTTCTGAGCAGAGTGAGGGGTTTGCCCCAGCAACCACCCAGAGAGACCAGACACCCAGTGGCTGAAACGACCTTGGAGCTATCATTCAGACAATGGGACAGTAAGATGCTGAGGACTTCGTGTCCTCCCTGCTGGTACTTCATTTTCTAGGAATATCCATCTCTGCAAGGATTAAGACATTATATACTCACCAACGTGAAATGTAAGATTAAGACATAATCATCAATTAACACATAATCATTAACTCATTTATCTTATTACCTACTGATAACCTAAGGGAACTGAGAAAATTAGAGAAGATAAAACATTAAAGTGTGTGGAAGAGAACGGTTAGCCATGGTTGAGCCATTGTACCTCTTATGTTTTATATATTACAGAAACCAGCATTACATGACCTCAGAGAGAACAAATATATTTGTGTTTGTGTGAGGTTTAGAGAATGGGTTCTCAGACAAGATGGCTGATGAGAAGACACTGAGCTGATGAGCTATAAAAAAAAAGACTGCTTCTGAAATGATTTGCAAGTTTTGAGAGTGCTTAAGATCACCATTAAGCTCAAGTTATTATCAGGAAAATCAATTCATTAGGAAAAAGGGCTTACAGGCTTCACTGAAAGCTGTTTCAGCCACAGCTAAATATTTAGGATGGCTAAGTGAACATACAACACTGACGCTTATCATAGGTAGGGGAACATGATACACTGGTATTAACAGAGATAAGAGAATAAGAGACAGTCACGTTTAACACAGCTAAGGGTCCATGCTACTCTTGTATTTATCACAGCTAATGAAATATGTTACTATCCTGTTTATTACAACTAAGAAGTACACAGTAAAATAAGCGTAGAGCTCAAGCAGCAGAAGAGGGGAGGGGACGGTACAGGAGGGGACGAGAAGGTAAGGGTCCCGTACTGTCTTCCGTAGTAGTTGTGCCAATCTGCATCCCCCCAACAGTGTGTGATTGGTCTCCTCCCCCCGCACATCCTTGTGAGCATTCGTTGTTGTTCATATTCTCCATGATGGCCATTATAACTGTCCATTGATTAAAAAGGAAAACTTCAAGCGATTTGATTAAAATTTTGATTAAAAATGAAAACCTCACTTCATATGATTTTTTTCTAAGTCTTTCCATTTCCTAACAAATGGGGCGATGTCATTCTTTCCGACAGCAGCATAGAATTCCATTGTGTACAAATACCACAACTTGTTGATCCACTCATCAACTGAGGGACATCTAGGCTGGTTTCATATCTTTGCTATGGTAAATAGTGCTGCAATGAACATTGTTGTGTTGGTGGATTTAGTATGTCCTTGTTTCTGGATAATTGGGTAAATGCCAAGTAGTGGAATTGCTGGGTCATAAGGGAGCTCTATGTTTAGTCTTTTGAGGAACTGCCATACTGCTTTCCATAGTGGTTGAATGAGTTTGCACTCCCACCAACAATGTAGTAGTGATCCCTCCTAGCCACATCCCCTCCAGCATCTGTTGTTATTAGTTTTCTTGATCCTGGCCATTCTAACTGGAGTGAGGTGGAATCTTAGAGTTGTTTTGATTTGCATTTCTTTTATGACCAGAGATGTTGAGCATTTCTTCATGTGTCTATAGGCCATTTTATTTCTTCTTCAGAGAAGACTCTCTTTAAGTCTTTGGCCCATCTTTTAATGGGATGGTTGTTACTTTGGAGATTAGTTTTGGATTGATTCAATTTTTTGAGCTGTTGATATATTTTGGATATGAGGCCTTTGTCTGTTGTATGGTTGGTGAAGATCTTCTCCCACTCTGTAGGCTTCCTAATTAGTTTACTAGCTATGTCCTTTGCCATACAAAAGCTCTGCAGTTTAATGCAGTCCCACTTATCCAGCCTTCTCTAATTTGTTGTGATTCTTGGTCCTTATTAAGAAAGTTTCGACCTGTGCCAAGGAGGCCTAGTGTATCTCCTATTCTTTCTTGTAAAGTTTTCAGAGTGTCGGCTTTTACCTCCAGGTCTTTGATCCATTTGGAGTTAATTCTAGTACAGGGTGACAAAGAAGGATCCAACTTTAGTTTTTTGCATGTGCTTAACCAGTTCTGCCAGCACCAGTTGTTGAAGAGGCTATCATATTAAGTGAAGTAAGCCAGACTCAAAGGAACTTAGGCTCAATGGTTTCCCTCACTTGTCATAATCAGTAGAAACCTTGGGCTCTCCTAGTAGAGATTTGCAATAGAGCAAAATCTTAATACAAAAGGCCATATAGTAGGAGGCTAAATGAAAGGATATAGAAACATAAGCCATATAATGAATGATTGTTGTTCTTAAGGTACTATGTTATCTCTCATCTCTTTTGCTGTCCCTTGGTTATCTCATATTGTTACAGTATCTCACTTTGTTACCTGATATATCGGATGTATTTGTATTTGGTTATTTGAAATTGGATAGGGAACAGGGGAAAACAAGATGAGGTGTGGGGGTGGGGGGAGGGAAACGGGGACCAAGGTATGTGAAAGGGTATCAATGTATGGGAATTAATGTACCATCTATCTGGCAAATATCATGTAACCCTTCTATTAATTACAATAAAAATAGAGGAAAAAAATAAATAAAATAAAATACCAAAGAACCCCTAAAAAAATGAAAACCTCAGATAAGATATCCCCTTCTTCAGATATTCTGCCTGCTTTCACCCTTTACAGGCCTTTCATGATTGGGGATGACACTGGTGCTTTACTTCTTTCACTGGAAATTAATTTATGTAATAGGTCACCAGCAACCAACTGCTATCGAGTTTCAGAGAACAGGATGCTAAGCTGTTTCTGGGGAGGTAAAGACAAAGCAGGACCTATTTTGTCCTCCCTCACTGCAATTAGTGGCCTAAGACTTCTGGACACATGAAGGGGTTTTAAAGAAAGCAAAGGGTAAAAAGGCTACCCACAGAAGATAATAAAAGAAGCACAAAAGTAGCTTTACCTATGTAATTACGAATAGAAATTGTATACATTGCAGAGAACTACATTGGGTGAGCTTCCATCAGGCTTGTGCGCAATTTTAAGGTTCAGTGGAAGATTTGTAGACATGATCATCATGATCATCATTATGACCCTAGACCACAAACTTAATCCTAATATTATCCACAGAGAAAAAATTATATTGTGAACACCTGATATTATACAAACTTGCATATGCACATTGCTATAATTATAAACTATTAATAAGAAGGTATTCCTTTTGAAAGTTCTCAGGAGAGAGCTTCCTGTAACTATAATGCAAGTACTGCTTAGTGCTCAAGGGTTTCTTTTGTAGACATTATCCACATTAATTAAAAATATATAAAGAAAGTAATAGATAAAATATGTCAAAATCATGACACTCAAAGACACAAAATCAGAGATGATAATGGTGGATCAAACATCCTTAAGAAACATGTGAGGTGGTCTACGTGAGCATGGGATCAGCTCTGGAGACAGGATTGTCCCTTGCCATAAATTGTATAATCCCCGAAGGCTCGGGCCGAGGAAAGGTGATCAAGCAGAGTTCTTTGGAGGCTCAATAACTGATTCCATAGCCCACTATTAAACTCATCCTGGAGCCTACAGGGGCCTTAATTCCTAATAAAGGGTAAGATTAAACTCCCATTCCTGGTGGTGAAATGACAATTTACAATTTCAGTTATAATTAAGCAGGGAAAGTGTGTCTGCAGTCTGCAGACTATGTCTGCAGAAAACAAAACTGGCAAGCTATGCTACTCAAAATCCTGGGCTTTGATATTAGCAGTAAAAAAGATGAGCATTTATCTGTTCATGTCGTTATAATTTTAGAAGAATAGGGTTCTGAGAAGAATGAACAAAAGTGGAAATATATCTTCATTAAGATATATAGAGGTTGGAAAATGTTGTCGTAGCCTTGCATTCTCAACAAACCACTTCAGGACAAAGCCGAAACCAAGATAGAGCTAACCCGGCCCCACTCAACCTTCTGACCCCCTCCATTCCTCCAATGAGTCACTGCTGGCTCTCCACATCCGAGTGAAACATGTCTGCATTATGAATTCTTCTTCTGACTCTGGTACACAGTCTCAGGCATTTCTCCCTGGGGCCTTTTGTTCCTTTAAGTGAAGTACTAATTGACAATATCTACACTAAAATGTGTTGCACTTCTGCAGTGTGGTCGGCATGCTGAGACGTGGAGACCAACAGCAACAGACATGACAATCGTCACACAGACCCAGCACTTTCTAATCTTTCTTTGCATATTTGTCTCTCAAGCTCCTTAAGATTTGTGTCCATCTCACTGTCACACCATTTCCAATTACTAGAAGGATTCTAGTCCCTTACTGGTTGCCCCCCAAATCTTATCATGTTCTTTATATCACAATGTACCCAGTGTACATACCAGACCTTAAACTACAAATTCTTACTGCTTCATAACTCAACACTAACATGCTTCACTATTTTGATCTCTCGTGACTTATCTGTACCTTTCCTGGCCATTGCGTTCTTTATTACATGTTGATTTGGTGAATATTTATTGAATACTAACTGTACTGCAGGTTTCCTATTAAGGTAGGGATTGTCCTACTAAATTCAGCGTTTCTCTTCTCCAGCTTGGCTTTGGGGCACTCCAACCAGTAAAGAGAGTAAAAACCTTATATTAGTCCTGTATTGCCAAAGGCTAGCATAGAATGGGAACTAGATCAACAAGCAAAAGATAACTGATTAAAAATCAATAAATGCACATATGACATCTCTTGCTCTCATCCCTGGAATGTATTTAGGACCTTGAGTACAGGAAATTAGAAACAAGACTTCAAATAAGAGCCAACATGTGTTGTATGTATTCTACATGTCAGATATCACAGGTTATTTTGCAAACAGAATACTGTTAATTTTTTAAAGATTTATAAAATTGATCTATTATTTGGACTCTCACGTTGTACATGGTTAAAGTAGGGGATAAAGAATTTCACCTAAAAATTTTTTTAAACTAGATCTATGTGACAAATCAGATAGCTAGCTTGAGTATCTATGACATTTAAAAGTAGTGCTTTATTTTTAGGATATTTGTCTTAGCTATCTCCACATCTACTAAAAAGAAAAATGCCCTTAGAATAGAGCAAAGATTTCACACCTCCATATGAATATTTCCTGTTTTGTGTTCATTATTTTTTAAAGATATTGCATATGTTAGTTGTTTACAGAGCTTTCACTGTAACATGTCCATACATACATATATGTGTGTATACTATATATACACATATAGTACCCTGACTAGATTCATTCTCTCCGTCACTCTTCCTCCTTCCTTTTAAAACAACTTCAGTAGGTTTCTCTCTTCTATTTTCATGCATGCCCTTAAATACTCAGTGGCATGGCTTGTCCTGCAGGTGCTTCCCTCCTAGACCTTCCTATCATCCTTCTATTTCACTTTAAGTGTGGATGCACTGTGCCAAGTGTTACACGGTGATATTTCACGTGTGCACATATTATATTCAGTTTATCCTTTCTACTGAAACTAGTTCTTTGAGTCTCAGCCTCATCACTAGGGAGAGGGGCTAAATTCAGCCATAGCTTTCTTGCTGGCCCAGTTCTGAGGTGTGGCAAGAAATCCTGTGGAAATGCTTTTGTCTTCTCTTTTCTCCCCTCCCCTGCCCCTTAAAAAGCTACCGGAATTCAATCGTGGTAATTCTACCCTGATGGTCTTAACTCTTGTAATTACCTTCCCAAGGCCCCACTTTGAAACACACTTCTGTTTTCCAACTGTTCAGGAAATAAGCTGTATGGAAAATACAGTTGTATGGAAAATACAGCACATGCATATTATTGGAGTTTGTCCATACTCTCAAGTTCACACCTAAGTTTTGGCTTTCCTGGACTGCAAATAGCTGGACATAAAATGGATTTCCACTTCTAATAGATGCTTACACTGAATGCATCTCATAAACAATTTTCATACTTCTTAATAGAACCCTTTCTTTAACACAGAAATGTTCCCACACAGTAACTAGGTTATATTATCACGTCTCTTTATCTCCTTGCCACTGGAAAAATTTAGGAATATTCTAGTTATAAATTCTCACATAAAGTCACCTCTTATCCTCAGTTATCAATCCTTTTCTAATTAGAAACAAAGAGGCCACATTTGCTAAATAATTCCTTAACTTACAAAGAATGGTGTTAGGTTCTATTATAGTGCACATTATTTTATTAAGACAATTTTAGAAATAGTGGCAAAAATAGAACAAAAGTAATTGCTTCTGAAAGTGAGTGGCTTCATTTTATTTTGTACTGCTAATGTGTCTTATGCCTTTTTCCATGTGATCCAAAAGACTCCTTTCTCCACCCTAACATTTCACAAAGACATTTTAATATTAATATATGTCAATACATCTGCATCACATGACATTATAATTAAACTTGTAATTTTCACCTTACAAAATTACAGCAGCTGAAAAATCAGATCACATCCTTGTGGTTTTTAACCTGGTCTCCATTTTTCAGTACCATCAAGGTGTCAATTTACAATATTAATTTTAGAAGTCATACCTACAAATGTGACATTCTTGTCCAAAAGTGTGCATAGTTAACAATGCTTTAGAGCAACTAGAGATATGCCATTTGGCAGAGGACATAAAACTAGGCAGAAGGAAGAAAACTTAGAACAACAAAGCCTGTGCCATCTTAAATACCTCAACACAAAAGGGATCGTAAAGCATCCCTGGAAGACTATGAAAAAATGTTTGCACTGCTAGAAAAAATATTTTAAAGAGCAACCAAAAAATAGCAATCGAATCTACAAAGCATAGTGGTTAAATTAGAGTGATAAAGAAGGAGAATATGTCTAAAAAAGGATAATCGAGGACAAAAAAGTCCTTGTTCATGACTATTACAAAAACAAGAGTTGTGTGTGACATCAAGAAAATAAACTATGTTCTGATAGACATTATTCAGATGTCACCATTCACTGTTCCTTGTGTTTCTGTGTGGGAGTGTGGGGTTTGAACCCAGGATATTTCCCTGTGGGACAGGTGTTCTACCATTTGAATCACACATGCCCCAACACACACCAGCCCTTTGTCTCTTGTTATTTTTCCAATAGGGACTTTGTTTTGCCCAGTAGGCCTGGATGGAGACCCTCCTGACTACACTTCCTGTGGGCTGATAGGTGAAACTACCACATCTAGTTTTCTACTGGTTGACGAGGGTCTTGTTAACCTTTGATAGTATTGGCCTTGAACTGAGAGCATTCTATACCCAACCACCCAAGTAGCGAGGGGTGAACAAATGTACTCTGCCTTCATGGTTTTTGAAAGAGAAATATTCTCTTCTTGACTTCTAGTATACTTCAAATTCTCATTGGTGGTTAGAGACATACAAAGTCTTAACCATTTATCTGCAACTGCCTTGCTATGTTTGGTTTGTATTACTAACTTCATCAACAAAACAACAATCATTTAACAAGTGGAACTGCACAGTCACCAAAACTAGGTGAGTCAAAAGAAAGAAGTCTTTAGCTTTCATTTCTGGTTTTCTTTTTTGTCATTTCTTATACTTTAACCCTGTTATACGAAAATAAAACCTTGTAAAAACTTCAAGGGGGGGGGAAGAGAACGGAAGGAAGGAAGGAAGGAAGGAAGGAAGGAAAGAAGGAAGGAAGGAAGGAAGGAAGGGAGGGAGAGAGGGAGGGAAAAGACAGCACTCTCTTTTCTTAGTTACCATAGTTTCCAATACACATAAGTTCTTAAAGCTCCAATGCAAAACTACTTTTATTTAAAAAAATACCTAATAAACAATATGTAATGAAATAACAAATATCTTATTGAAGTCTGAGAAGAAGATATTTAACCAGCAATTATTTTGTTTGCTATTACTTAATATTCTGGCTTGTGCAAAACTGTTCATTACCTCCTGTATACTTTTGCTCAATTTGGCGCCCATTGTGTGTTAAGCATGGACACAAACGTACACAGCCCGTCAGTGCCTGTGGTTAAAGATGTCACAAACTCTAAGTCATCTTTGCAGAACATATATTCACCTCAAGGAAAAGATCTAACTACCTATCTATCAAGAGACATCACTGAGAAAGACATGCTGGTATGCTGTCCAACCAGCTAGCAGCTTCACTGTTCTCTCTTCCTCTGAGCGGTGAGGTCAAGATCTGAGCTGTTGACTCCTACCCTCTTTCCCTTCTTCTTGTAATACAGAGCCTTTCTTTAATGAAAAAAAAAATACCTACAGAGTATCATATTGAGACTTCTTTATATGTCACAGAGCAAGCCCTCATCTATAATCATAATTTCAGAAAACAAAGTAGAAATAAATACATACACACACACACACACACACACACACACACACATATAACTACAGAAGACCTCCAGCATTTAAGTAATAAAGATAAGAATCAAGCAGGGTTCCAGGTGCTTGCTGCATGTTATCCTATCTGACTCTAAGGACTGAAAGCACAGAACCATGACTTAAAGCCAATCAGGGAAGGCAGAAAAGTCCATGAGACTCTGCTTCCAGTTAACCAGCAAAAGCTTGGCCTGAAGTGTGGCACACCATCAGATCTGAGTGACAAGCTGAGAGAGAGCACAAGGTACTGCGTCCAACCACTAGAACTAGCACACAAAAAATTAAGAATCATTTGCTTGTCTGGTAAAAGCCTGCTTTTACTAGTAAATATATACATTCAATTTAAAAAATATTAAGTACTTACTTAGAAATTTGGTGATGTTTCAAGTTCTAAAAAAAATCTCACATTTGATCAGTAAATGTGATATCTATTCTTTTAAATGGAAAGAAACAAATTGATAACAAAAACAAGATAAAAACAAAAAAGGTACCATATAGGAAAATGCATCTTCCTTTAGAAATTGCTACTCACATCAATTCTTTTCAGAGGGACATGTATTAGAAAACACATCTAAATGGAAATTGTACAGTCCAATAAAATAGGTCTGCAGCAGTTATTTTAAATATAACACTGCATTTTTCATTTCATAAAAAAGCAAGTGACTGCCAATTTGCCAAGGTTCACCCAGTCTTACATCGCCTGTAAACCCAGTAATGTAGGGATGATTTGCCATGGCATGGTTAGTCTTAGTTTAGCTTAGGAAATCAAATTCTCAGCTCCTCAGGTCATCAGTACCCTTTGGAAATAATCAGATTATAGCCATTATGATTTTTGGGGGACTGTACTGTGGGGAAAAAAAGGTCACAAAATGGTATTTAACAATGTAGACACAACAAAGCATAAACCTAAGAACTACCTGCAATAGCAGAGAAGAATTTATTTAATCTCAAAATTGATGATGGAAGTCAGGAGAGGTTGCTCAGGCCTGTAATCCTAGCTACTCAAGACGCTGAAATCTGAGGGTCAAGGTTCAAAGCCAGTCCAGACACAAAAGGATCTGAGACTCTTATCTCCAATTAACCTCTAGAAACGGGAAGTGAGGCTTGGCTCAAGGGTAGGATGATAGCCTTGAGCTGAAGAGTTCAGGGACAACGCCCAGCCCCAGAGTTCAAGCCCCATGACCCACACAAAACAATTGATGTTGGAAATAATTTAGAACATATAGAATGTTAAAACCAATTTGTGAACATGAATTTCAAGTAATAATTGTTGCATGATATATTTTATATAAGAAAAGAGAAGATTATGTTTCTGTATATATCATTATCTAATCTTGCTATATTTTGGGTCAGGTTATTTGTTATGAAGGGTGTTTCTAATGCATCATAGAATATTTAGTCACCTCCCTGGCAATGTATGCAATAGATCGCAAATCCATTGATCTCTTGCACATTCCTGTCTCAAGTTGTGATACTCAGAACTGTCTCTAGTCATGAGCCAAGATTCCCCAAGAGGGAAAGTTAAAGCAGGCTACTGACTCGTTTTATGGGGTTTAATCATGTGTGTACACTCTCAAAACAAATACCTCAGTAATATATACATCTTATATATACATCCTAAGAAATATATAAATCTTGTAGTGTGTAAATCTTACATCACCATCCAATATGGAAATGGAGACAAATAAGATATTGAACTTGGACATTGTAAGTCAAAATAGACAGTGGTGGAAGGCTGTAGGCCCCCGCTGGGCGAGTAATCCTTGTTAACAGACCAACATTGTGTATGCATAGTGAGAGAGTCAAAGGAGTTGCTATGTTTCGGGTAAGGGGACATTAAGAACCATGGAGTCATTGACATTGTATTGTTGTTAGATAAATTATTACCATAGCCAAGTCATCTAGTCCAGTCTAGTGCGTACTAAATAAGAGAAATATGTATTTCAGAAAATGGTAATTCTATTTATGACAAAGCATATATTTTCTATTGTTCCTGTTCTCTTCCTCATTGCAGTTTTAAATGTCAAAACTCTCTACAAATTTGAATTTATTGCACAAATGGATAGGCCCAGCCTAGATTCCCCATGCACCACCGATCACAGACGTGGTGTTTACTCAAACAGCCATGGTGGCCTGGGACAGCCTCCTGTGAAACAGCACACAGATATGCATTCCTATGGAGTACTGTCCCAAAATGAGACCTGCAGCGAGGTGCAGTTAGCAACAACCTGCTATTCTGGTAATACAAAGTGTTTTCAAAGGTATCCCTAATTCATCCACAATCTATTTGAATTTGTCAGATTGACGAGGTACGCTGCCTTCAGCATTTGCTTACATTCAAAGACATTTTTTTTTGATAGGACATTAATGAAATGTATCACTAGCCGCCAACTCCTTTGCTCTAATTAAGAGGCAGCAGGGTACGGTAGTTAGACATATGCACAGAGCAGTTGCACAATTGTACATATGTGTTATTTTTGCTGATTCTATCTAGCAATCTTCAGCCAATTCACATAATTTCTCTAGGTTCAGGTAAAAATGGAGAACAACAATAACGCCTGCTGCCTGGAGCTGTCAGGAGAAGTAGATGAACTGATGTGTTCTTAGCATGTGGTTCAGTGTCCCACCAGTGCTCCATGAGCATCCCAATAGGAAGGATGGGTAAAATGAGATATATTCTGAATGGCATGTCATTCCGTGAGTCTCCAAGACAAATGACTAAAGACTTTCGAATTAAGTGGCTAAGATACATGCTACACTGTAAGGAGAATGCCTGCATGGAAAACATTTTTTTACTCATGTCTTCTAATCATATGCATCCAGAAGGTTTTGGAGCTGCTAATTTTACAGGCACAGTTTAACAATTGTTATACTTTTGGGGTTTCTAATTCAATTTCTTATCCCTTGAAGGAAATTGTAGAAATGTTCTGCGGAATTGTCATGTACACACATCTGCTACATAGCAATTCACATATACTATCTCCTGTCTCCTTAATGAAATGCTACTCACGTCGTCCTCCTGTACATCTCTCAAATGTGACACCATTATGAAAAATCCTCTGAGTTACAAATTAATACTCCCTTCCACAGGCTCATCTAGAAGACCAATAAATGGGTAAAACCACAGTCACATGCAGTCAATAGCAGAGTGGCAAAAATGTTTGGAAAATATTGAAAATAGGGTCTCACTTTCATAACTGGGCACAGAGGTGTCCAGTTTAATTTTCCTTTCTATACTAGAGACCTGATCTGTTTCTGAAGCACGGATATAGAAGTGGGAGATAAAAGAACAACTCTGATAGCCAGGTAGGGGCAGTTTCATCTTGTGTTTGCAACTAACCCTGGTGATCCTTCAACTTATTTAACAAGAACATGAAATAACAGAAGAATGAAAGATCACTAAGATAAATCAATTAAAGTTGTCTTCCTATAGATGCAGTAACAAAGACAAGGATTCTCTTCCCTGCTTACTTCTTCAGTTCAGATTTAATTTTCAAAGTTTCTAGAAAAAGGAAGATTTTTCAAAGAATCGATAATTTCAAATGTCATGAATTGATATTTTGAAATGCCAATAGAGCATTCGAGTGTGGTCAGCATGGAGTTCACACTCTTCCCTTCCGTTGATTATAACTTAAAAATCTAGACAGGAGACTTACCACAACATTTTAAGGACTCTGACAAACAAGCAAAACCTGAAGGACTGACATGTCAGTCAGCTTATTCCTGCTCCCCCATCCCTACGCATGCATACTCACAGCAGTCTAAATCTGCACACAACAAAGGGTGTTGTCATGGAAACATGTCTCTGCGGTGTATGTGTGGTGAAACAGAAAGCATGGTGGACATCCTGGGTCTTATTTTCATCTTCTTGCTCTGCCTGCCCTGGAGGCAGAGGCTGGTTCCCAAGCATCAGTTATTTGGCATAAAATGGGTAGCAGTATCCAGGATGACTGGCTTGCTTTGAAGAAGGGCAGATTGTTTTTTAGGGAAAAAAATGTTTTGTTTTGTTTTACTTTTCTTCCTAGTCTATCTGCTATTTATTTTTCCTTCAATTATTGTACACTTCTTATCCAGAATTTTTAGTTGTAACTAATGGCAGAGACCAGGATTTAACCATACAAGAATTCTGCTTTATATATTTGAAAATATAAATTCAATGAAAAAATTCTGTTTTTCAAGAAGCATCAGGAATAATAGTATAGAAATTTGTATTTCTGACTTTGTGATAAGGAACAAAAAGCATGGATTCTGTGATATTGTGAAGTTAAGAATACCATGCAGAAGACAGGATATGATAAAAACAGATGTATATAATCCTAGCTGTGGAAACGATACAAATACCACCAGACGCCTGATGGCTGACCTATGGTGTCTGTCACCTTCCTAGTTCCCTTGGTTTCTGATGTCAGTTAAGCAGAAGGGAGGCAAACAACAAAGCAAAGGCTTTAAAAATGGAATTGACTTTAACTCCAGCCAACAGGGGTCAGAATAGGATTTGAAGGGAAAACTAAATAAGGATGTCTATTGATTTAAACAAATATTCTCTAAATAGGTTTATCAGAATATACTTTTTTGTGAGGTGAGGTCAGTTGTGGGGATTGAACTCAGGACCACCTGAGTGCTATCCCAGAAGCTTTTGAACTCAAGGCTAATATTCTACCACTTGAGCCACAGCACTGCTTCTGTCTTCTGGTGGTTAATTGGAGGTAAGAGTATCACAGACTTTCCTGATCATGCTTGTTTTGAACCAAGATCCTCAGGTCTCAGCCTCTTGAATAGCTAGGGTTACAGGCGTGAGTCATCAGAACCTGGCCAAATATCATGGGTACAAACAAAAACTAGTTGTCAAATAAGAAGGAAAAGAAAAATGTTCAACAATGTTCAAAGAATTAATGTTCAAGAGCATTAACAGATTCCAAACACAATATTCAATAGGTTAGAATGAGCAGATACCAATGTTCACAGAGTCATTGTAACTTAGTTTCATTAAAGAGGGATAAAAACCCTTGAAAAATGGAAACATTGGGATTTTCAGAATAAAAAGGTTATTTTAAATGAAAATTTGAAAACTGAAATAATACACAAAATAAACACTCACTAGATGGACTGAATAGCAGAAAAAAAAATATAGAAAGAAATGGTAAACTTAATTATATACTAAGAAACAATCCAACTGGAGCCGCATGGAATGAAAAGATTGGAAAAACACCGAATAGTATCAGAGATGATGGACTAGAAATACTCCCGGGATCTGACTTCCAAACTAGTACAGAGACAAACAAACAAACACTGATGGATGAAAAACAAAACAAAACAAACAAACAAAAAAAAACCCTAGATCATTTAGCAGCCCTGCTCTTTGAGAAAAGACAAAAAAAAAATGACCCTTGGCCGTGATAAATTAAGCCAGATTATACCTTTTCACCCTGTTGGACCACGGTGGATATCCACCGAAGAGGATCACCATGTTGATTAGTGAAATGAAGTCCAAGAAATGGAAACAAGATGATTTTGGGGTTTTGGGTTTTTTGCTTGTTGGAATTTTTTTCTGCTTTGTCACTGCTTTTTATTTTTGTACCTAATTTTTTTTTAACCAGTCCTGGGGCCCTGAGGCCTGAGCACTATCCTTGGGCTTTCTCAAGGCTAGCAGTCTAACTCTTGAGACATAGCACCACTTCCTGGTACCCAGGAATCAAACAGAGGGCTTCATGCATGCTAGGCAAGCACTCTACCGCTAGGCCACGCTCCTGGGCCTGATTTCTTTTTTTTTTTCATATATTTTTATTGTAATTAATAGAAGGGTTACATTATATTCACCAGATAGAAGGTGCATTGCTTCACATACATTGTTACCCTTTCTCATGTCTTGGTCCCCATTTCCCTCCCCCCACCAGTGCCCCTCATCTTGTTCTCCCCCCTTCCCTATCCAATTTCAAATAACCAAATAAACATATATACAATATATCAGATAACAAGGTGAAATACTGTAACCATATGAGATAGCCAAGGGACAGCAAAAGAGATGAGAGATAACACAGTACATTAAGAACAACAATCACTCATTATATGGCTTTTGATTCTATATCCTGGAGGTCCTTTCATTTAGCATCATTCTATATGGCCTTACATATCTAGGTTTTGTTCTATTGTAAATCTCTGCTAGGACAGCCCAAGGTTTCTACTGATTATGACAAATGAGGGAAATCATTGAGCCTATGTTCCTTTGAGTCTAGCTTACTTCACTTAATATGATTTTTTCTAAGTCTTTCCATTTCCTTACAAATGGGGCGATGTTGTTCTTTCTGACAGCAGCATAGAATTCCATTGTGTATAAATACCACATCTTGTTGATCCACTCATCACCTGAGGGGCATCTGGGTTGGTTCCATATCTTTGCTATGGTAAATAGTGCTGCACTGAACATTGTTGTGCTAGTGGTTGTAGTATGTCCTTGTTTCTGGACGATTGGGTAAATGTCCTGGGCCCGATATCTATTCCTTTTGTTTTGTAAGTTTGTCTCTTTGGGGGAGGTAGGAGGGAGAAATGGTGGGACTGAAATGGTGGGACAATGGGTGAATGAATGTAACAGTGATACTCACTGGACACTATGTTGAAAATCATAAAGACAATGGAAAAGGAAAAGTAGCTGGAAGGAGCCATGAATTTGCATATTCACTCATCATCGTCTTTGAGAACACCCATGGCTGGATAGGCATCAACTTGAAGTTCAGAGTGAGTGAATAGATACTGTTTGTCAAATAATGTAAGCTCGGTCAAATTAGAATTATACAAAACTTAGGCACATAATAGATCTTTTGTATGATCAAAACAAGATCCCTGGCTAAGTCTGTTGGCTCATGTCTAGAATCCTTCCTACTCAAGAGGCTGAACTCTGAGGATCGAAGTTCAAAGCCAGCTCGGGCAGGATTAATCTCCAATTACCCACCAGAAAACTGGAAGTGGTATTATGGCTCAAAGTGGTAGAGTGTTAGCCTTGAGCAAAAGAGCTCAGGGATAGGGTAGAGGCCTGAAATTCAAGCCCCACAACCAAAATCAAAAGCAAAACAAAGATTCCTTTATTATTATTTTTTAGTCTGTGGGCTTGAGTTAGAACTTTCAAGGTCTCTGTTTTATACAGTAATCTAGTTTTATTCATAACTGCTAGTATACTGTCAGATTTCAATTTTCATAGAACATACAGTACACAAAATCTGTGGCCATGTTCATTCTGGAACGTGTATCCAATGAAAAGTGAAAATATTCAATCATCTAAATGCCTTTTCAAAATTATATGGTAGACACATATACAAAATGCTCTTACTGGCATTTTCCAAAAAGATTACTAGTTATACATACAACCTTAGTCAATTTATCAACATACAAACAAATTAAAAGGATAATTATATGGTATAATTTAAATGAGAAAACCAGAGTTGACTGAAAATTCTTCTAATTTGCAGTTAACTAATACCTGAATTGATAGTACTGTAGTCACAGATTCAATTTCTGAAGCTATGTTCATGAAGAAAAACTAATAAAAGAAGTAAAAATAACCTTAAAGATACTGAATCCTTTTTTCTCAGTATTAAGTTCCAAACCTTTACTAAGCTCTAGCCCTCAGAAATGTCTATCATAGAATAAAAGTCAGAAAGACAATACATTCAGTCCAAAATCAGAAGTCTGAAAACAGAATAGTTAGCCTGATTCACCTGGTCTTCAAAGAATGAGAATATTAGTTATAGGCTCAAAGTTGTAGAAACCAAAGAGAAAACCCAACAACTTCAAGACATCTCAGAGGAGAATTGTGGAGACACGTGGCCCAGCACACACAGCCTCAGGCATGACAGAGCCGCAGGCTTCTCTGACTGTTTTCCTATGGTGTAGCTTAATGAGACACATGTACTAAGCTAGGCATACATGTTCAAAAACTAAAATTATATGTGGTATATACAAATATATATATATACATATATATGTGTGTGTGTGCGTGTGTGTAGGAATTCTATGCTTCCATCAGAATGACATTGCCCCATTCATAAGGAAATGGGAAGACTTGGGACAAAAACATATTAAGCAAAGCAAGCCAGGCCCCCCAAACACAGGCTGCCTCAATGGTAATAACTAGAATAGGTCTAGGATATTCTTAACAGAGGATGAGATCTGAGGATTGCGGTTCAAACCAGCCCAGGCACTAAAGACCATGAGACTCTTATCTCCAATTAACTACCAGAAAACCAGAAGTAGAGCTGTGGCTCAAGGGGTAGGGTTGTAGCCTTGAATGCCAGGGCCCAAAGTTCAAGCCCCATGAACAACAAAAAAAAGTTATTTCAGAATTCTACAAAAACCTATTTCTTGAAGTCAAATATGATTATATGTTACAAGCATAGAAGTTAAGGTCAGATTGTGTCAAATTTATTCACTTTTCCAATTATCTTTCAAATTAGGTTTATCATTCATTTTGAAGCTTTCTTCTGGTTTTTACATAATAAAAATTAGTTTGAAAAAACTTCATTTAATTTAATAAAATTCCAACTCAAAATTATTTCATTAGCTGAGTAAAATTTTTTAAAAAAATTTATTAACATTGATTTTTACATCATATTTCAAATGGCATGTTTAACACACAAGTATTCAAGAATGGAATCTCTATATACAATCACTGGCACTTAGTTTTTAGAACATAATCAAAATTAGGGTAAAGGTTCGTATATCATAGATACATATTAAATTATGTAATAAAACATTATGTCTATGGAGTCATAGGTTTTTATATCTATGTAGTTGTGTTTATCTCCAATATCATGTCCATAGCATTGGGTATGCAACTATTGAGTCTTTACTCTTGTACTGTTTGGATCTAATAGCCATATATTGAGGATACCATGCGCCTTTTGTTCCTTTGTTTTTGACTTGTCTCTGAGTAAAAATCTTTTATGAATTTTAAAATACTGTGTAACAAAATAAAATTCCAAGCTACTAAAATACAAGTAACATTTCTTGATGCTTAAATAGATAGCTTGTGCAAAAACATAAGCTACTGCTAGAAAAAGCCAGAGGGTTATCAAGGAGTATTGTTTATTGTTTTTCTCCACCCTGCTGTGCTCTTCTCAAAACCTCTACTGAAGGCTGTTCAACCCTTAGATTCTGAGTGCTTTTAGAAGGTCTCAAGTACATTTTCTCACTGCAATTTATTATTAGTTCTGACCTTCAAAAGACTTTCGCAAGCAGGATGTAGCCAAAGAAAATAATGGGGGAAAAAAAGCAAACTGGTCTTCAGCATTACTTATATAATTTTCTTCAGGATTTGCTAGTCAAAGCTCTCACCCAAATTTCTGTTTATCTAGAATCCTGTTCACTGTTTAGGTCATTGCTCTGGTTGAGATTAGTCTAAGAAAGTGGTTTGGGGCCATGACTCAATACTTGTAATGTACTTGAGCATGGAGGTCTCCCAGCAATCCTGCTAAGAGCAAGGTATATAGCCTCTCAATTACTCAAATTTCTTCATTCATAAAATGGGAGGGGGAAAAAGCTAGCAAACTATTTCAGAGACAGAGAAACTACTTAAAATTACTTCCCAAGGAAAAGTCTGATGAAATCTACTCTGTAAATAGCTATTTGAAGGAGTTTAAACTGACTCATGATGGGCCTGTTTCCAGGTACACTAAGTTTCTATACATCACACAGAGGCAGAAACTTCAGACTTTGTCATAGTTCAAGCTGAAAGAAGATATTTCTGAGGGCTATTAATTCCATTTCTCAGGTGACTAGCCCTATATTCAAAATACCTTGAATAGAAATGGCCATCTGTATCTGGAAAGTTTTATTTTCCCCTTAGAATCCACTGGATATGGCAGCTGCTTATTTACTGCACAGCTCTGGCTTTGCAAAGCAGATCTGATGATCTGTTAACACCTAAGTTTCAGCTTCTCTCAGAGGAAAAATATCACACTACCACAGTCTCATTAAATTCACCTTGCTTTGCATAGGTGCTGAAAATAGTACTCCTCACCTTTATTTGTCAGCTAATGAGAGAATTCTGATGATTAGAAAGTGGAGGAATTATTTATACTTGCAGAAGGTGTTAAGTAGTTTTCCCAATGGCAGTAATTTCCAGATGTCCATTTTTAGGACTGTTCTTTCACAACATTTTCCTTGCAAATGTATTTTTAATCTTTACTTTCATTCTTTATTGCTTTATTTTAAATTAATCATTCTTTTTTTAAAAAAAATTCTGTGGACTACTTTTCAAAACAATGGAATGCCCACAAGCTGGCAGTTATGCTATGGTTTTACCGATAACTAAAATGAGGTGAACATGGTACCGTCTACATTTCTATAGCCAAATGTAGGTTGTAAGAATACCATAGAGGTTTATTTTGATTTTCCACTGTAGAGACAAATTTCAAAGGACTGATGCATGAAGAGATTCAGAAACAACAATTATTAGGTAAGTTAAATAGCCCAGTCACACTTAGACTTTAGCAGCTGAGTACAAATAACTTCTAACAGAACATGATAGAGTAACAATTAGTCATTTTGCCTAAATAAACAAGTGGAATAAAATTTAATACTCATGAATGCTGAATCTATAGAAATGACACCTGTTTCAAAATGGTTTGGCTAGGAACATTTATATTGAGACCTGTTTTTGCAAGCTACTTTAATTGTTCTTAGACTGTTTTGAGGAAGTTGTACCATAGTCTCCAGTATCCAAACCCTTCCTTCTTTATAGAGTACATTGGTATTCTTACTGGCTTCATAATCTAGTCCTGGGTTCCATATGCTGTGTCCTTCAGCCATTTATCTCATCTACTGAATCTGGGTGGGGCCTCAGGGCCCAAGGGAGAGCGAGCATCATGGTAAGGAAGCAAGCTACTTGGAAGTCTGTTCTCGCTGCGGGGGTAACAGAAGCAATCAATCATCCCAGGAGGTTTAGAAAGGTATTTGAGGTCTCTTGTTGATATAAAGTTTCTTGGAATGAAAAAAAACAAGTCTACAATATTTAAGCACTGAATCTATTTCCAGAGAAAAGTTGGTATGACAAAGGAACATAATGTATTCTTAATTGGAGCCAAACTTCTTATCTCATCATTTTAGTACACATATAAAACAGATTCCTATTATACACAGAGACAGTTTAAAGGGTATTTTAGCCAGTAAACACTACCTCCTCACAAAGACTCTATTTTCAGCAGCTTGCTAGGATTCTATCATTTACCAAGAGGCCTTGAGGAGTTCTGTAACTGGGTACTCTGTGGGAGCCAACCAATCAATAGCAAATGCAGTGCTCCGCTCACTCCTCCACAAGTCTATTAGCAGTCCCGAGTCATTTCAAACTCATAGTATTTACTGAGCTTATAATTACTGCTCATGATTTGTGGCCACAAATTTCTGTCAAACCACATTTCCTCCATCAACCATTATATGTATCTTTATGATGGGACCGGTGGTTCACACCTGTAATCCTAGCTACTCAACCTTCTCTGACTGAGCATAAGAAAGTAGACCTGAAGCATTTTTTTCACAAGCAGAATGTACAGCTATTCCCCTCTCTGAGCAAAGTCTTGCCCAACCAAAACATTTTCAGCCTCTCTTATTATGAAGCTTTCTGTTAAGGATTTTGTGGGGGGAGAGGAGTCAAAATGTGTCTTACACAGCCACTGCAGTATTCACTTCTGAATGAATCCAAGGAAATTTTATTAGGTTAAAATTTATTGAGTATATCCAAAGTAATGACACTGCATGCTTCAAGTACTTCAGAGGAGTTCCTAATAGTTCCTTTATCCATCTTATTACTGGAGACATCAATCCACAATTTGTTTAAATTAAAGCACGGTGTTCCAAATAGCATTGGCTCTGACTGATGTGAGAAGCCAATAAGCACATCAAGAAAGGTCAAGGGTATTTTGGGCGCCAATCTTAAGACTTACTAGAGTTTAAAAGATGAGTTTCAAGGCCAGAATTGCTCCCCAATTAATCCAGCCATAAATTTTAAGTCTAAACCAAACACCACAATTTTTCTAAGACTAAATAATCAAATCATAGAAATATCTGGAACTGAGTTGGATTTTCCTTGTGAATAGCACTCCATATATACCAAAGAGAACCTAGTTAATTCTGCATTTTAAATTAAAAACAAGTCACATTTTATGATATGTATGTCTCAAGTGTTACCTGCAACAACCACACTAAACCAATCATCATTTATAGGTAATCCTGGTTTGACTGCATTTTGTGTGTCCTCATTTGCCAGAACCCTAAAGCCTATTATAATATCCAGCATTTGCCATTTCAGGAATGTTAGTAATATTTTTAGAGCCCTGATTAATTATTCAAAGATTTTTTAAGCGGTAAGACATTTGAAATATCCAGTGTACTCACTCTGAATCTTAATTATATATATGTGTTTTTTCTGAAATTATATATTTTTCTCAATAGCACCAGTTGTTTTAAAAAGCATTAATACCAAACATTTATGTGAGAATGCATTCTTTTGAAATATTTATGTATCTTTATGAAGTACTGGTGTAAAGGGGCTTCAATTCCAGAAGTCAGGTTATATACACAAAGTTCTCAATTAGCAGTGTGCTGCCCAAGCTCCATTTTCAACTTTGCCTCATGGGATTAGGTTCTACTTCCTTTCTGCTAACATAATATTTTATTGATATATTTATTTTAATGTATCTTAAGTAGTTTCACAGAAAGGTTTCAATTCTCCATGTCAACTTAGGAATACGAGGCATCCTGATAAATGTCATACCTTCCACCATTCTGCCCCGACCTGTTCCAACCCCACGTCTTCCCCTCCAGTTATCTCATACGGTTTCCAAACATGTACATTAAATGTGAGTACTGTTACTACTGTGACTCTGCTACCATCTTAAAAGTCAAAACCAAACCTTTAACTCGGTAGGCTTCCTATGTTTTATATAGCTTATCCCACTGTTGGTCTTCTCACTAAATGATATGCCTTGAGAAAAACAAATGTTGGACCTCTGCACCTATTCGTGTATGCATTCCCCTTTCCAGTTAATCAGACTCAGAAGGAAGCTGTGGTGGAAGAGCAGCTACACCCGAAGGCAGCAATCATTCTGAAATGGCAGAAGGTAACTATGCAGCCCAATCCCTTAACAGTCTCTAACTGCTTGTTAGGTCAAGACCAAAAATAAATGGAATAACAGATGTTCAAGTGAAGCCTTTTCCAATTTATGGGGCCTTTGGGAAAATATGTATTTTTTCTAGGCCATAGAAAGTAGTTGAAATTGCTAAAGTAGATGATATCATCAGTATAACAATGTCTTCTAAAAAACTAGGGGAAACTTTGGGGCCTGTTGACTCTACTCAGATGATAACTTTTAAATATTTTATCCTCCCTTTATTTGAATTTCAAGAATGAAACAAAGAACTGAAAATGGCTGTTTTTAAATTTTCACATAACTCATAGATATCTACAGTGAATAAACTATGTTGAAAATATATTTTCTGTGCACTAATTTTCAGACTTTTCTTATTCTGAAACAGATGATTGGCTGTTCAGTACCTGAACAAAATTCAAATTTACTGTGAATTATTTCAAACGGAGTTAATTTTTGCCAAATGTTTTATACCCTATATATGGGTCATGTGTAATATAACCCAAGTTAATTACCAGTATGAAATAATAAACTTAAACTGTTCTACATCGTCTCTATTTAACATGTTAGTTTTTCTGGTTAGGAAACATCAATTTTTTTTTACTTCATTTTAGTCTTTATCTAGAATTTTGGTTAAACTGTAACTTAGTGTCCTCATTCTTCTCCCAGGGGATATAAGTTCTCTACCTTTGAATGAGTGTGAAGGAGACACACAAAAAACTGAAAACAGTTTTGAACCTCTTAGTTTTATCTTCCCAAATCCTAATACCTTTCTATATTCCTGTAGGAGGATAATACTATGAACTTTTTCTTTTATTTGAAGTTATATTTATTATATTCCAGCATAATTATTTAATTGAATGGAACAAAATTGCTTGAAACTAAAGACCTTTGAAATACATGCTATATACATTCATTTAAACTTAGGAAGAAAAAAAGAAGATGTAGACAAAGATGTAGACAGTATGAGTTGGCTGCCATGACAATTCTTGGCACTAGGTGACTGAGTTCAGGGGTGTTCAGGACAATTTTCCTCTGAGGCCTCATTTTAGGTTTATAGACGATTTCTGAACCACATGGTCTTCCTCTGTGTGTGTTTATGTCCTAATTTTCTTCTCTTATATGAATAACAGTTATATTGGAGTAGAGCTTATTTTAATGACTTCATTTTAACATAATTATCTCATTAGAGACCATGTCTTCAATTATAAAGGCTTCAAAATATAAATTCAGAGGGGGAGAAATACAGAGATAAAAGAAACTAAATGCTGCTGCATGACCACATTACTGAAGACTTTGAGAAAGGTAAGAAAATTCACCATGACAAAAGTGGTAGATAAAAGTTGAGGTGTAAGAAGACAGCATGTTCTGAAATCTATACAGAAATACAGAAATTTTTGATACTGCTAACAAATTTAGTAACGCATTGTAAGAAAAGCTTGAGACTGTCTTTATATAAGTAACATGTACATTCCTAGATATGTAATAAAATAGCTCGTATTCCTTGGCAATTGACACACGGTGCATTCCCAGGGGGAAATCAAGATGAGCGGGGGGGGAGGGTTGGGAAGGAAATGGGGACCATGACATGAGAAAGGGTATCATGTTTGTGAAGTAATGCATCTTCTATGTGGTGAATATAATGTAACCCTTCTATTAATTACAATAAAAATATATGGAAAAAAACTTACAGAGATGCCCACCCTATGGGATTTTTCTATAATTACTCTGAAACATTTTTAAATGTGACCCTCAGTAGGCAATCATTTCACATCACAATTCTATGATGTAAAACCAAATTAAAAGTTTAATGAGACAACGTTCGCTCTATTTATACATGATGTACTATTCTCATTTGTCTTTGATGGAGTTCTAATTTATTTTCTTAAAACTTACCATTATAATGTAAAGTGACTTTATAAAAAGACTAACAGGTCACAATATGCAGTTTGAAAAATACAGCAAAAATGGCAGAAATGGTACAATCATGTATTTATTGCAAACTGTCATTTTTCTCATTATCTGTAAGATTCTTCTGTCCTCTGCAACATCCCAAATATAGATAATCCTGAGAGAGAAGCCATATCCCAACTATGTAATACTCCCATACAAACTCTGATAGAAATCATACAACAACATCCCCCTGGATCTATTTGCAAGTTCTAATATCAGGATTGTCTAATAACACTTCAGCAATAGTAGAAATGCTTTTAAAAACATATTGTCTAATATGGCAGTCAAGGGAAACATGTGGCTGGTTGATATGTGACTAGGATACATATGCACCACGGGGATGTAAAGTTTTAAATGTAATTAATTTTTACTATAATTAATCTTGAACACAATTAATTATTTAGTGCTTAGTAGTTCCTATACTATTAGAGGGCACAGTGACAGGGATTACTGGACTGCCACAGGGCAGCAACTATCATGCTAACTGACAGGTAAACTCTCATCAATCTCCTAACACAGAATTACAAAAGAAATATCCTACTTTTCCTCTTCTCCAATATACGTCCTTGAAATACTGGCATATGTTTAGTTTAAATGGAGGTATCCAGGTTGTGTGTGTGTGTGTGTGTGTGTGTGTGTGTGTGTGTGTGTGTGTGTGTGTGTATGTGTGTGTGTGATGTGTGTAGGTCAATGGCATGGGGCAAATTTTAATTTTTTCTTTCATGTGTAGATATCAATAGAAAAGGTTAAAAGAAATAAAGTATGAGATTAAAATACATCCTATTAATCTTCAGAAATTTGAAGGAAAATCCCAAAGCAAATGAGGGCCATAGATCTAAACTGGCTTAGAAGAGATAAGAAAGAGTAAGTTGCTAAGATGGGGGACACACAAAGCATGAGGACAGTCATCATGCTGGGGAGGGGACAGCCTCGGAGGAGGATACAAAACTCATGGAAGTCGCTCAGTGTACATCGGTATGTCATCATTTTAAACATGGTGTAATTGGTTATTGAAATATACCCTTTCCTGATGTTGAAATTGAAATAAGTTTAGGCAACTACCCCAAAGTCACATTTGTTACTGAGGTGAGAATCTTGAATTCTAACTCTGCAATAATGTTATCTTCATAATCCCAACCTTATGTGAGGAACTTTGCCTTTCTTAACAAAATTAAACAAAAGACCAAAAGAAACAAGGAGTAGACCGCACTCAAACATCTGGTTTCAGTGGACAGATCTATTTACCCACTAGACTGAGACCTACATCTCATGATCCATCTGTGGACCAATATTCTTGATCGTCTATTGTTCTCCAGGCTTTGTTCTCATAGGCCCATATGATGGGTTAGAAGTTAAGTCCTTGACTCTTAGAAGGATTATGTGTCATGTACCTTTGACATCCTGCTGCAGTGGTCCAAGCTGCTCTTTTGACCTTATCCCAGTCACACTGCATTAGAAGCCAACCAGTGTGTTCAAAGTATAGCTGAAGTTCAGCAAATGTCTTCTGAGAGAAAAAAAAGAAAGCATACCGTATCAGCATTTGCCTTGGGAGTCAGGTGATACATTTTCAAATAATGTAATGGAAATTTTCTAATGAGTATAAAGCCAGAAAAGCTTAATAATAGATAAATATGAATAGTTGCTTGTCACACGTAGAGTATACCACTGTCAAGAAGCAACTGAAGTTCATGGATGAATAGTAATTAATGTTTATGGGAAACTCCACAAAATCAATTCCTTTCCTACAGTCTCCCAGGAAGAGTTTGGCTTCAACTCACTATTGATGGATGGGCTTTTTGAACTTGAAAGAATTGCACTGCGATTATTTGGGCTTTTTAAACTGAAAATGTTTCCCTGGGGATCAGCTATACAATCACCATTTTCCTGTTAGGGAAACTACTTTGATTTTGATTAATCATTGCAGAGACATAGAGCCTACAGTGAGAAAAAGGCTGTATGTGACATAAAGCTCAGGGAGTCATTGCAGGATATGAGATAAGTCTAGAAGAAAGTGGTGACTAGATGCCCTCATGACCTAGTCACACTTCTGTGCCTCAGTATCTCCAGTGATTTCAATCATTATTCTGTGTGGTAGCCTATGATCTCTCATTTGGATATCTTGGATACACAAAATATCTAAATACTGGGTAAGGGATTTCAGTGTCTGAAGGAGCTTTTGCGTAAACTGTCTTAACACTCCATCTCTCTGCCCTCAAGGTGAAGTAGGAAGAAAATTTTGTAAGCAGAAATTCTTCCCAACTGCGACTCTGCTAATGCTCTGAAGGGATTCTTGGCATTTCCCACATTCCAGGCATTTGGGGTTCAACTTTCCCTTTTGTCAGACTGAGTTTGTGTGAAAGTTATTGAGGATGGTTCTTGTTTTTGGAGCCTAGTTTGGCATTTTCTGTAGAAATCTATTATGGCATGGCCAAAGGCTCTGTACTTCAGCCTTCAATTTTTCATGAGTACAGCTAGAGTCATAATTAAAGTTAGCTGTAAAATGTCACATAAATTGGCCAAACTCTTATCTATTAGGCTTAGGTTCTTAGAAAAATGTATTTTTGGTTTATAATATGTAAGTCATTAAGAAAATGGAAAAGAATGAAAAGAGGTTGTGACTGTAACTCATTTATATTTTATAGGACAAGTGTTTCAGCACTTACATTTTATGTAACTTTTAATTAAATCATGCATACAGTTTTATACAACTATTAATAAGTCAAAGTATTTCTATGCAGAATGATTATCCCTCTTCATTTTTTTTGTGGGTCATGGTGCTTAAACTCAGCCTGGGTTCTGTTGCTGAGCTCTTCAGCTCAAGGCTACTGCCCTACCCCTGGG
Organism: Megascapheus bottae; assembly: GCF_031878675.1. NCBI lineage: Eukaryota > Metazoa > Chordata > Mammalia > Rodentia > Geomyidae > Megascapheus > Megascapheus bottae. The sequence goes on along the minus strand of NC_143537.1, from coordinate 4,577,204 downwards.
CCTGGGTGTTGTCCCTGAGCTCTTCAGCTCAAGGCTACCACCCTATCCTTGAGCTAAACTCCACTTCCTTTTGTGCCTGGGCTGGCTTTGAACCTTGATCCTGAGATCTCAGCCTCCCGAGTAGCTAGGATTATAGGTGTGAGCCACCTTGCTCTGGTGTCCCTTCAATGTTATAATATTAATACTCTCAAACTTTTACTAGGACAGGTTCCCTAAGATGATTTTGCATATAAACAATATTACCCTGAAGGGCCTAATTCTTTTTTTGTTTGTTTTGCTAGTCCTGGGGATTGAACTCAGGGCCCAGGTATTGTCTTTGAGTTTCTTTTGCTCAGGGTTAGCACTCGACCACTTGAGCCAAACCACCACTTCCAGCCTTTTCTGTATATGTGGTACTGAGAAATTGAACCCAGGGCTTCATGCATGCTAGGCAAGCACTCTACCACTAAGGTACATTGTCACCCCCTGCCCAAATTTTATGCTTTAAATTCTAGTCCCATTTGGCTGGTAGTCAACTCTACTTTCCATTACCAATTACAAATAATCTAAGCTTTTCTGTTTAGTTTATAGGGTACCTTATAGCCTAGCATTTATTCAGCAGGTTTTCAGGTGACACAATTAGAAACAGAATGAGAAAAATAGAAAAAAAAAGAACAGGCATAGACAGAGGAAAAATAGAATGTAGGAAATAAGTGGGTGATATTAGATGCAATTGGATCCAGAATTGTAAACTGTTTAATCAACTTGCTTATTTTCCTCATTCCCCCAACTCACAGGGGTTCGACAATAAACTGTCTTAGGTAAGTCACTGAAAGAATGACGTAAAAGCAGCTGTATGTATTAGTGACGAGAGTACTCTACTTAACATAAAAAACATACTGCTGCATTTTGGCAGTATATATTAATGTTTTGATGATATAACTCCTTGTAGATGTTTCTGACCAGTAGACGCTATTTCCTTCCTTAGTCTAAACTTCAATTATGTAGCTCTATTCTTTTTCTGTCTCTTTCTCCCTCTCTTTCTTTCTCCCTCTCTCTCTCTTTCTTCCTCTCTCTCCCTGCCTCCCTCTCCTTCTCCTCCTCCTCTCTCACATAGCTTAGAATCCTTTGTGTTAGAAAATCAGATAAATTATGAAGAAATGTATGGAGAGGGTGCGACTTACTTTCTTAATTTACATTTTTTAATTAGAGAACTGAAACATCACAACAGTTCCCACTCTTTTGGCAACAATCAGTCATGTAGGCCCACTTATACAAGAGGAAAAAAGGGAAACATGGCTTATAAGCAGCCAGCAACTGCCCAGCCTCAACTACTGTCCAGCCCCCACTACCTGCAGCACCAGCAGTCTGGAATATAAGAAAATGTTTATATACAGCTAGTAATGACTGTGTCCCCATCACTGTATCTGATCCAATTTCAGCAAGTTCATTTCTAAGATTAAAAAGCCCTGATGCTTATTGTGAATAGCACTGGTAGCTATATGAACAATTTCAGCAGCCAATTATTTTTTCTTTAGTGAAAATGAAATAAAATAAGCTGCAGAACACCAAACCCACTGACCTATTTTCTTTTCTTGTTTCTGGCACCAGTTTATTACAGTTTAGATTAATTTCTGTTTTAAAATTGTGTGGAAATACAGTCTCAGCTAGGATTGTATACGTGATATTATAGGTTTCTGTGATTTCTCTGATTGTTTTTATTGTTTAAAATATTTTATAGAATTTAAAGCTAAGTAGGAATACTGATGTTTATGCCGTTAGGTAGGAATAAGTATGTAAAGTAGGGTAATTACAAATAGAAAGACTGGATTTTTCAAAAGGATAAAAGAAAGAATTATGAATGCTTTTTATCATAGACAAAGATAAATTTTAAGACAAAAATGTTTAAATGGATTTAAAATTACATAATGTATGTGTGAAAGTACCTTAGTATTATATGTAATTTAATGTGTTTTTAAAAATAAATGCAACATAACTTAAAATTATTTTAGTGATCAATTTAAAAGAAGTGATGGTAATTAGCATACATAATAAAAATGCCTGTATTTACTGCACTCTAGCTTGTCAAGGTGAGGCTAATTAATTGCTTGTTTAATTCATTTATTTTAACATTGACGCATACTATTTACTGTACTCACAAAACATGAGGCTAAAGGGTGAGTGTTTCATCGGTGGGAGACACAAAAAGCAGGTGGCAATTACCACAATAGTGTGTCCAGTGCTAGAACCCTGGAAAATCAGGACAACTCATCAGCAGATACCACATTATGCTACTTCATTCCATTTTGGGTGAATAATGAGTCTGACCTCTCTCAAACAAGCTGCGAATAGAAAAGAACATGAACATGACTATAGAACAATGATCTGCTGTAGATAATAACTTGCCCCTAAAAACATCCACAGTAAAGTCACCTTTATTTTGGTCAGCAATCTGAATCTAGAGATTTACCTTTCCTATATGTATTACAAGGTCATTATTCTTCTAAAGTTTCTTTTAGTCACCTTTTAAATATTATGCTTTTTTGTTGGTCGTGGGGCTTGAACTCTGGGCCTGGGCACTGTCCCTGAGCTCTTCAGCTCAAGGCTACTGCCCTACCCCTGAGCCACAACCCCACTTCCAGTTTTCTAGTGATTAATTTGAGATAAGAGTCTTATAGTCTTAAGTGCCTGGGCTGGCTTTGAACCATAACCCTCAGATCTCAGCCTCCTGAGTAGCTAGGGTTACAGGCGTGAGCCACCATACCTGGCATTAAATATTAATTTTTATAACTTGCTTTCTCCATGGATGTAAAATATTTTCATTTGTCATTCATACTTACTCAATAAACAATGTCTCACATACCATATATCTGATTATTTACTGAAGTAATCAATTGTTATTTGCCAAACCTCTAATAAAATAAATAAAATATTTTGCTAGTTAGTATCAGCAGTATATAAAAATTTTGATCTCAAAAAAATGGCAACTACTCAGATTCATACTTATGTTCTAATTGCTTTTAGTATTTTGCCTTCAGTTTTGCTTGTTTGGCTACATGAAATCTCACAAATATTTTGGAATCAGATTTCATGCAACTTTGACTGTATGCCAAATGAAGTGTTTTATACTCATGTCATGGTCGATGTGGTGGATGAGGATAAAATAAGGCAAATGCTCATCAGTTGTTGTGGTCTTTCATCTTCTGGAAAAGAGATAGGAAAGAGGGAAAGCGCTGACCACAAGTCTGTCATCAAATGGCCTGAATGACTCATTGTTACGCTGTTAAAATAGCAATACATTCAGAGCCACATGGTCAGCCACTATAAAACTCCCCTACCTCTTTCCCATTTTCCTACTTCCTCTTAGAAACACAGACCTCTACCTTCATATTTGAAAATGCCAAGCTCATTCTACTCCTGAACATTTTAATTTGTTGTTCCCTTGCAAGATCCTAACTAAATTCATTGAAGAATCTATTCAAATGTACCCCCATAGAAAGCAAAGTACTACCATGCTATTCAAAATAGGCTTGTTTGCCTTTTGCCATGTTCTAAATGTTTCTGAGGTTAAATCATACCCTGAAGTAATGAACCAAATCCCCCCCCCCAAAAAATTTTAAATGTCTCTTCTATGAAGAAGAGACAGATAGACTCTCTTATATATAGAACCATATCTACGGGTTTTTTATCAAGCAATGTTTCCATTTTCCCTTCCTCCCTTCCTCTATCCCTTCTTTCTTCCTTCCCTCTTCTAGAATTAGCCTATATATGCACTGTAAAAAAAAGAAAGGGGAGGAATTATCCTTTCCTTTTAGAACCTTCTAGCTGACAATCTACTCTGAATTTTCAACTCCATTCTGGCTGTCTTCTGTGAATGTCTAATAGGATTCACACAGTAGGCAACTGATTTTAAAGCTCATATGTATCATTTAAAGAAGAAGTGTACTCCCCTGGCTGAATACTGCCAACATTTCAACATATGTACCCATTTCTACCAAGGACCAATTCATTCATATAGCTGAAATACATACTCCTTTTGTTGAACAGCATCTGTTTGAGGTGAACCAAACTTGTCTCCTTAAAGTTCACTGCTTCTGTAGGCTCTCCATTTTCCACCCAAATGATTTATTTAAAGCATTTCTGTACCTGTCTTGGCTTCGACTGCTGAGGAAAGAAATACTTTAAGCAGTTCTGTATGTTTTTCTTTAGCTTCCCTGCTAGGAACCATATCTCTTGCTTAGCCATTAGTCTAAATATTCTCTTGCACAGGCGTTTGTCTTGTAATTTAAATTTAACTTCAAAGGTAAATGAAATTATTCAAGTCCAGTAGATCCTTACTCTCTTTCCATCAGTATTATAAGTGATTTGCTTCCTAATCACCATTTAAAATAATGTATACATGCCTATTTTTATACTGCTAATATTCATCACTGCCATACGCAGCTGAATATATCTGAAAATCATTGCTGCAAACTGGATGTTTATTTACAGAAACATCTAGCTGATGATCACTTGCTGGCAAGGTTAGACATGTTTCAAGTGACTCCAAAGGAGACTTAGCCTTCTTATAAAGAGGAAGTCTGCCCACTGCACAATATACTCATTTGGTCATTTGTGTTTCTAAGAGCACTAGGAGTCCATCAAAAATAAGTTTGTCACATTTGAGGTTGAAATTTCATTTATTCACTGCAATAATATTGACTGTAACCCCCTAATTACATGTCCGAATGAAAGAAGACAGAATGTAGATACTGATCCAGCAGTGATTGTGAATGAAAATATTGCTAATTCCTCTTAGTCATTGGGGTGGATTTCTTTTTCCCATTTCTTTCAGAATCTTACTTTCCTGTTTCCATAGGCCAATGATGAAACAGAAATTGTTGTGATATTTTGGAAGGGTAATCTGGGAATAAGAACTGTGTTTCAGCATCTGATAGGCTCATTAATAACTAAATCTAGATACATGAAACAGACAAGGAGTTGGGGGCAAAGGACTGTTAGAAGTGGCAGCAAAATGTAAGAAGGGTTTATCTAGAGGCATAAGGCAGGAAGCAGGACACAATGACCATCTCTTTGAAAGCATTTTCAGTGCTTCTGAGTAATCTGTCCATTGTCACACTGTACAGGGATAGCATTTTGGTTGGCCCACAAAGGAAGAGGATCTAACTGGTCTACCACGAATGACACGTCCACTATTTTCAACACTAAACATAGACTTCTAATAGATGTTTTCATCAGAGAATATTCCAAAAGCAAAGTGGTTATTACCAGTCAATTAACTGGTCTTTAGACTAACCAACACATTATGTTATCAAAAAATTAACACTAAGCGTTCATTTTGATTAAGGTTTGCCTTATAGATTAAAAACATGGGAGTATAATCAACAAAGCTTTCAAGACTTCTGGCTAATAAATAATGTTGTAAAAATCCAAAGTAAACATGAAATTAAAAATAAATTCCAGTTGTCAGTGGCTTTTACTTATATTCAGTGACTCTGGAGGCTGACATTTGTAGGACTATGGTTCAAGGCTAGGCAGTTAGAAGAGTTCACTAGACTCCATCTTAAAAAAAAAACAACAAAACATTGAAAAAATATCCCAGGTTGGATGTAGGGCTTACATGGCAGAGCTCCAGCCTCAAAAGGTATGGCCCTAAGTTGAAACTACAGTACTTAAAAGAAAATCAAACTACTTATGAATGTACAGTACAATTTTTACTTAAACAAAAACATTATAAAAAGTTCCATATGTAGACATATTGTATTTATTCACTTGCTTGTTTCATTTTGGTTTTTGTGACAAAATAGATCTCACTATATAGCCCAGATTTATTTGAAATTCACTATGTAGTATAGATTAGTCTCAAATTTGATCTCATACTTGGATGTGTTGAACATGGGAAAATTATTTTATTGCTTTTTGTTTTCTTTTGCAAACCACAGCAATGTTTTTAAAAGAATGACCTAGAGGCTGTGTGTATCTTAAACACATGGAAACCTCGAGTCTGACTCTGTGGCCTTAGGTCTGAAGGTATGAGTCAGGTTTGGAGCTACAATTGCAATGCATTTTTAGAACATAAGTATCCCATGTGCATCTAGGGCGTGTGCTTGACACACCACAGTATTTGAGACGCTGACTGAGTCCAATAATTAGTCCACAGATTGAGCAAGCTGCACCCAGGGAATGCAAACATTGTTAAAAAAGCATTTACCTAGACATGCTTAGTGTTAAGAAAATTATTTCTTCCTGGAAAATTCTATTATCTGTCAGTCTTCCATAACACATCCCTTTAAAAAATTGTGCTTTTTCACACTTTGTAAAGAAGAACAGAGTCTCTCTGATAATAAATTTTACAACATTGCATTGCCCTTAGGTATAAATCATCCAGGCAATGAACAAAGGGACAATGCCAGAGTTCAGAGTTGTTAAGAAAAAGACCCAAGAGAACAAGCAACGTCAATAAGTCAGTGAGAAATGATAAGGTTTTACTATTTCACAAAATTATAGCAAGGCCTCCTCTCCTAAGAGGAAGAGACATGTGTCTCACTGTATTGTCTCCTAAATTTCTTTCTTCAGTACTCTAGGCATTTTGAATTTCTCAGTATAAGTTTAATTCCCTGAGAACTCTGCAGGAAAAAAATCTTTAATGAGAAATAATCCTGAACATTCAATATGATTGAGATGCTTTAAAGAGTTGAGTTTTTAAATCCTTACCATTATTTCTATTAAGCACAGGCACATACACTCACAACAGTTCACTAATAAGGCTGACAATATAGCTAAGTGGTAGAGCAAATGCCTAGAATGTACACCCCTAAATTGGACCCCTAGCGTGGCAAAAAAAAGGAAAAGGAAAAGGAAAAGAAAGGAAAGAAAAAGCAAAGGAAGACAGAGAAACAGGGAGATGAGAACTTATACAAAGGTAGAAACTTGAGAGATGCAGAGAGCTAGAGAGAGAGAGAGAGCGAGAGAGCGAGAGAGCGAGAGAGCGAGAGAGCGAGAGAGCGAGAGAGCGAGCGAGAGAGAGAGCGAGAGAGAGAGAGAGAGAGAGAGAGAGAGAGAGAGAGAGAGAGAGAGAGAGAGAGGCTTCAATGTTGACAATGACTTTCAAATCTGAATCCCCATCATTATTAGATTATGATTTCATTTCTTTGCCATGTGTTGGTATTTGTATTTTTTCCACAAATGTCCTTCATTTGTTTGTTAGCGTGAACAAATCTGAATAGCATCTCACACTTGTCTCAAGTGACTTCATGCCTAAATAAATGCCACATAAACAAGAGAAAAGCTTTTTAAAACTATCAAGAAAGAATTTCTTGAAGTTACATAGACTTTTCTGCCCAAGCTGGCTCTGAACCACAATCCTCAAATTTCAGCCTCCTCAGTAGCTAGGATTATAAGTGTGAGCTATTGGCATTTAGCTCAAGGAAGGATTTCTTTAAAATCTCCAAACTACTTCTAGAACCCCAAAGCAGTCACTCACATCTCATCAGCCTCATTAAATAGGATGGTGAAGTATCTATTTCAATGTATCTCTCTTTATAAATGAGGAAACGGAACCTTTTGAGGCAATTCAGTAACAATCCCAGACAAACAACACTGCAGGTCTAGATGAAAGGAAAGTATCTGAGCCATCACATAGAATAGTTTTGAAATGGAACTCGCTGCTCAGTAGTCTGCTATTATTCTGATTCATATTCAACAGTGGATGACTTAAACTTCAGAATTTTTCGAAAATATAATTGCTGTTTCAGCAATTTAGTTACCTAATTATTTGCTTGTATTCATTTTCAAGACAGGATTCTATGCTAAAAACACACCTTGTGAATATCAAATCAGGTTGCCATAGTAACAGGGTCTGTTCTCAACCAACTGCACCCTTAGCTAACTTATTTGATAATCATGGCTTTCTTACTAAAGCTGAGTGTTATTAAAGATTATTATGGAATTTTATGTGTATTATATTTCATTTTTGTCAAATATTAATTTCATAGGCTCTTACATTATCCTCCAAATACTGTTCATTAGGAAAATGTTAAAATACCTAAATTTGGTTTTGCTGAATGAGCCATTTTGTGTTTAAATCTGTTTGTCTAGGCAATGTGAAGAAAATGTCTAAGAAGAATTTAAATAAATTTTGAGAAATTGGGGAGAATGATCCTTCTCAACACAATAAATGACATGAGCAGGTGTTCACCTGTGGGTGTGTTCTTAGTAGTGTCTGGAGAATGAAAAGGCCAACAGGGACTCAGCAATGCTGAGTGACCTCTGCCTGGCATTCACCTTACAGATTTTGGAAAATCGAGCCTTTTAAGGACCAGTCAAAAAATTCTAAAAACTATATTTTGTCAGGTTCCTTGAAGGGAAATGTTACAATTTTCCTTCTTGAACAAAAGCCATATTGCCTGGATTAACACAGAAACCATGTTCAAACGTCTTTCAGGAGTCTGTATTTAATACCACAAGAAAGCTATGAAAATACATTTCCATCCTGCATTAAACATAAGATTTCACTCAACATATTTTCAAGCATTTTTGTTATTTTACTTTTGAAATTACTTAGTGCTGAGAAATTCATTTCACTTACGGTTGGCTGAATTTTTAAGCAATTATTTAACAAGCCTAGAAAATCTTTTACTGTGAGAAATTGAACCTGCAAATTGCTTTCAAAGTGTACTGAGAAATTTATAAATATTAACCATGGCAGCTAACAAGGTTGACACAATAATATGTTTATTTAAACATCTAGTCATTTTTATTTTATTTCTTAAATATCAAGTCAGTGACTTTGTGTTTGTTTTTTCCAGATCTCTCATATTCCCTCAACCTTTGAAAAGTATTTAGATAACAGAGCTCTCTGTTTAGTGACTTAAGATGAAAGCTATCCAGTGCCTGGTTAGATATTGTATTTTAGTACCTACTTGATGGCAACAATAAACAAATATTTATTGACCAATTCCTTAAGTTATTTTTAGAGCTATCTCAAATGTGTCACAAAGGTGCAAATGGAATGTAAGATTTTTTTTGGTAGCACTGGGGTTTGAACTCAGGGTCTTGCATTTAATAAGACAGGTGCTCTCGGAGTTATGTCTTCAGTCCTTTTCTGCACTAGTTACTTTGCACATAGGGTCTTACTTCCACTGTTATAATTTCTGAGAAGACAGACACACAACCCCACCCAGTGAAATGGCATTTCCTTGTCTTTTTCTCACTGGGCTGGCCTGGACACTTGATCCTCCCAGACTCAGCCTCCTACATAGCTAAGGAGGTTGGCCCATGCCACTGCACTGAGTTTGTTTAGGAGGGGTCTTGCCTATATGTCTAAGCTGTCCCTGAACCATGATCCTCGTTATCCTAGCCTACCAAGAAGCTAGGAATTCCAGTGTGGACTACAAGTACAGAATTACAATTCACTGTTTTCCTTAAGCAATTGAAGAATAAAATGCTACTGTGATGCCCAACCATGACTGACTCCTTGGACAGTATTAACTACAAGGTAGGGTGTACTCACATGTAACCTCAATTCAATGTGAATATCAGAAAATTATTATGAATATTTTAAAACCTAATCAATCCTCAGTTACATTCAAGTGCTGCCAGTGTCCCAATAATGTCATGGTATCACTAATGACTGATACAGTGGCTGCTAAAAGGCACAATATTAAAATTTATTGTGCCTTGTCTTAGGAAGAAAAATGAAAAAGAGGCAGAGACAGACAGACAGAGAGGATAGCAAGAGGGGGAAGGTAGGAAGGTGAAGAAGGAAAGTGACAGTGAAGGAAGGGACATGGAAGACAGGGAAGGAGAAGGGGTGTCATTTCCTAGAAAAGTCTGGTGCATATGCATTCTGATACTAATTACAAGCAAAACAGGCAAAGGTATGTGGTCCTCCTGAGCTCTTCTTGTGCCCAGCTTGCATATTACTGATGCTTGTGCCATATGGAATATCATATAGCTCAGGCAATGTTACACGATACTCAAATCCAACGTTTTTTCCCAGTCTTGTATATTTATCTCTGTGTGTGTAACTCAAAGAACATGGCATTTGGAGGAAAATGGGTTCTGGCCTCAGAAAGAATTTAACTCAGTGACAATTGTGCCACTAGGTTTGGTCTGGCCCTTACATTAGGAACAGCCTCTTCTAAATCCTCCGCCTAAGACTAGAGCTGGGGAATGCCACCATTTCCCAGAATTTCACAGCTGGCTCTGTCAGTTCCACTGTATGTCAGTGGCTGGCAAAAATAAGTTTCGTGCTTTTCTTGTCTGCAGTTGTTCTGCTCCATCTGTCTTCAGAACAGCTCTCCTGAGGCTCTGAAACTATCCATTTTCTGTATATTTTCACTCCAAAGATCACTGGCAGAGTGGCTCTTCACATCAGTGGGCTGGCTATGGTCCAGACTTCCAACAACTAATCTTTCTGTGTCTTCAAGGACTAGAAACTCCTGTCTGTGATAGAAATGAGGCTGCTCCAAGGAGCCAGCTCCAATTCAAGGCCCACAAGGCTTCAGGTAGCATGGCTCCACATTCCAGACCTGGGGAGAGCCCTTCCTGAAACTCACCCCTTCCATTTCCTTCACAGGTCATTACAGAGTCTCCGTCACCTTTAATAAGATTCCTGCATAAAACATAAATGTCTCTGGACTGACGTTTAAAACCCTTTAAAAGTTGACTTTCACTGATAATTTACACTGTATCTTTAGTCTCAATCCACTTGGTTCAAGGCAAGAGGGTACTTCAGTTCCTGTCTCTGCCTTGGAACTGTGTTCACCTCCTGATTGCCAGTTTGACACGGTGACCAAGGTGGTTCTTTGTATGAAATCCCTCCACAGAAAGCTTCTAATCACTTCTTCTGTTACTTGAGGAAAGAAAAATAAATTGATAGAGCCCTTTTTTTTTTTTTTTGGCTCACAGGGCCCTCCTCCTTATTCTCTACTCTCTCCCATTCTTTCCAACCTATTTCATAAAGCCTGACAAGTACATGTCCATTTCTGGATCTGTTTTTTTACTCTCCTTTCTGACTGGATCCTTCATTTCCTTCTTATAACCCTTGGCATCTAATGCAGGCACCCTTGCACCTCCTCCCTGTCACGCTCCGATGTGGTTGCATGCACAACTGCATTTTGCAGTCCTTTTGTTCCTCATAAACTGGGAACTCCTTCTTATACAATATACATTTTCTTTTCTTTTTTTCCCACACTCAATAACTTTGTATTTAAAATGGAGAATTTTGATACTAGAGACAGTGTCTTACTTATTTCTATACTTCTGTCTCTACCATGCACCATTCTGCATGACATATAATATGATCTGGATGTAATTTTGTAGAATAATTAAGCCAGTGAATGTCAAATGTCATCACCTGCTGTGCATTTCTGTTGGCTTTCTACCTTCAGTGCATTATTCTCTTGCTCCTTTTCACATTTTTAGTCTGACCTTTCCTTCCAGCTGAGATCAAATCCCGTATTAGTATTATTTGTAAAAACGGCTCGTGGTGAATACTTCTTCCTTCTGGCTCTTACGTGATAGTTTTGGATAGCAAATATATTGATCAATTTATGAAACACATATTTTCATAGAAAAAAGTCTACCTTTGGTTAAGGTAAGTACATTATTTGACTTTAGTATCCTCAATTTCTTCGTCTTTAAAGCAGATGATAATTTATTGAATCTGGAAAAGTGAACATTACTTTCACCTGCATTTGTGATATCTTTTCCAATTAGTGCTTAGGATATACTTAATCACCATATATTCTGTTTCTGAACTGATAAAAATTTGTTTCCTCTCAAATATAAATAAGTTTGATCCATTAAGTCTCAATAAGTTTAAACATCAAACATCCTGGATTTAAAATAATCTGGCATTAAATATTCAGAGTCATTATTTGAGAGGAAATTGACCCAAAGTACCAAAGGAAAGACTTATATCAAATGTGGAATTTCAAAGCCTACGGGAAGGGAAGATAGTGGAGAAGGTAAAGAAACCAGGTCAATCTCAAATGTTTTGATTATTGGAGGCAACGTGCAGACAAAATCAGTTACCATAGAATGAAAACCAGAAGACAGGCAGAAGTATGGATAAACAAAACTCTACACCCTGTAAATAGAATAGTTGCCACCAAACACTGCCTGACAGTGACCTAGAAAATAGGCCACATATAAGGGACATTTCGGTTATTTGAGATCAACCAAGAATCTATGTCAAAAATCCAATTTGAAATTTGAAAAGAAGAATGGGAAAAAGAAGTGTGTGTGTGGAGGGAGGTGGTGAGGTCTAGTGCACTAGCTACATGGCTCCCCTGCAAAGAACCCTCAAAAACACATATCGCGTACATGCAGAACAAAGGATTTGTCCATATAAGAGAACTTCGTTACTAATGCAGCCAGCTAGACAAAGGTACTTTCTAAGCTAACTTTTACTAAACAGTAACACAGGTCTTGCTGTGACCTCTCAGATTAAGAACAAGGTTCATTTGTCAGTCCAGTAAGTTGCTAAGGGCAGTGGTGCAAAACGTGAGTGCAGAGCTGTGTAAACCTGGGTTGAACTATAGCACGGGGTTTTGCACAACTGATCAAAGCTGGCTTCTGGTAAAACTTCATAATTCCATGTAGGTATCTGTGGATAAAAGTGAGATGGTCTAAAAAAATGTACCTTGGTCAGGCCTGCAGATACATCTCTATTCATTTCTAAAATACAAAGAAGACGCAATGCCTATTGTTTTTGCCTCTCGTTTGACTTGACTTAGGTTTTGAATATGTCATCATTCTTCCTTTACTGTGGATGACACTGAAAGTGTCTGATGTTTTAACAGCCATATTTTTCTTCTTAAAGTAAAAAGCAAATTGTATAAGATGCTGAAAGAAGACCAGACCCACTTCAGAAGAACCAGAAGAGACAATTTTACATTGGGCCCCATCCCTTTATATTATAGAAAGGAAAGGAATTATAAATTTAATTCAAATAGGAATCTTATAAAATCTAGCTCCTTCAGAAGAATTTTCTATTAATCACTTGTGCTAGAAGATGGCCTATTTGAAGATTAATAGACTATGGAGAAAATGTGCCAGGGATCCCGGGAACCTTAGGACATTTATAATTGCACCCATTCTTCTCAATCTAGAGCCAGATGATGTGTGTAAAGGTGACACCCACGGAGCCATGGTCAAGATGAGATGAGTAACTCAGTATATGAGTTGAGCTTTGCGGTGCATCTCTTCCACTGTATATTTCTTAATTTGAGGAAGGACATTAATAATATAGCCATCTGCTTCTTTTAAAAGCACTAATGATTTCCAGATAAGCTAAACAGCAATATATTTATGTTCATAAGAATAATAATGAGAACATATACTTTCACAAATGAATCATAGGAACTATCCAGAAGAGGATGCTGCCCATAATTCTTGCCCTTGAAATTTTAATTGCAATGCTTCTATCCAAATATCCATACGTTTAGTAAGCATTGGCATTTATAAGTTAATTATTATGGTCCTCTAAACTGTCAAGATGGAAATCTGAAATAGAGTCAGGAAAGGTTTATCCACGAGCCAAATCTAGCTTGTTAGAGTTTTGGTTTAACAAACAATTGAATCTCATTAGAAGAAAGACACATTCTTGTACTTTATGTAACTTCTTTTGTGCTATCAGGACAGGAAATGCCATCTTAGAGCCTAGAATACATGTCATTTTGCCTTACAGAACGCATTGTTCCTTCTTAGATGAGACTATAGTGCTTCAATTCAACATTTTTAATCATCAATAAAGCCTATGGATCTTACTTCTGACATAAATCAACTAATCTTGATTTCACTTTTTTTATTTATCAGCTCCACTACTACTCTAATTTAGTTACTGGATATTTGTATGTACATTAGTGCAAGGTTTTCTTATCCAGTGTCCTACAGTCTCATTATAATCAATTCTATTCCAGTATTCATGGCATGAATAGGTACAGATATACAATGCCCACCCCTCTTTCTAGGAGTTCAAGAAGGCTGGCTAATGTCATTAGTATCTTCATAGTCTGAAATTTAAGTTAGCTTTAATCAAAGTTCCATGTGAATTCAGGGCACTCTATAGTCCACCTGTGCATATCACAGACAGAGATATTTATACATTATGTGTGGTCATAACAAATATTTTTGATAGAAATATTATCCAGACTTTAAGGTAGCTGCAATGGGATGAGAAAGTTACTACATAAATAATCTTAGTAAATGATAGTTCAATAGGATTGTCTGCTAGTGACTCAGTAAATTAGTTTGTGGCATGTATGGCTGATATGATAAATTCTGTCGAAGATGATTGCATACATTTTATATTCTATGGTTATCATGTGCCTAGAACAGACCTCATATACATTGTCATTCAGGACACACTGGGTATGACAGGGTGTGAGCAAATAGAACCTTCCTTCTACAGAGGAACAAGATATCAAGGTGTACCCTACAGGTCATGCAATCATTCATTTACATAACGTTTTAAAATAGTCATTTATTAAGTGGATTTACAGCAATTAGTTTAGATGCTATGGACTATCTAATCTACCACCACTATTTAGCTTTGGAAGAACAGCAGCAAAACAATTATCAATAACATCCAAACTAAGGTTGTGATTGTTTTCCAATAAAACTATATTTACCCATAGATAAGAAGTCAGATCCGACCTTCAGGTTATATTTTACTAAATTATATTTTAACAGTGTGTGAATGGCTATTCTACTTATTTACAAGTCAGATCCTTCTCTGTAGATATCAGTTTATGATATTTGTATGTACCCTAAGGACATTCTACCATGTTATCTATCTAGTTCATTAGCTCATTTTAAATTAAAAATAATTAATGTGTTTAGCTCTCTAAATTGTTTATATGTTCTGTATAGTGATCACTTATCAGCTAACTAGTTTGCAAATACATATCCTCATTCTGTAGATCATCGTTTATTCCTTTAGATAATTTCCTTTGCTGTGCAAAAGATTCTTAGTATGTTTTTGTTACCTATGACCCTGAGATGCTATCTAAAAAGTCATTGGTAACATCACTATTTTAAACAATGCTGTTGTGTTTTCTCACATCGTTTGATGATCTCAGGATTTGCATTTAAGCCTTTGATCCATTTTGGTTGACTTTTGTGTGGGTAAGAGGTGGGATCTGGCTGCATTATTCTTCATGTGTGTATAAGTGATCTTAGCATCATTTGGTGTAAGACTGTCTTTCCCTTACATTCTTTTTTTTTAATTAATTTTATCATCCAGGTGAAGTAAGGGGGGTTTATAGCTTCATACATAAGGCAATGAGTATATTTCTTGTTGAACATTGTTACCTCCTCCTTCGTATTTCTCCCACATTACTTCTCAGCCTCCCTCCAAGTTGTAAAGCTCATTTCCAGCATATTTTGGATATGGTTGTTGCACTGCCTTGCCATTTGTCCTTTGTCTTGTCATTTTCTTGTTCTCTTTCCCTTCCCCAATTCAGATAAACATATATATAAGATCCAGGGACTAAAATCAAATACAGTAACAACCAGGGATAAAACAAATGAAATAAATGAAGTAACTTCACACAGTACCTCAAAACAGCAAAACCTCTCGTTTCCATATATTGGGGTTCATTTTGCTTAGCCTCATCTTACATGGTCATGTATACATAGCTATTGAGCTATCCTCTTCTAGGACTATTCTAGACATATACTAATTATTACAAATGAGCGAAAACATGGAGTCTGGCTTATTTCACTTACTATAATTTTTTTCCAAGTCTTTCGATTTCCTTATGAATGGGGCTATGTTGTTCTTTCTGATGGAAAAATTGAATTCCACTGTGCACGTACGCCACATTTTCTTGATCTATTATTCTACTCAGGGGCATTTGGGTTGGTTCCATACCTTAGCTATGGTAAATAATGCAGTAATGAGCATAGTTGTGCTGATAGTGTGGCCTTGTTTGTGGTCATTTGGGTAAATGCCCACGAGTGGGATTGCTGAATCATAGGGAATTTCTATGTTTAGTCTTTTGAGGAAACTCCATACTGCTTTCCAGAGTAGCTGAATACTGTTGGTGGCAGTAAACTTGTTCAATCACTATATGTTCTTATAACTATAAGAACTCAGTCTGCTGTATGAAAGTGGATTAATTTCCACTAATCTATGTGTCCACTTTTTGCTAGTATCATGATGTTTCATTACTACAGCTTTTAGTATGAAATCCAGTTGTGATACCACCAGATTTAGCCACTTCCTTCTCCTCTTCTTCCTGTTTTCATCTTCTTCTCCTTCTTTTCCTTTTCCCAGGATCGCTATGGCTGTTCTGAGTTTTTATTCTTCTGTATGAATTTAAAGATTGCTTTCTATTTAGTTGAAAAATGATTTAAAAAAACAGCACTCTAGTTAGAGATTCTTGTAAGTAGCATGGTCATTTTAACCATATTAATTATTCTAATGCACACACATAGGGTATATTTTCATTTTTATGTCCTCCAGAGATCTTGTCATCAGTGTTTTATAATTTGCATCTTCATTTTCTTGGGTTAATTTAATCCTGATTATTTTAATTTTATGGCTATTATGAATGGGATCATTTTGATGCCTTTTCAGTAAATTCATTATAAATGTTTAAAATGTTAAGTCTTTTGTGTACTGATTTGGCATCCTGCTACTGCACTGAATTCATTAATCTATTCCAAGAGTTTTTTGATGAAGTATTTAGGTTTTTCTATGTATAAAACCTTGTCATTTTCAAACAAGAATAATTCAATTCATTCTTCCCTATCTGTATGCACAAGTTTCTCCTTTTTTTGCCTAAGTACTCTAGATAACACTTTGGTGCAATGTTAGTAAATGTGATAGAAAGTCTTGTGCATGAGTTCAGAAGAAATAGATGAGTTTTTTTCTCAGCTCAGTATGGTATTAGCAATGAGTTTTTCATAGGCAGTATTTGGTAGTTTTTTATGTTCCAGGACTAGGTCTTGAACTCAGGGACTGGGCACTGCTCTTGGACGTTCCTGTTCAAGGCTGATGTGCTATCACTTGAGCCACACATCAACATCAGTCTTTTGGAGGTGTCATTTTCACTTTCTTGATTCTTGCTTCACCACAACGCTATCTGTGTAGCTGACATAATTTCCATTCTGAGTTTCTCAAGTAGCTTTCCCAGGGGCATATTTTTTATGGGATACCAGTCTGATGGCTGCTTGGGCTTTGTTTATACAGATGCAGGAAAGTACAGCTTCTGTGCCTTCTTCATCTTTTATTGATATTAGCAGTACAGGTATGCCTCAGTCATCTAGACCAAAGCAGTTCATGAAGGAGCATGACATGGAAGCTTCCACGAGTATGTGTCCTCACCTCCATAAAGCCAAGACCTGACAGAACTGGTAGCACTGTGTCATTGAAAGAAATTCACCTCAAACACTGAGCTGTATCCATTGTTATCTTTGAAAGAAGTTTCTAACCACCCTCTCCTGAATGGTATGCACAAAGACACCTGTGTAACAGATGCCGAATCACTCACACAAATGCTGATGATACTTTTCAGACACCTCAGACTGGGTAATTCTGACTACCATTTGTTCCAGTCCAAGGACTTTAAGGCCAGAAGCAAATGCCTTTTCAATTTCTTCTGATTAATATCCCTCCACAGAATATCTGCCATTTCTAGAGGCTCCTCATGCTATTCTCCAAGGCAAACCTACCCTGAACTGATTTGGAAAGCAAATGGGTTGTGTTAAATAAGCACTATTAGATTTTTAAAGTACTTAGAATTTGTTGGTCCTCACTGCTGGACATTAAATATTAGATTTCTGAAGCAGATTCATCAAATAAAAATTTCCCTCATTTCTTTTCTAAGTCTGAATTCATTAAGTAAGGTAATGGCATCAGTGTATTGATTTGATCAATAAGGTGCCTAATTATATAAATGTCACATAGTACAAATTAAGTC
The DNA here is from genome assembly GCF_031878675.1 of Megascapheus bottae. Classification (NCBI taxonomy): domain Eukaryota; kingdom Metazoa; phylum Chordata; class Mammalia; order Rodentia; family Geomyidae; genus Megascapheus; species Megascapheus bottae. The sequence goes on along the minus strand of NC_143537.1, from coordinate 4,559,289 downwards.
AATTTGGACAAATTTCCACAGAATTCCTGAGAGATCCAAGATCAAACTTCTCTCTTTCTTTGTTTCTTTCTTTTTTTGTTGTTGTTGTGGGGCTTGTACTCTGGGCCTGGGCATTGTCCCTGGGCTCTTCAGCTCAAGGCTACTTCCCTACTCTTTGAGTTTCAGTGCCACTACTGGTTTTCTAGGGGTTAATTAGAGATAAGAGTATAATGGTCTTCAGGGGAGGTGGAAAATATTCTAAAACTATATAGTGGTAATATTTTTTAAATACTAAAAGTGATTACATTGTACACTTGACATGAGTGGCTTGTATGGATATATATGATTTATATCACAATAAAGCTACAGAGAGGAAAGAATTTATCCTAAAGTATTTGCTCTAGAAAACAAGACTATAGATGTGACATTGATTTGTTATAACCCTGAGATAGTAAGTTGCTTCTCATTGTAATTTAAAGCTAGCACTTTGCCATCTCATCATGGCCCAATTTCTAGACAACATCTAGTGTTTATCAATCTATATTCTCTTGTCCTCCATGTTTTGTTGGTCCCTCCCCACAATAAACCTTTGTCACTCATGAAAAAAAAAAAGAGTATAATAGTCTTTAGTGCCCAGACTGGCTTTGAACCATGATCCTCAGGCATGAGCCACCCCCCACCCAGATAAGATCAAAATTTCCACTTAGTTAACATTAACAATCTTTTTTTTTTTTTGCCAGTCCTGGGGCTTGAACTCAGGGCTTGAGCATTGTCCTTGGGCTTTCTCAAGGCTTGAGCTTTACCAATTGAGCCACAGCACCATTTCAGGCTTTCTCTATGTATGTGGTACCAAGGAATTGAAGCCAGGTCTTTGTGTAAGCTAGGCAAGTACTCTATCACAGGGCCAAACTCCCAGACCCTCGGTTAACATTATTAAAAAGCAACATATAATTTTTCTCCATGAGTATCACAGAATCTCAGATGTATCTTCTGTGTAAAATAATATTTTCAACTTAGAATTCATGCTCACATAGAAATTACATTTCACTTTCATGAGTGATCTTTGACCTGAAATGAAAATGAAATCTGTTCATTCACCTCTAAATACCACAAAGGCTCACCACTATAAAATACATTTTTATTTCACAGTATTACTTCAATACAGTTTATTTAAGTGTCATGGGATATGTAGAAAATATGAACCAATCCTCTGGAACTTTTAGATCATGTTTCCTTTTTCAGCTCACCTGTTAAAAATCTCTTCTTTGAAAGTATAACAGAAAATAATTCGAGATGCTGGCTTCAAGAGAAACAGAAAAAATTCTCTTGAAGCAGTATACTCATGGTGAGATGCTGACAGCAACACTGATATGTGTTATAGGGTCTCTTAGATTTCCTAGCAGCCACACAGAAGAAAGAAACAATAATGCCCACAAGGAAAATTAGTCAACCCAAGCTATTATTAAGAGAAGAAAAGTAGTTTTTTAAATTATAAGGTAACTGAGTCATAAGAATATGAGAATCTGATAGCAAAAGAAAGAGCAGAGCAATGGACTTAAAACTGAGTTTGCTAATCAAATAGTTAGAAACCTAGGTCAAAACTTGTTGAGAGAGAGAGAGGGAGGGAGGGAGGGAGGGAGGGAGGGGGAGAGAGAGAGAGAGGGGGGGGGGAGAAAACGCAAGCAGAGTCCCCTGCAAGGATGAGATTCCTCCATCCCAGGTTTCAGCACTATTTGTTAGGAAAGATCAAATAGACAAAAGAAAAGAAAGGGGGGACTGAGACCTTAACAGATCAGGTTAGATTTTAATCACTGCTGAAGAGAGGCACCAAGTAGCACCCATGGGCTGGGAGATGAGATGAGTGCAGAGATGAGCTCTGGGGCTCTGTACAGGCACATGAGAGGCAGCAGAAGGTCACAGACATTATAAAGAGCACTTGGGTGCTTGGCTATGCTGCCCCTATTGTGACAGAGAAGAATGGCTTTTTTTTTAGATAAGTAGTGGTGATGTTTTTACTGTCCCACTCTGGGGTGGAGATTTCTCTGACTGGAGGTGGGGGAAGATGGGCAGTGGGCCTGGAGGGGAGATTTGAGAACAAGGCAGATTCTCATCATATAATGATTTCTAATTTATCCTTGTGTGTGTGTGTGTGTGTGTGTGTGTGTGTGTGTGTGTGCATGTATGTGTGTTTGTGCGTGTGCGCGCGTGTTGTAATTATATTGTTCCTGTTTAAGACAATTTCTTGATATGTAGTCAAAGCTGGCTTGGAATTCAGGATCCTACTGTCTCACACCCTAAAATGCAGGTGTCTATTCACTGCTTTGCATCTTTCTTTCAATGCTAAGTTTTCTGCCTGGATTAAAACTTGTGTGAATTTAGACAAATTATATTGCTTCACTATGGTTTATGTTCCTCATTCTAATATGGAGAAAATGATATTATCTCCAAGGATTTTTCTGAGAAATTCAGGTTGTCATATTTCCACATTTGCTAGAGGACAAGCATATTACAAAAACTTTTAAAACAATAGATGTGCTTCTTTTATAAGGATGGGCTAGACTTCACAGCATTTTCTTTGTCTTCAGTTTTCATTTGCCAGAACAAGCTCAAAGTTTATAAAGATTACTCCAATTTGCATATCTGGGAATTAGAAACCTTATCTATTCAAAAAGTCTCAATTCAAATAACAAAGCCTCACTGGTCAGGCTTCAATGGCCAAGGAAAACAAAGCTCTAGAATCATAGAATTTTTGGCAAACTGTACAGAACTCATCTGGCATTCATGAACTAAGAATGGCACATGAGGACTGGGAAAAAAATCTTGATTATAGAAGATGAAATTCTCATTTCTTCCAACAAATTTATTGATTCTTTTTACTTCTGATCTTTTTCCATAATTTCCCACTCATTTTTCACAAACAAAACAGAAAGCTCAGAGTACATTCAGAATAAAAACTGTTTGTTACCTCTACTTTCCTAAAAACTGTCAAGTCATCTCTCTCCCCCAGGACAGAATTGGCCAACACATTTGAAAATTAGGTTTCATTTGTCTACTAACAGAAGAACTCAAGAACATACCCATTAATCTGCCTACTATTTTTTATCATCTTTCTATGTATGGATAAATTTTCCATATGCCATCTTACAATAGTCTATCATGATAATATTTGATAGTTGTAGTATGCATTCATTGTTTTATTCAAAACTACAGGCTAATGCTTAAAAGTACACACCAAGAGGCTCATATTGATTAAACACAAAGATAATAAAGATCATAAATCCTCCACAACAAGCGGAACAATAATAAAACTGTATCAATTTAACCCTCCTAGTTACTATAGTCAACAAAATCTTAATATCTGTCAACAGATGACTCCTATTGTTTTTTTTTTTTCCAGAGTGAACACTTGGCTTTACCCATGAGAGGCTCTATATGGGGCAGAATAGAGTTCGCTTTGCAACTGACATCACTGCTTAATGATCTATGCATCAACATTCTTCATTTGTCATTTACCGTTTCTAAATTATAAACAAGTCAAAGATCAGCAATTATCCAGTACTTTGGGCTTTAGTCAAAATACATTCACTGGGTATATTTGTCATACTTCAATTCCACAACAGCAGATAGAGATTTCTGATTTAAACTTTCTTTGGTTTTTTTCTATTTTTGTAGCTTATTATTTGGTTGTTATTATGAAGATGATGCACAGAGGGTTACCATGTCATAAGTTAGGTGAAGAGTACACTTCTCTTTGGATAAAGGCACCCTTTCATCTCTCCCTTTTTGTCTTCTTGTCCCTCACACAGGATGTATAGCTCCTTTTCAACATAGTGTTTATTGAGTGCCATTGCCATCGCTTTTATTATTTTTAATAACAACCACAAGACCACATTCTACTGCAGATAAATCATCCATCTCTAGTTATATACATAGGAATCAGCCAGGAATGCAAAAATAAAATATATTTGTTCAATCCAAAAGAACAATTACAGTGTTGGCTTTCTAAGTGCGAACGTGATTACATAATGCCTTATTGGAGAGATTAAAATATATCTCTATGTATCCATTCAAAATATTATCAAAATTATCTTTCTCATTAAAAATCCATTATAGATCCAAGAGTAAAATTTTTGATTAAATCTATGATTTTTTAAAGGAGATGTGAAATACAGTGACACAGAATATAACCCATCATCAAAGAAGTAGGAATCCAAGTTCAGTGCTTCTTTAAAGGGTGAAAGACATAATCTACTGTATTAGTTAAGACGCAGGTGCTGCAAGTGAGATAAACTCATTCTGGAGTGCTCCATGCAAAAGGATGGTGTGGGGGGGGAGTAGGAGGGCGGGAGTTTGGCCTAGTGGTAGAGTGCTTGCCTAGCATGCATGAAGATCCGGGTTTGATTCCTCAGTACCACATGCATAGAAAAAAGCTGGAAATGGTGCTGAGGCTCAGGTGGTAGAGCTCTAGCCTTGAGAAAACCCAAGGACAGTGCTCAGGCCCTGAGCTCAGGCCCAGGACTGGCAAAAACAAAAAAAGGATGGTGTGAGCCATCCTTTTCTTGGTAACCTAGAGCTAAGCCAGTTTTCCTCTTTTTCTTGTTTATTGTAGTTAAGAATGACTGAGTAAGGTGCATCATCCTATGACAGCAGCAGCTCTATTCCTGTCTCCTATAGCAACCAGGATGCGTGATGCTTCTGTCAGTAGATTGTTCCTCTGGTGTATAGCCTGAGGCAGGCTGTTTTCTGAGGTTGGTTAGCTTCAGTGCAAGTGGAAAATGCACAGACAATACCTTATTACCATGGAAACTTTCCTGAGTCTTAGGAAACCATCTTGCCCTGCATCATAGACTGGCTGCCTGCAGATCAACTTTGGTATATATCTGTAGGTAATTGAACCAATGCACTACATGTAATATGCTGTGTGGGGAAAGATTCTGAACCTTGCAAAAAAACGTTACGCTGACTGTATCATCTACCCACCCTTAAACTGATTGCATGTAACTTGTATGTGCACATTCTATTTCACTGGATTCATACATGCTATAACCTGTTCACAGTGGACCGGTTTCACAGAAGATGAGAGAGAGAGAGAGAGAGAGAGAGAGAGAGAGAGAGAGAGAGAGAGAGAGAGAGAGAGAGAGAGAGAGGGAGGGAGGGAGGGAGGGAGGGAGGGAGGGAGGGAGGGAGGGAGGGAGGGAGGGAGGGAGGGAGGGAGAGCGAGCGAGAGCAACAGAGACAGAGACAGAGAGACAGAGAGAGAGAGAGATTTGAGCAATATTACATTACATTACATGTCCACAGAGCTTTAGAGGTGTACACTTTCAAGTTAAAGTGGACAATTATGGACCAAAACCCACAAACTTTCTCTTGTTCAGTGCCTTTTCACCAGCACCTAGACCACTTATTGGCAGTCTATATAGAGGGGAAGGAAAAGTATTGGCTGGATGAATTGACTCATTAATAAATAACACTATAAGGTGTGGAAAAGTTCCTTTGGGTTTCGTTTTGTTTTGTTTTTACCCAATTCAATCCTTTTGAATTACTGACCACGCAACCTTGGTGGCCTGTTTGGAATCTTAAGTAACTCTTGTAAGTCTTCATGAAGAGAAGATGGAGAGCCTTCAATATATGTCATATGGATTTTGCAATTTGATCTTCATACCCCTTTTGTAGACAGAGAATCTCTGACCTATTTTCTCAAGTGTGCAGTTAGTTGACATTAATAATGGACTTGTGCTAACTATAAATCAAGTGTGAAGCAGCTGCTTTAACCTGGCCCCTCAAAAAACATTCAATTCCACCAGCATACAAATGAGTGTTGTAAATAGGATTTATTGGGGGAGCTTCTATGCTGAGAGGTCCCTAATAAATATTTCAGAAGCAAGAACTAAAGAAGACAATAAGTTTGAGACAAATGATGGTAATGTTAATGGCAAAATGTCAGAAAGGTATTCAAGGTTTTCAAGCTTTATGTATTTTCCTTCAAAAGATGAGCTTTTGAGCCATTTCATATGTCTATTATACCCAACTTTTTTTATTGTAATTAGTATTAGGGTTACATGATATTTGCCAGATAGAAGGTGCATTAATTCACATACATTGATACCCTTTCACATGTCTTGGTACCCGTTTCCCTCCCCCCCACAACCCCCACCCGTCTTGGTTTTCCCCCCTTCCCTATCAAATTTCAAATATCCAAATACAAATAAATTCAATATATCGGATAACAAAGTGAGATGCTATACCAATATGAGATAACCAAGGGACAGCAAAGGAGATGAGAGACAACATAGTACATTAAGGACAACAATCATTCATTATATGGCTTTTGTTTCACTATCCTGGAGGTCCTTTCAATTAGCTTCACATTATATGTCCTTATGTATCAAGATTTTGCTCTATTGCAAATCTCTGCTAGTAGAGCCCAAGGTTTCTACTGATTATGACGAATAAGGGAAACCATTGAGCCTAAGTTCCTTTGAGTCTGGCTTACTTCACTTAATATGATTTTTTTCTAAGTCTTTCCATTTCCTAACAAATGGGGCAATGTCATACTAAACCCACTAGCACAACAATGTTCATTGCAGCACTATTCACCATAGCAAAGATATGGAACCAACCTAGATGTCCCTCAGTTGATGAGTGGATCAACAAGTTGTGGTATTTGTACACAATGGAATTCTATGCTGCTGTCAGAAAGAATGACATCGCCCCATATACCCAACTTTTATTAGAGTCCTCAGGGAGTTTTCAGAATGCTCAAGTGAACAAATTCTATTCCTCCCAATGTTCCTGCGTTTTCTGGAGGCAATCCAGCACCCAGGAATTTAGACCAAGAGACCAAGACTTTGTTCATCAATAACTCCCAGACACCCAGCTTTCCCTAAGAAGCATTTCAATACTCCTTATCTTTGAGCACAATACTTCTCATCTTTGTGGATGTTAGTTTTAGCCACATTCAGGCCATTATGCAGTTCAAGTAGAATACAGAGTATTTTCTAGATGTTCTCAAAGATAATGTCCATTCTTTCAGAAGGACAATTGTTTGAAAATCAAGACAATTAACTTTCTTCAGAGACTTAATAAAAGACAAAGCTCTTAATGTTTTGGGAAAGAACTACATAATCATGCAATGTACCAAAAATTCATTAAGATAAAATTTATTATTTTTACTAAAGAAAATACAAAAGATTACCTTCCTGTAAATTTTATACTGATTATCTGTTAAATGATTAGAAAAATATTTAAAACTTCATATCAGTTCCTATTATCCACATGCTATTCCTTGTTAGATATCAAATTAAACAAAAATCTGTACTTGAAAACTGAATTGTGTTTTCCGTAAGATTCCTTTCCCAATGTCCACTGAGATTAGCCTCTCTACCTCTAATTTTTTCCTGTTCCATTACTTTTTTATTTCTTGTACTTTTGGAGATTTTCAGTGCTTTTATTCATTTATTTAGCCAGTCCTGGGCCTTGAATTCAGGGTCTGGGCACTGTCCTTGGGCTTTCTCAAGGCTAGACCTCTACTACTTGAACCACAGCACCACTTCCAGCTTTTTTTCTATGTATGTGGTACTGAGGAATTAAACCTGGGTCTTCGTGCATGTTAGGCAAGCACTCCACCATTAGGCCAAACTCCTGGCTCTTGTATTTTTGGTTTTGCTTTTTTGGGGGGAGGCTGAATTTCAGGCCCCACACTTACTGGAAAGGCACTCTGACACTTGAGCTGTATCTCCAGCCTGTATTACATTCATTATTTTTGAAATATGACTTCATACTTAAAATGCCTGGCCTGAAGTACTCCTGTTTATACCTCGAGGTAACTTGCTTAAGAGGAAAATAAACATTAAAGGATGCTTAAAAATATTAATGTTAAAAGTGATTTGTATGTGTTCTAATAATGCTCAACTCCTGCCCTTTAAGCATAGAAAGAGACTCTCTAATCTTTTCCACATGCATATTTCATTTTGAAGCTCAGTACCTAACATAGTAGTTGCTCAATAATTGTTACTTAAATAAATAACTGTAATAATTGGAGAAATAAGATATTAAGCCCCAGAATGGTTAAGTAATTTGCCCAGGTTACATAGATAACCAGTGAACATTGGGGAAAGATGTAAGGACAGCACCTGGAGTTAGAATGCACTTGCCAAAAGTTACCTCAACCTCAGGATATGAAAATGTGTCTGCCATCAAAATGGTTTGATCAATAACAGGGAAATCAAGTAGGAGACAGAAACAGAAGCCATCAGGAGGAGAACAAGAGTCTGTGGTAATAGGACACAGTAATAGATCAGAGTGTTGCTGAGGAAAAACATTAAGCTGATCATCAAGCAGCACTAATGGAGGGTCAGAAGGAACTGATGGTGAGTTATTAGCAGGTCCTGAGTACATCTGGTAGCAGCAGGAAATGCTGGGAGGAAAAGAGGGAGGGAGGAAGGAGCAGCTAATCAAACTGTCGACCAGGATGATTAGAGAAGCAGTGAGATCAGACAGCAGGGGTAGAAGGTTCAACTACAGGAGGATCAGAGGGATAGGAAAAGCAAAGACAGAGCAAGGTCAGTCTGGGGTTTGCATACGAGAGATGCTGATTGGACAACAGGGTCATCAGCCAGCTATGACAGCTCATCAGACAGTAAAGATAGCCAACTATTGCAGCTGGAGGAGGAGGGCTGAAGGAAGAAGACTGTTCATACAGCTCATGAATCTCAGTCAGAAAGGCTAATCAGAGCTAGCAGCTACCCTGCAGAATAAGAGGTGGAGCTAGCTGTGAAACAGAAGCCTGTGCCTTTGGCCAAGGATTCACTTTTCCACTGGAAGCAGAGGAAGCACCTGGGCTGCATTTTCTCCTGTCCCAGGGCTCAGGGGATGGTATTCTCAAGATTCTTTGACAACACAGGGCAGAGAGGCTGGGAAAATCCATCCAGAATCTTAGACCTGCTCTGAAACTGCAGCTGCAGAATGACAAAGGCAAACAAACATGAACCTCTCCACTTGCTCTTCTCTTCTTATTCTTTCTTCCTTTCATTCTGTTTTGTTTTGATAATAACACCTAGATTCTTGGAAAAAAATTCCAAATGCAGGGTGACACTGATTAACACGTGCTGTATCCATAAGCTGCTATGCTGAATAACTACTTTGTACAACTACTTAAAGATAATACTAATCAATGAAATAGAAAGCCTAAACTAATTATACGTACACATGCATATATGTGTGTATATATACATATATATGATTATTGGTGGCTCACAACAGTAATCCTAGCTATTCAGTAGGCTGAGGCCTGAGAATCATGGTTAGATGCCAGCCTAGGCAAGAAAAGTCCGTGAAGGACTTTTATTTCTGATTAAACTCCCCCCAAAAAGCTATAAGTTATGGCTCAAGTGGTAAAGTACCAACCTTGAGCAAAAATGCACAGGTACAAAGCCCAGATGAGGCCAAACCCCAGAGATGGTGAGAGAAAGAGAGAGAGAGAGAGAGAGAGAGAGAGAGAGAGAGAGAGAGAGAGAGAGAGAGAGAGAGAGAGACAGACAGACAGACAGAGAGACAGAGACAGAGACAGACAGAGACAGACAGAGACAGAGAGACAGAGAGACAGAGAGACAGAGAGAGAGAGAGACAGGGAGAGAGAGACAGGGAGAGAGACAGAGAGAGAGACAGGGAGAGAGACAGGGAGAGAGACAGAGAGAGAGAGACAGAGAGAGAGACAGAGAGAGAGACAGAGAGAGAGAGAGAGGGAGGGAGTTCTGAATGTAAAGTGTAACAGATCTTTAATGTGTTAAGTCAAAATGTCATAGATCTTCCTTAAATTACTGACTCCACAGAGAAGCAAAATGTTCTCAACTCACTTCATGAAACCACTGTAATTTTTTTCTTTTATAATATATATACACAGAGACGTATAATTAAATACATTGAAGCTGCAATCGAACTGTACATGGATGTCCTTAAAATAGAAAATATAAGTGATATTTGAAAAGAAGAGTCTTGGATATTTTTTCTTCTGATTGACTTCTAGGATCATCCTTACCACTGCCAATCTCATTTTCCAATAATCTGAAATTCACCTGTGACAACTTAGAATTCAAAGGTGCAAAAACCCCACCTTTTCTTAGAAGCATTCATAGTATAAGAACTGTAGGTAGCTTCACTTTACTGAGAAATGAGTCTCTTAAGGTTAATCAGTTTGACCTAGGCGACAGTAGAAGTGGTCAAAGGAAAAGCTGATGGCTAGCCCTCTTCTCTGCTCCTTCACAGCCAATGTGGCTTCAAACATCAAGAGATACCACCCTGGAAAGCAGACTGCCTTACTGCTCTTACCACTTCTGCTCTCTGCAAGAATTAGACTAAAAACAAGCTTAAAAATATCTGTGCATTATGAAAAGCAGTCAGCATGCATTTAGAATTCAGGAGGTAAAATTCTCCTGAGAAATCAGATTGCTTGATTAAATAGGCATTTCAGCAACTGATAACTGAGAATGTCCTCCAAAATATCTCTCACTCTCTCCCTCCCCCACCTCTCTTTCTCTCTCTCTGTGACCTCTTACCTCATCACAGTGAGGATGTAAACCAAGGTTGATTAATGAAATGAAACAAAATAAAAAATTTAAATGAGTGTAAAGGAGACATTAGGCCACCAAAGGACAGATGAACTTCCTAATGGTCCTTGGTTAATTTTCTGGTTACTTAAAAAATAACCCTAAGGCATTTGTATCACAGTTACCAAAAATGGATTCCAAATACATTAAGCTGAATTTGATAAAAAATCAAATGTTGTCGCATACTTTAGCCAATAAGTACAAGAAATCTTAACAATGTGATTGCATTTCAGCACATTTTTACACTAATGGATGTTCATCACATCACTGTTTATTCCAACAATAATGAAAGATTAATGATGAGGTAAATGCCAGATATCATGGGTTTGGACCAAATAATAAAGGAAATTCTCTTATCATGATAAGAGCAGCAGGCACATGTATTACCAGAAAGAGCACCTATGATAGTTTTGATCAGCACTGTAGCTTAGATTACTGGGCACACAGTATATGTGTGTGAAAATATCATTCCATAGCTGTTTACAATTAAATTCAGGTTACTTGAATATCTAGCTTCAAAGGCAGGCATAGCAATCTATCTGTAAGTCAGACATATTTAGTTTACTGGCTTGGGCCATGACTTGTTGCCGTTTAAGAGCTGACCCTTTGCTCAGAGCAGTTTTGTTTACTAACTCATACAAGATTATAACTATTTAATATTATGATCGGCTTCTAGGTCAATTGTATGCCAATGAATCAGAATAAGTGAGAGTGAGGCATACCCATCCTCTTCTCTCTCTCTTCTCCAATAGATGTAGCTCAAAGAAAATTTTTTCCCATGTGAAGTTTTGGAAATTGTTTTATTATTCCAAGCTTGGCTGTAAGTGAAGAATCAAACTCAGTATTATTCTATTACATTATACATGAGCCTTTCAGAGTAGTGCATCTTTATCTGCCTGTGTTCTCTGTAGGAGACGGATTAGAAAAAAAGAATAATTTCTCAGTAGTTCTATGCCATAAATTATGATTATCTTGCTCAGTGCTTCACTATTCAAAAGCTCATATGCAGATGGAATATTTTTGAGAAAGTGGACCAAATTCCAAGACGTCTAACAGTGAGATGCTGAGCAGCAATATGTGACTCTAATATATATATATATATATATATATATATATCTGTGCACATATACATACATACAGGCGTATGTATGCATTATATCATCACAGCCAAGATTTGTGCATTCTTAGGAAAATTTCCAGTTATAAAGGAAAGCACAGCAAAACCTATTTGTTCCCTAGCACTTTCATATAAAACTAGTTGGATTATAACTGCTCACCACGAGTCCAAGTGTCAATGCCAGCTTGAGTCTTATGAACTGAAGAGGCTGACTAATCTTCCTGCTCTTGGGAAGCATGCAGGGCTCCACTCCTGCATCATCATTGTGGTCCAGCCCCTTGAGTCAGCAATGAGCAATCCCTCATGAGGAGCCTCACAAGGGGACATAAGACATGTGAGCATGACAGGCTTCAGGGAAAAGGCACTGAGTGATACGTTGCAGGTCCAATTTTAAGAAATATTAATCATTAAAAATAATGTGATTTGGTAAGTGACTCCTGACTGTTTACTCACAAGTGCTCTGATTTCTAATACTGTTCTAAAAATGGGAGATGACTATCGAGATGCAAAACCATTTCGCTTATGTTGATTTTTATTATCCTGTCATTGATACTATTTACTACTGACGTGAAATTGTGCTGGGAATGTTTATGTATTCATAATGTTGAGGATTTGGGAACACAAAGCAAGAACGTGCATCTGATTTAAAAAAAATAAATAAAACAGATGAGACTGGTTGAGGCTTGTGCCTGTAAGTCTATCTACTCAGGAGGTTGAGATATGGAAGATTTTGGCTCAGAGCCAATTCAAGTATAAAAGTATAAAAGACTTCATATCCAAAATAACTACAGAAATATCAATTAGTAGAGCTCCAGCCAAGCAATTTAGGTCCTGAATTCAAATTGTAGTACAGATTCACTGCTACATATATGTGATCTATACGGTATAATCTACTGGATATATTTCCTTCAGGTAGTATACAATAATATGATCTTCATTTTTATTATATGACTTAAATGCAATAATGCACAAAGGGTACTTTCTACCATATATAAAGCACATAAAATTCCATTTTTATTATCAGGGAAAGATAACCCTCTGTGCACAGTAAGACAAAAGAAAAAAAAAGAAGTAAATGAAGTCATACTAATTCATCTAACACTAACACCGCAGCAACAGTTTTGGCAACAGTTTTTTTCTCCCTACAGAGTCATTTGGTGCTCAGAAATAACCCAGAAACCAGTATAGGGGCAGACTACAGAGGGGAAATGCTATGAGGACCCTATGTGGAAATGTTTCTGAGCTTAGGCAAGCTTCTGAGTTCCTATCAGTGCCAGTTGTTCTCACTGCTGTGCCTCTTGAAAGGAGCACCAAAACTACGATTTAAACATTTTTCCTACTTTTTTCAGCAGAGCACTGATAGATTTTTTTTACCTGCTTTACCATTGAAAACTATAGTTGTGATTTGATCTCTCATATGAATGATGTAAAATGCTATACTTTTTACCTTTTACTGGTAAACCTTTCATAAAAATGCCAAGAAAAAATTGGGGGACTCTAACATGGAGAAAACTTTACCAAGCCCCAATATGTGTTTATTTTTCAAGTAGCTTAAAATGTCTATAGGAACCTTCTAGAAAAATGTTTGCTTTTTCTATTGTGAAGTTATCCATTAAATATAAAATTTGAATCCCTGTGCACATTATTCAATCCATTATACTTCTGTTAATCACCATGGAATCCAAGGGCTTTCTTTGCTACCGAATTCAATGTACTAAACCATGCCAGATTGGTAAATCAACAAATGACTCATTTTTTTATTGAATTCACCCAAATATAAAAAAAATCTTTCTGGTCTTATAAGCATATATGAGGTGAGAAGATTAATGTATTTTCCAGGTCTACTACCAATGCACTCTCTCTTTAATTCTGTATGTGACTGTTTATATGTGAAGATTTCTATAGTTTGGACCTTAAATGCTTCAACTGCCTGTGTTAAAGGCTGAGTGATCAGCCTGTGAAGCTCTGGGACATGGTGGAACGTTCAAGGGGGAAGGCCTAGTGAAAGGAAGGTATGTCCTCGGAGAACGCATCTTTCCACTTTCACTCATGGCTACTGAAGTGAAGACCCCCTCTGCATCATGGTCCCACCACGGTGCCTGCAAAGCTTTTTTCTAACATTTTACTAGAAAGTGGTTTGGGGCTCACTGGTAGAGCAATAATAGCTTTGAGTTGAAGAGCTCAGGGACAGCGATCAGGCCCAGAGTTCAAGCCCCACTGACCAAAAAATAAAAGTGCTAACTTTTTACTGTGTTTCTCTGTCTGGTCCAGAGTTTGTTTTTCAACCCAAACTTCCAGTGATTAGCTGAAGACAAAGAAATGAGACCATCAGGTTTTTCTGATTGAATTAAGGTAACACATATTGGAATCTCAACAAGGGTGAAGATTGAAAACTTGATTCTGAAACATTCAAGGACTCTGCCATTAAGCAATTTTCCACTCTCCAATCCATATATACCAAATTGATATTGACTGCAAGGCAGAATGGCCTAACCAATTTCACAGAATTGCTTTTTGGTATATGGACTACAACCATCAAAGAACAGCAAAATTTATCAAATATCCTAGTGTCTAGGACAAAGGAAGAAAAAGAAGCTGAGATGTTAATATCATGTAATAAAGTCAAGGTATTTGTATCACAACATACCTTTTAGAAGATACTAGGCTTATTTTTTCATATTTGGCCTCTTAAAAGTTCATGTGAGAGTGGTAGATATACCTATGATTCTTCATTTACTGTTATCAAAATTCTCTTAACTTCAATATTACTTTATCACTCATAAGTTAAATTACCACTCCAGACTCTTTTGCCCCCCAAGAAAAGTAAGTTTGAAAAAATTCTACTTTTTAAAAATGAATTAAATACTTTCCCATTGATGTCAGAATGACTCAAAAGTATTAGTTTTTTAAGTCTCTATGAAATCTAATCTAATTTGTAATTGCCAGGTTAGGCAATTACTATTGCTAAGTTATAGTAATAAACAGCAATAATTTATCAAAGGCCACATAGAGAAAAATGTTATTACTACTATTTTTTTTTACAAAACTCTGTCACAAGCTGATTCCAGTTTTCTGGACAATGGTTCTCCAAATACCTGATCTCCAGATATGTCCATGTTGCCTAGGTTTGGAGATTTGTCCATGTTCCTGTGAAGTCTCCAACCTGACCACCAGAGGAGTGGAGAGGTGTCAGACAGCTGTGCTCCAGCTTTCATTGTCTCAGCCTATGGAATACACTTTACAGAGCCCACTAGACTGGAGGGGTATCACTGTCTTTCTTCTGATACCTTTCATTTTCTTTTTAAAACCCATTTAAATGTCTTTAAGTAGTTGCATAAAGGAGTTGCCATTTAACATAACAGTTTATGAATACACTGCTTCTTGATCAATGTCAATCCTTACAAAATTCTTACCCAGCACTCCCAACTCACCCCTTCCCTCACTTTTCTTAATATGGTAGGAAATACATTTAATTCATGGCTGTATCCTCCCCCTATTTTCCCCTTCATTCCTCCTTCCTTTCTTCTGATGACCCCCAGCCCTTTCAAGAACTTGTTTTTTGGTGTTTACTTTGTTAAACGTTGACTTTGCCTTCCCAAGGAATTACATTTGTTGAGTTTTTCCCTTAAATCTATCGTATTTCCATTAACATATTTGCATATACTAGTTACCAATGTATTTATATACAAGTTAATCAACATACGCCTGCTCTCAGCTCTCAGCTATATTATCCATGCTCTTCCCCCACAGAGATGTGCACAGTTTTGGCACATCATATGGATCTGATGAGGACCAGTTAAATAAATAATCTAATCATAAATATCAGAAAGATTGTAACATACAACCAAAGGCTCAACTAATTAATGACACTGCCAGATTTTCTGGTTTTCTGTCTGAAAGTACTTTTTCCTTTTCACTTTTTGCAGTAAGTTAAATTTGGAAATGGGCAGTTCCGTGGACGAATGCTGTTAAACACATCTCATAGAGAACCTTTACTAAGAGTCAAGGAAAGAGAGACAGACTTTCCGCATCTGCTTTCACAAAGCCAACCAGTCTTTGTGGTGAGCTTTGGAGGTGTATAAGTTAATTGTAAACACCCTTTGTAAACTCAGAAAAGGAAACTGTTCATGTCTGCCAAGAATGCTTTCAAAGTCAGAAGACAAAACAAGTGTTGGCTTCTTAGCTTTCTATTGTCCCTTTACATTTATTTTCAAACCACTGGACAGACAAGTCACATTGTTTTCTAATGAGTCACTATTTCTAAAAACAGAACTCTGTTTGCATGAACAATAGTTGTGGGTCCAGCCTGACTGTCAGTAAGGCTGAAACTCAGCCTCAAATAATTAGTAAAAAGCTTTTCTTGGTTCCCTGGCATTACCTGAAAGGAGGTAAAATTTCACTAAAAGGTACTCAATTAAAAGTATTATTTGTATATGTGTATACATAGTCACTGGGAAGGAAATGGAAAAATAGGTATACTGAAAAAAGTATGAAGAAGAAATCAAATTTTGGTGTGAAATCCTACCTAAGTATAAAGCCAACAGTCAACATCTGCACATTTCCCAGATACAGATAACTCTCAACAACTTCTATCTTCAAGGAACTGGTTGTTTTCAGAAGCACAACCTAAAGTTATACTACACAGGCTGAAGCCAAGAGCTCTGAGTTAAATGCTGTTACCTACTTTGACCTTGAAGAGTGACCTCACCTTGTGTTTCTCCATCTGAAATTGTGCTATTTTGTAGTTTCCCAGGGTGGTTATAAAGACAAATTGAGATTAAAGTATGCAAAGTATCAGGTACATTGCCAGGTTTGCTTGGGCAGTTAAGAAAAAAGAATGCATATGTTGACTTTCCTAGGGTAATAGAGACTGTGATGACCTGATGAGTCGTTGGTACAAATAACCAATGGGAAACAGAAAACTGTGGTCCTCAGAACTCCTCCAGTGAGAACTAAGATCCCCTGCCTTCAACTCCTTTCTGAAGATGGCTGAGGGACACTGAAGGTAAACTGGTTTCTAGATAACTCAGATGACTAAGTTTACTTATTATGCAAAAATCTTTGTTATTATCAACTGTAATGAAAAGTATTAGGCCCTTTAAATTTATTACATTTTCTCATTAACAACTTTGATGGCTACATTTTACAGATTAGGGAACTGAACTTAAGACATGGAAGTGATTTGCCAAAGAATCTACATATAATAGAACTCAGAAAGGATGCTAGATCTAATGACTTTAAATTTGAAGCCCTATTTCAATTAATTTGCTACTTAATTCACTGGATATAACCGCTTTGACCTTTTTAATTTTTTAAAAAGTATTCTTTGATTAGAATTAAAATTTGCTGGAAGGGATAGAGTGGAGTCAAGAGAAAAAGGGTAGACAAATGAAGAGGTGAAGAGAGAGAGGTAGTCAAGAATTACATGTAGTAGTCACGCACAGTAGCTCACGCCAGTAATCCTAGCTACTCAAGAGGCTGAGATCTGAGGATCAACGTTCAAAGTCAGCCTGGGCACAAAAAGACCTGAGACTCTTATTTCTGATTAACCTCTAGGAAACGGGAAGTGGAGCTGTGGTTCAAAGGTAAGGCAGTAGCCTTGAGCTGAATAACTCAGGGACAGCACCCAGTCTGAGTTCAAGCCCCAGGAACTACAAAAAAAAAAGGAATTTCATGTAGTATATCCTACAAGATTAAGAAGAATAAGGGAAAGGTAGACTAGGGAGACATGAGTGAGAGTGCTGAAAGGAGTGACATTGATCAAGATGTATTGTATTCATGAATTGCTTTGTTAAATGGCAATTCCTTTGTCCAAATACTTAGGGATACTTTTTTAAAAGAAAAAAAATGAAAAACAAAACAGAATGTTTCCTTAATATAAAGAGCTTGTGACTGATGACATGTTTAATCAGAGGAATGATAGTGGGGTTGACCTTGAGCTTTTAAATTGCTCTAAATAAATAGAATTATGAGAGGAGCAAAGGACTATTCACAGTTCATTACTTATGATCACGTAAATACTGCCAATTATACTGCACATAAATGCTATAGTGTTTCATGTTTTCTACAGCAATTTTAAATCTAGAAAACAGACAGCATATCTATTTCACCTATGTAAGAAGTTCAATCACAAACTTAGTGTAAGAAAATCCAGAATTTCTCATTTTCATCAAATATTTTCTTTACATTATGCTATTTTCTCATTCCTGAGAACTAGGCACCTTTTTTTGACTCTTGTCTTCCATGGCCATATTCCAGAACAATGAATTTACAGTATAAATGTAACTTGGAGTAGGAAAAGTCACCAGTTTGAGACTCTTCCCACTGGCACACATAACTCAACTAGCTTTGCCTGGAAGCTACAGGACAAAGCAATCTCTGACAAATCCTAGGCAATCTGTGACAAATATTATCCAACCTGGTTCTGGCTTCCTGGATAAGAACTTTGCTTATAAATCTGTAATACCTATACTTGAGATACTTGGAGATAACTTCTGTAAAAAATCAGAATGAGTGTATGCAGATATTTAGATGAAGCTGGCGATAGTAGTGTCACAATACGAGGGTTAAAGACAATCAAAGTCATTAAGGTCCCAGAGAATGGCTACAAGAAGAAAATAAATAAATAAATACATTGATTGATTTTAAAAAATCAGAATGACTGCTTTCATCACAATGAATGATTTGTGACTTTAGAAAGAAATGTAATTAAGTGACTCGCAATACAATCACTCTAAATTAATCAAGAGAAGACATAAATTAAGTCAGAAGGGGAAAATCTATCAAGAGCAAAGCAAGTTAAACCCTGTAGAATCATTAATATCCATTTCACTAGGCGAATGTCATTAGCTCTAGTCAGACAACAGCCTGGCACAATCACTTT
Source organism: Megascapheus bottae (assembly GCF_031878675.1). Classification (NCBI taxonomy): domain Eukaryota; kingdom Metazoa; phylum Chordata; class Mammalia; order Rodentia; family Geomyidae; genus Megascapheus; species Megascapheus bottae. Next base: position 4,540,706 of record NC_143537.1, on the reverse strand, counting down.
TTCATTCCTCCACCACTGGTCCATGGAAAACCATTGCTTATGGAATGTGTTTTTAAACAACTTAATTTGCTTCTCATTAAGGAGGTGTCAGTGACCAAAACAGATTGATGTTTACATGATAAATAAAGGTTTATTGATATAAAATTTTTGTTTTGTGACAAATATTAAACTCAACTTTTGCTTTGATGGAAAGAACTCATTACTGTTTGATTTGGTTTTCTATACTCCTATGTGCACACATATTTGCTTCATTCTGAGAAATACTGAGCAGTGCCAACAACTTTAACAATGAAGTAGCCCTCTCAATGGAACTCCAGGGACCAACTATAATATAGTTAAAAATTAAGCGTAGAATAAACTGTGTAATGCATGGCAGAGTCTCCGTTACCTCTGGGAGTCTCAGTCTTTCATCTCCAGGAGTGTAAAAATCTCCCCCACCCCGTCTTCCTTTCCTTATATGGTGTTATGTCACCATCAGAATCTGTGGTTGGAAATGTGACACATGATGAAACTTAAGAAGTTGTTGTTGACTGAAATCCTCTATGTAAAAGGGCCAGCTCAGGCACTGTTGAATGAACCACCTTTCAGTCCCATAGGGAGAGCTCACCTGAATATGAGAAGAGGACAAACATGAGACGGCACAAATTACTCATGAAAACATCAAATTATTAGATGCCTGAGATATGAAACTGTGTAACAACCCTCTACTTTTTCTACATAGTCTACACAGTCTTTTTCTGAATAGTCTCTGGGGCTTCCAATCCTAGCTAGGTAATACCCAAATGAACTTTCAAATTCCAGAGTACTGTGTGATTTGTTGTTGCTGCCTCAGTTGATGATGCAATGATGTCTTATTTTTCATTGGATAAAGTTTGTATTAAATGAAGCTATTTATCTACAATAAGATGAAAACAGAGGATAGGGTGTAGATAAGAAAGAACCAATATTAGAAGTTCATACTTCGCTGAAATCTAAATATCCACATCGCTTTGTGAAAGTGGTATAAGGAAAAAAATCCTACTAAATTAATGATCTACTGTAGAACAAATTAAGATATTAAAAATTACAGATTAATTACATTAAAATTTTATGGTGAATTATTTAAAAATTTAAATTGGTATTGTCCTAAATGGAATACAGAAACCTAGAACATGTCTATAGTTATCTCATGGAGTTGTCTTAGTTTATCTTATAGAATTATGGTAATTTATCAAGTATAGCCTGGCAGATTTAAGACAGGATATATCATGCTAGACTGGCAAAGACAATACTTCCACCTGGTCTGTCTGTCTGTCTGTTTGTCTGTCTTTGGACCATCTGGAGCTCTAAGCCTCAGAAGTCACCATGGTGACCATGAGACACTAGCCTGCTACAGGAGCTGAAGGACTGACTGTGGCAGACTAGCCACTGTCTGACACTAAACAAGAGGGAATCTTGTCCCCTAAATTGTGTTGTTCTAACACAATTATCAACAACAGTGGACAATTCATGAATGGTGTCTGTGAAATGATCAGACCTCTATCAGGCCTCATGGTTTATCAGTACTACACTGTAAGTTTCATAACTGCAAATATATAAAACATGGCCTCACAACAATAGAATTTTTCATAGATGGTTCTACTCATCATAAAAGGCATGATCCTGCTATTCTTACTGCACACACATCATGAGAACATTCTGCCCTTAGGAAACAGAAATCCACATAGAAACATGAATATTGCTTTGGGGTATGGACAGGATATATTACATCCAAATATTTTGAGTTGCTGACAAATAAGAAGAAAAGCATCTAGGTTTACTAGACTTGAATTTTGAATTTTTTTCTGTTAGTGATCATGAAGAAACTATCAATTACAATGGGAAACATTTTAGATGAATATTTATAATTTATGCTTAAAGCAGTTATTTTAGAATTAAAGGTCCTCATTCAAAAATGTGGTGGAAATTTCCACTAAACAAATTTCATAATTTATTCAACTTTATGTGTCTCCAAGAGGACTCTGGCACAATGACACATTAACTGAACTTATTTGACCTTAGACTCTCCTTTCCCTTTTCCCTTCCTGTCTCCCTCTACCTACACACACCTATACATGGAGAACTAGTGTTTTGAAAAAAATGAATTGCTTCAAATTATTGCAAGCACTTTATTATAATTAATATTGGACATGATCCCAAAGGGCTAACACTACTCTTGTCTTCTGAATCAGAGAACTAGAACAGTCAAACTCTAGAAATTACTTCTGATTTTATAATTTGTGAATCAGCAGACATTTACCACAGTAGTGAGAAAGTGAAGTGTATGTTGACAAGGTATTTCTGGCTGTTTATTCAAGGCAATATTTTCTTGATATGATTATACCTGCTGGGATGAAAGGAATTTTCTCTAAGATTCCATCTCAGTGTACACAGTTGAGCTAGCTGAGCTCCCAATTATATCGTTTTAGGAATACAAACTTTGCCTTCCACAAATCTTCAAAGTATACGTAGAGCAGGCCAACACAATTTGTATGACACTTCACAAAAAATTTGAGTTACTTCTGATGATTTCTTTTATGCATCACAGAGGTAAGAAAAGACAACATTTTCTTCCACATCTAAAAATTTTGGATACAGTGACAGGTGTTTCAAAACTAAACTTTAATTAGTAATGCAACTTCTAAATAACAGCTGGGTAATTAAAGTACTTACCAACTAAACTGATGGTTAAAATGTAAAATTCAGTAGCTTGTATTTGCAAGCAAAACAAATCTGCAATGTATTTGGGTTAGCACAAAACATAGCCTTCCCTTTCTGAGCAAAATTGTGGAGTCCTATTGGAAAGCATCCACAAATTCCAAGGAAAAGAATGACAATGCACTGAAATGGAGCAGTCACATCAATCGTACAACCGGGAGACCATTTCACCTCCCCACGTTGATGCAGGATTTTATTTTGCTTATATTTTTATTTTCTAAATTACTTTACTTGTGTTCTAAAGGTGACATACAGCAGGGTTACCTTTACATACATCAGGTAATAAGTCCGTTTCCCATGGCATTGCATCATCAGTTGCCCTCATTCTCTATTCCCTCTCTCCCCTGCCCCTACAACCTGCAGAGTTCACGTTGCTTAATAGCCTGTGCAATCAGGATTTTGGAAAGTACCTGACAAAGGGAAAATAGGAAAGGTATGTACTCTTGAAAAAAAGCTAGGGGGAAAAACCATAAATACAGTTAATATAAAGGCACTGTCACCAAAACAGAGAGAGCCCTTCACTACAGCTTGATGAACTTGTAACACTGGGCAAGTTCCTTGGTGCAGGATGCTGCCGGGCCAGCTCTGTTAAACTCTGCCAAGTCTAGGGTGGCTGCTCTTCCTCCTTCCTTCTTTCTGTTCTTCTCACTATATCTGTTCTCTCTCTTCTACATGATTCCAATCCCTTCTCTGTGGCCAACCACATAGCTACCTACATTTTCCAAAGTCACCTTTCCCAAAAAGTCCATCTTAAAACACTGCTGTGAAGTATCTTGGGTAACTTCCTTTCAATCAAACCAGCTTCATACATCTCTCACGTTTTCTTGCTTCTGTGATACCTTTGCTGCTGCTGCTGCTGCTGCTGCTGCTGCTGCTCCTCCTCCTCCTCCTCCCCATTTCTCCTCCTTCCTCTCCTACCTCACTCTCCTCCACCTTTTCCACCCTCTCCTCCTCAGTGCAGAAGACACATTTCAGATATGGGGATTAACTGTTGCAGTTTAAATTAACTGTAACTGAAAAAACTTGTACAACCAATGCATACTGCTCTGGAACAGACATATACCATGATCTCATCCCCTCAAGTTTTCTGACTCCATTTTCATGTTTGTACAATGATTTGTGATTATATTCCTTTCTCTGTTCATCCACAACTCTACTCTATGGACCCGTTTCAGGTTCTAGATATTTCGTTTGTTAAATTGCCTTTATCATAATTTTATAAATTTCAAAAGCTATAACCTCCATGAATAAGAACATCCATTATTTTAGGGCTAGGCTCTTCTGCTTATAAATTTTATCAAGTGGGAATATAGGGAAATCAATGACAATGGTAGATTTAATTCTGAAAGTGAGAAATGTGCTTATAAACTATATTCCTAGTCCTCAGTTTATACCATCATAAATATCACCAGTCCATTAGTATTCTTTCCTGTGATAAGTCAAAGACTTATTTCTCAATGCTTACAAATAGCAAGTTTGATAGTGTCTCAATAAAGCTGTATGGTTATTTAGTAAATAAATTTTACCTTAGTCATCCCATTTAATTTATCACACAAACGAAGGAACTAGATATTATTATTATTAGCACCATTTTCTTAATGAGGACACTAAAGCTGACTCCAGAAAAGATTTTGGTTTAGATCTGTCTCGTTCCCAGGTCCCTTCTGTGAACTCTCTGTTGCTTGCAGTGGTGTGGCCTCGTTTATTGACCATAGGGTTGTCAGGAAGTCACATATATAGGGACTTCCCTTAAGATGTCTTCAAAAGAACCCTGGTGGGACAGATGGAGCAACTAGCTCTTCCTTAAGCAGTCCAAACTAGGTAATATTGTGCCATATAAATTCTATGAAGAAATTCATTTATACAACCCATTCCTGCTCTAAAAATCCTATCATTGTGGACAATATTGATGTACTGCGTATGTGATGGACATTAAAAATGGATACTATTGGTTCCAAAACAAGAGCCATTTAGGTGGAATTCTAGTTATTTGTTGAGAGAAAATGTGAATTCCAGATGTTCAGGAAATATTTGTGTCTTGTCATGTAGATTTTGATACCTGGAAAACAGAACATCTTAATGTAGGTGTTTTCACTAATGTTAGCTAATGCAAAATCCAGCACTGCTCCTCAAAGAAAGATATGCCTATTAGACACCTGGCAATGCCCCTGTCCCCTACCACTGGGAGCTGTTCTTGCAGGGAATGTCAGGCAAGCTTCTGGTCTTACTTACAACCATTAGGCGTCATAAGCCATACCCCTGACCATGTTTATGTGCATTTGACAGTATCCAATGAGACAGAAAGATCCAGTCTGTCCAATATGCCACTGACTTTTAAGACGACCACAAACAGGGAGAACAGAAGTTAAAGATCACTGCCAGTTACAGAATAAGTAATTCAGTGTAGCTCTATTACAAGGACAGGGATTGAAACTGAGCAATGCCAAGCTCTGCATAAGACTTGGTTTGAGTCCTAAATTCAACAATCAAGCAAGTTATCTAGCAGAGCTGAACCTCAAATTTTCCTTCTGTAAAATGAAAGTAATATGTAAATATCAGTATTATTATAAAAATAAATAAAATTATGCAAAGTGCTTTCAAGAGCAGATGAAGGAACCAGCCAATAGACATACCAGGCAAAACATAGCATAGAGACAGTTATGTAAGGACCTAGAATGGCAGCTAAATACTTAGTATTTGACTGCCAGAAGTTTAATAAACTTTATAAAGCAAGTGAGATAGCATATTTCAACAGAAATAATGGACAGAATAAAAATTGAGGTATTTTAACAACCCTAATAACTGAAGTAATAGCTGGAGTCCTTGGGAATCTACTGCTTTTGTGGAGACCAGGGGGTTTTCTTCACCCCAAATATGTACAGGGTGATCCCTAAAATCTGTGAAAATTTTACCTTACATGTATGACTCAGGGATTTTATAGTTGCGACTAAACTGAATATTTTCCGTGGGAAAGCTCATTACAGATTATCCATCTGAGTCCGCGGTGAACTCACTGGGGCTTGTAATGGAAAGAGAACAGTCAGGGTTAGAGAAGAGAGAGTAAAGCTGGAGTAAAAGCAGAGGGAAACAAATGAGGGCTTCAGGCAGCCTCTAGAATCTAAAACTGGAAAGGATTTCCCACAGAACTTCCGGAAGAAGGCAGCTCTATCAACCAGTGTGGGCTTTTATCTCTAGAAACGGATGCCAACACAATTACTGTTTTGATTTCCTAAATATGGTATGAGATTGTGAACCATATATTTTCCTTAGAAATTCTTTGTGAGACTTCATTGTGGAAGGCAATTATCTCTGGACAATATTCTGTTTATCTAAGAGACAATGGACACCCTCCTGCAATCACAGTCTGCCATAAAGTCTTCTCATGTTGGACTGTACTTTTGGGCCACAGAGTAAACAGCCCTTCTCCTTGTTAAAAGCCAAGGACAAATGCTGCAGAAAGGCAATGTTTTATCTTCTGGAAAACAAGCCTAGACTCTGTATGAAATGGATTCCATATCCATGCTGTGCTTCAAAGGCAGAGGTGAGCGTGGCCTGGAGTTGATCCAGGCTTGAAGACTATAAACATCTCTGAGAATCTCCACCACAGACCCTTCCCTGTGCCCTCCCCAACATCTGTGCAGCAACTGGACAAGGTAGAAAAAGTCTCCAGGATAGACTGCTACCCTAGGGGCACTGGTTAGTTAACAATATAAAATGATCCTTTACTTACTATTATAAACAGTTATAATGGCCTATAAATATTTGAGACAATAAAAAATGTCACTAAAAATAATGTGACTTCTCTGAAAATTTGACCGTAAATTATTAAAACTATTTCCTTTCATAATAATTTACTTTTTAACTCTACTTAGTTGGGTATCTGAGGGCACTTGGAATCTAGGATATTCTAGGCTTACAATCACTCAATTTGATACCAATGCATAAAGCTTTTCTCCAAGATAACTATATTTGAGTTGAACTTATATAGGAGACAGGAGGACCATGCGGTAAGCTAGATTACCTTACAAAATACTATGTATGTGAGGAAAGAGGATGAAAGATCAAACACTAAGTGGGCTGTACAGTCCAGAGAAGCGATGATGTTGACTTGGATTGCTGTAGTGTCAGACCCAGTGACAGATAAATGGACTAGAAAGAAAATTAATTCTTAGCTCTGAAAATGCTTTTAGTTTCCAGTATATAGTGATCAGAAGCCCAGGTTATCCTATTTTTTTCCAGCTCTGCCAATCATCAACTGCATGGCCTTTAGAAAAGAGGAACCACTGAAATATGGTATTATTATGTCGGAATAATTCAAGAATCTGTAAGATGGGAAGGCTATGAGACTACTCACAGAAGCAGCTTGGGAAGTGTTTGATAAAGAGTTTGCCCTCTGGGAAGTTAACAGTAAGACAGCACTTGCCTTATTGAAATTATTGCTACTATCAAGAATATGAGAACAGCAACGCCAACCTCAGAAGATTATGGAAAGAAAACTGCAATGGTGACTGGCTAGGAAGACTTTAACATGTTCATTTACATGTGCATTTGGAGGTGGGATATAGGTGCACAAAGTTTATGAAACAGGACAGAAAAATGTATTCAAGCAAAGCATAGGTGTTGATTTCCAGGCCAGGAAAACTCAAAAGACAAAGGTTAGTAGAGGAAGATGTTGGTTAAATGCTCTGAGATAGTATGCCCGGAAGCCTTTCATTTTGGTTTAGATCAGCAGTGTGTTTAATCATTTGTAGCAACTGTATTACAGGAACACAATGGCCCCCACCCGAGGTATACACAAGGCCTGTGAACACACAAGGCCGGGCATCCAAGTGGAATGCAGCTATTGTTTCCTCTGGATGGGATGCATTTCACTTCCATAAAAACACTCCCGGGCCTTTTGTTTTTCAATCCAACATTTCTAGTGGAAATAATTTATGGTAATAAAACCAGATAGCACAGGGCATGTAAGGAACTGAAATGAATTTGAGTCTCAAATGAGAAGTGTTGGCATGTGGACAACAACAAGACGGTCCTTCCAAAACAGAGAGAGGTCTTATTATTCTCCACATGGATCAATGAGGGATTTGGCTGAGGGAGATGGCTAAGTGTCTGAAGTTTTAGTCTTGACTTTCTTTGCTTCCACTGAGACAATTACTGCCAGGGTCAATTAGTCTTCCCAAATTCAAAATAAACTTCCATGCAATTTACAGTGTAAGGTATTGTTGGAGCAAATCTCAAATACTCTTAAGTCTTTCAGGTCTACCAGAGCAATTAGTCATTGGCAACATTATTTGGGGGTTTAGTTTCAGCACTTTTTTTTTTATCTTTTGGAAGTTAAATCACCTGTAATTAGCATAAAGAACTTGGAAAAATGCTTTTGTAAACTGCACATTTCCAAGTATTTTTATTAAAAGATTTGAACTCTAGAAATGTGAACTAACATGATTAATATGAATTTATTTATATATGCACTAGATAGAAATGAATCTTGACATTCAAGTTCAGTTTTCACTTAAATAGCTAATTTTGTTCTACAATAGACAGTCAGCAAGGAGAAATGATTGACTTCAGTGAAGCAGAACCACTAAAAAATACGGTTCTTAAATTATGCTGAATACATAATACTTCCTCAAATCAAGAGGGCTCGGGACAAAAGCAAAAAATTATTTTATAGACCTTCCTGATTATTTTAAGTCTAATTTAAACAAGAGCTCATTCTAATAGGTTATAAGATAGCATGCACTTATCAAAGGTATCTGTCCCTTACCCAAAACAGACATTAACAATCAATTATGAAAAAAGCCTATTGAGTGTGGACTCACTTATAATATATTTGCAACCCAGAACTTAATTCAATTCCAACAGTTTACCCATCACCTGGGAGCCCCTGTGCCAGTTCCTGCCTTTGCAAACTCAATCTTTAAATGGTAGCAGAAGAAAATCAAGTAACATAGAATACTGGACACTGTAAATGTATTTGAGTCCTAAGAACTATGAACAAGAGAACAAAATGAATTTGAACATGACCCGTTTCCTGAGGCCAAGGTTGGACATTTGGTTTTATGAAGATTCTCTTCTAAATGTTTTTCACGAGTAAGCATGTGGTATCACAGCTCCATAAAGAGGGGATGATGTGATTCCACAGTGTTTTATGACACTCATTACCAACAACTCAGTGTGCACCTAAATGGCCTCGGAAGAAAACTAACAATGTGCTCAATTGCTGTTTCTGTGGCAAATAATAAATATAGTGCTAAAGCTGTTGGGTGTCTGTGAGGGGGAAAAAGTCTGCAATCCTCCATGCGTTCACAGTACATGCTTCTGATAGACTTTTTTTCCTACTGTCTTCACAGCTTCTTATCAGCACTGTGGGAATAGACTGAAAAACATCTGGCCTGTGACCAGGAACAACTGGCTATACAGGATGGGTGTCTTATAATTACACATTATGAGAACGGGAAATCAGCAACCCTCCTCCAGCCAGCAAAGGATTTTTCTCTACTCTTGAGGAAACCAAGAGGAATGGCAGCCTCTGGAGGAGGCAGTCAATGAGGTACTGGAGACTACAGGTGCCGCTGGGCCTGCAGCCAGAGGCTCTCAGACTCTCTTTACACATGAGAAATAAATAGGAAGAAAACACAGTGTGCCAAGTGGGCCAAACTCAACAAATGATAGTTAAATCACCAAGTTTGTACATTTTTATGTTATATATCTGACAGGACAGTGACTAGGATTCATGTAGCCTATTATAATTCTCAGTTGTTCATCTTTTCTTAGAGCCTGGTTATTTTCTTTGGTGTTTGAAGTTATTTCATTAGGTCCAAACAAGATAAAATGATTTGCATTTCCATATAGAATTACAGGATTTTCCCATGCTTTGATTACTTGTACTTATTTAATTAATTTATATAGTTATTTATTTTCGCTATCATACAAGCTTTGAACTCAGGGCCTTGGGCTTACTGACTCTGTAACCTCATGAGTCAAGTCTCTAGTCCTATTTTTTAGAGTCTCATTTAACTCCCAAGCACACACTCAAGTCACAATTGACTTATTTTATGCTTCTCATAGGTGCTGGGCTAAGAAACACAAACCACCATGTCTATGGCTTCTGAAAGTGATACACACATTTCGGGGCTGGCCTCAAGCTGTGTCCTCCAATATTTCCCTCCCCAGAATCTAAGATGACAGGTGTGAGCTACTGGTAACCCCACTTGACTTATTACAATATTTTTTGCCAGTCCTGGGCTTGGGCTCAGGGCTTGAGCACTGTCCTTGGACTTTCTCAAGGCTAGCACTCTACCATTTGAGCCTCAGCACCACTTCCGACATTTTGCTATGTATGTGGGGTACCGAGGAATTGAACCCGGGTCTTCGTGCATGCTACGTGAGCACTCTACCACTAGACCAAACTCCCGGCCCTTACAATTTTTTTATAATTTGAAAGCAGTTCAAGAAAAGAGATTACTCCTCAGAAACCACCAGCTCTCACAGAGTGCCTTACACAAAAATCAACCAATTCTATGGAAGCCTTAAATAAATTAGTGTGTATATCCTTCTACTTCAGTTCTGCAATTCCACCTGCTCATAATTCTCCAACTATGCCTCAAATAGGTTTATATTTAATGTTATTAATGGCTTCATGTTATTCCTCCTCTTAGAAATAGCAGTTTTACACATGTCTTATTAACGATGGATTTCTGTCATTAGACAAAGCTCAGTGTATAAAAAATTTTGGAACTCTCTGTTGTGTCCAAACCCTATGACATATATCACCATCCAATCTGCCTGTGTACAACAACAGTTCTCCTTTCACTTTCAAAATATCTCTACTTTTGATAGTTGCTATCATTCCCAGTTCAAGAATGCCTACTAAAAGAAGAAAGAAGAATCTAATTAAACCAAAAAGAACAGCTAAATGGAAGGAAAATATTATCTATTCTTTAAACATAAATTGGGACATTATGTTGGCTATAAATATCTGATGAATAAATGAACAAACAAAACTCATGGATAAAATCAGATTCCACTGACTCAAGAACTTGCAGCCACATCCTATGAAATCTACCTTTCATGTGTGTTTTGGGATAAACGCTCAAGGGGAAGCTTAATTTGCAAATTGTTCACTGGTATGCGCTCCCTCCCTCTTTCAGGTTGTTTCTGAGCCTTCAACCTTGTATTTGGGGTATGGAATAAATTTCACACCCACAGAGAAGGTAGTGCCTATGGCAAACAGAATGACGGGTACTTGCTGGAATCCTATTCGTTGCACCCTGGTCTTACACCTTGGTGCTTCCAAGATGTGTCTGGTGGCTCTCCAGGTATTGTTATCCAATAGATACGCATGCATATTATTAAAATGGAATTGCAAATGACTTAAAGAATTATTAAGCAAACATACATTTACTACCCTGCCACTTGACTGCAATGTGCATCTCATTTTCTCCCTTTTGGAGCAGAATATTGAATATCTTTGAATGTGGGGTACACAAGGCCAAGAAACTTTTTCAGGCTTCCTGCCCTGAAAGTTGAGAGGAACTATACTCAATATGTGGGAGACCCATCAACTTTTGGACTTGGTTAAGATGAGGTGTCAACTGGATGTTTTTCTGATGCTGATGAGGGGCAGACCCTACACCTGGGAAGAATGTGGGTTGGAGAAGCTGCTATCCATTCCAGTGCTGCAATGACCCCCTCACTCTGAAAGCTATTTCCCAGGAGGAGCCATATCATGCATGAGCAGTCATGGGGAGAACCCACTTGAGGGTGAACCACTTGAGCCCATGAAGCCTCCTGCTAATGGCCAAGTGGATGCACTTGGAGTCATTTTTTCCAGGTAAATCAGCCGGGGTCATGAGTTTACTTGCAGTCTTTACCAGGGATCTGGAATCTGAACATGACTCAGCTAGTCATGTCCAAGATTCATGAGTCATAAAGACTACATAAAATAGTATTAATTGTTCCCATCTACTGAATTGTAGTTTGTTACACAGAAATAAGGAAAAGGCTGAAATTTCTCAATTACAACTGGCAGGCTGGAAAAAATAGGACTTTTGCCCACATATTGTCATTCTTATGAATTATTCAACTTGGATCTGTGCAAAACCTCCCAAACTGTGATTGCATCTGTATGGATAGATGCCTTTGGAACATCGTGGGAGCGTGATTCTTTAGGTAAGAAGTAGTTACAGTGGAAATTTCTGTGGTGCTATCATCTACATGCCAAACAGTTCTGTGGTTTGTTTTGCTTTTGGAGAGACTGGTGATTGGTCAGGGTGAAAGGAGAGTCTTTAAACTCATCGTTTCCAAGCAATACGAAGCCTGGGTTCTATCATTTATTTCTTGTATGTTTGTCCATTATCTCTCATTTGTCATACTAAGCTACTCCAGAGAAATCAGGAGCTCCTCTTCATAGATATTTGTCTGCTATTCTGAACAAGAAATAATTTGGGGATCATGTAAGGTGATCTATTTGAGGCAATCCTGCTGAGAAACACTAAAGTGGGATTTGCTGGCTCCCACTTTGTATTCAGCAGCATTGTGACATAGTTTATAGACTTCGTTTTATTCTCTCCCTTATTTCCTTTTTATCAATCACAACATGAACTCGGGTAGATTTAATAGTTTAAAAATAATTCTGAGACCTAAAGTAAGGTCTTGTTTTTTTCTTGCTTTTTACTTAAACAAGAACAGAGATTGTTATGGTTATGTTCCGTGCCACCTTATTAAAACAAAGAGCCCAAACAGCCCAGACTAAATTTCCTATCTGGCAGATAATTTAACAGACTCATTTTAATGTTCTGCTTGGCAACTGCAGTTTTATGGATACATACTGCCCTCTGCAAAGATGCACTGCATCCAGAGACAGAGGAAGAAAATCATTCTCCAAGTCATTCATGTACATGGAAAATGTATTCATTAATACATCTTACCACCTATTGAAGAAGGAAAATAGTTGTGAGGCCTAAGTCCTTCCCTCCTACTCTAGTAGCCTGGCCCGGGGCTGCTGGGCACCAGAGGCTGAGAGACTTGCTTTTCACATACATTTCATTTTAAAGATGCTGACAGTCTCCATTTGTAAGAAGAGAATCCAGAGTGCAAAGCGAATGCTTTATGATCATGCATGTTACCACGGACTATTAAATTACCTATTGCAAAAATAAGCCACACTTTAGCTTTTAACATAAGCTCTTACTCTCAAGGATATAGAATTTGCTACAACTACACTATGGCTCAAATAACCAGAGATGGAAGGACAGAAATTGTATAAATATGTCTATTTAAGAACAATATGAAATTCCATATGTAATACGCCAAACAGAAAACAGAAAAACATTTGCCTATCTAATAGTAAAGAAGAAAGAACTGAACAAACAACATCAATCGAAGAAAAAATATTTTTATATGATTCTGTTGTTACTCTTAATATGTTGTAAAGAGGGGTAACCATTTCAGAAGGTAAATAATGACAATTCTTTGTGTTTGCTGGTTCTGGGCTTGAACTCAGGAACTGGGCATGATCACAGACCATTTTTGCTTAAGGATAGCTCTCTACCACTTGAGACAGAGCTCTACTTCTGGAAATTTGGGTGGCTAATTAGAAATAAGACTCTCAAAAGACTTTCCTGCTAAACTGGCTTAGAACCATGATCCTCAGATATCAGGCTCCTGAGGAAATTAGGATTATAGGCATGAATCAGCAAAATTTAGCTGAGTACAAGTTTCCAACTTCCTTCCTCTCATCTCTGACAAGTTACACAGAAAAATAGCATTTTTGAGGGGCCAGGAGTTTGGCCTAGTGGTTAAAGTGCTTGCCTAGCATGCATGAAGACCCGGGTTCGATTCCTTGGTACCACATACATAGAAAAAAGCTGGAAGTGGTGCTGAGGCTCAAGTGGTAGAGCTCTAGCCTTGAGAAAGTCCAAGGACAGTGCTCAGGCCCTGAGCTCAAGCCCAGGACTGGCAAAAAAAAAAAGAAAAATAGCATTTTTGAATTTAAAATGAAACTTGACTGCAAAACCTAGAACTTTTGAACATTTAAAATGAATTTTGCTACATTAACTGAGGTAAGAGTTTTACACAGCTTCAGTGTAAATATACCCATAAGGGTATATTTGGAAAGTACCATATTCTCTCTAGTAGGGAACATGAATACCAAAAGATATTCCCTTCACCATCAAACTGTCAAATCTTGCAAAACTACCAGACAGAATTTGGGCATAAGTATCAGCTTCTAGAAGAAAGTAGGAAATGCTTTCAATAAGCTTGCAAATTTGAGTCTAGCATTTCAATTCAATAACTAATAAATATTTGAACTCTACTTACAGGACTGATTCTAACAACTAAGTAATTTTCACATTACTATGACAGTCTCACAACAGATGGTTGTTAATTGATTCAATTGTTGTCTGAAAAACAGTACATCATGAATAGTAGTCTTGCCTTCAAAACTTTGATTTCACATACAAAATAATTTAGCAGGGCCAAGTCATTTGAACAAATTTTAAAACATCTCTTTAGAAATTTCCTTATGCTAATTAAATTGTAATACAAATTTTATCTTAAATATACTATAATTCCTCCACTCATTCTAACATATATCTTTCTAGTGCTGTGTCTAAGATTTATTTGAAATGGTGAACTGACCTCAAGTTTTTCCTTCCCTTATCTCCATACATATCCACCAACAATTTCTGTAGAATACCTATTATTTTTAATGAATTTTAAATATGTTTAGAAATGGTGTGATATTCTATTGTTCTTTATATTATGTAGTAAAGACCATATTATATACCTTTTGAAAAATCTCTCCAAAATCCCAGAAAATTGTTCTATCTCCAGTAAAGCATTGTTCTTTCCAGGAAAGAAAAGTAAATAGAGAAAGTAAACAGAGGAAGTGGCAAGAAGGTGGGCAAGATTAGGACAAAAGGAAAGAAAGAAATAAAGAATAAGGAAATACAAAAAAGAAAAAGAAACAGAAGGTACAAACAAGAATAAGAGAAGCTGAAATATTGAAAAAAAAAACCAACTAAGTTTAAAAATGAGCAGTTCCTAATGCTTATCTCAAACAAAATGGGGCATTGTCAATTAATATATAGACTAAAATCTTCAGGGAAAATGGGGCAGTACTGACAATGGTCTTATCTCAGTACTGAGAGTACCTAGTGTAAACAGGTGTTGAGAGCAATTAAAACGATTCAACCATTTCCAATGAAATAATCTCAAGTATTTTTATAGGATAGCAAAGATATACAGCACCTATGAAATAAATGCTATAATATCTGGAATACGATCAGGCATTCAAAGAAAACAAATGAGCAGAAAATACAGTTCATCAAAACCTATCTGGAGTTGACGTTGTTAGAATTATCAGACAAGAAGTACTTATTATTAGTTCTTATAACTTTCCGTTGAAGTATAGATATGGGAGATACTTTAAAAATGAACATGTAGAGATGAAAAGTACAATGTGCGTAATGGGCCCAAGACACTGGATTATTGACACTTTGAAGATCGTAGACTCAAACATGAATGCACTTCAATACACATGATACACACCACTCAAAAGATAACAGCATGGAAAACATAATTTAAAAAAGTAAACATTTATCACTGAGCCTGTGAAGCTTTTAAGAAATAAAACAGCATTAAATATGAACCCTACAGAGAAAAAGAAAAGAACACAAAATATCTGAAGAAATAATGCCCCAAATTTTCTAAGAAGCCCATTAAACTTAAGCACAACCCATAAAGAAAGCTATATAAAAGATTTCATAAACAACCTCCTCAAACCAGTGATAAAGAAAAAAAGCTTTTCAAATTTTGAGTTTCTGAAAAATAATGAGAAATAAGGCAAGCAACGTACAGAAGAGAAATGATGAAAAGACCCGGAGAGGTTAAGGGAGGGAGGTGTGGAGGAGTCACCACTGGCATGTCTAGGGGTGGAGCCAGCCAGATGACCCCTGCCTGGTTTTCAGTCAAGGTTTGTGGCCACACCAAGACAGCAGTGTTTCAGCAGTGAATAGGCAGAGTCACAGCTTGAACCAGAATGCTTGGAGATTGTAGCAAGGGGAAAGACTACAGTGAGGAAGCAAAGTATTCAGTGGTAAAGGACAACAGCTACAGTGAAAATAAACATTTGGAAACTGGAAAACTACAATTTTAGTCATGAGCAAAGAAAATCTTAGCAGTTTAAGAGACAGTGGACAGAGGGACAGAAAGAGAGGCCCCACGTGCAGACCTGAGACTGCACTGATTATCTTTCATGTGCCTGCTGGCCTTGTGCACTTCTGAGGAAACCCACTTTGCCCTTCTAGTCAGGTTACGTGATTTCTGGATACTGACTTTTCAGACTTCCTTCCCTGCTCTGAATTCCAACCCATTCTTGGAGGTGGAGTTCTAGAACAGTTTCTACATTCTATGGGCGATCTCTCCTTGTGTGAAGAAGTTGTGTTGATGCAATATGGTTTGTCTACTTTTAAGTGTCATAAGAAAATCCTTACCTATTGTAATACTCTGAAGTTCCTTCCTCATCTTCTACTCTATCCCCTATTTCAGGTGCTGAATACAAAATTTTCTGTTTTGAAGCTCCTACTTTCTTATCACTGTACCAGAAAAATTGTATAACCCATTTATTATGAGCAATAATAGCATCAACTAATGATAAATAAACCTCTTAAACTGATCATGCTACAAAATGATTCCTTATTTAAAAAAAAAAGAAAAGGAGCTATTGGTATCAAAAGAATAAGATGTGTGTGCTCACTTCGGCAGCACATATACTAAAATTGGAACGATACAGAGATTAGCATGGCCCCTGCGCAAGGATGACACAAATTTGTGAAGTGTTCCATATTTTTTATCTCATATTGTTACAGTATTTCACTTTGTTATCTGATATATTGTATATATGTGTATCTGGTTATTTGAAGTCAAATAGGGAAGGGAGGAAAACAAGATGAGGGGCAGGGGTTGGAGGCAGGAAATGGGGACCAAGACATGAGAAAGGGTATCAATGTATGTGAAGTAATACACCTTCTATCTGGTGAATATAATGTAACGCTTCTATTAATTATAATAAAAATATATGAAAAATAGAATAAAGGAACTCTTGTCTAGAAAAAAATGAAAATCAGTTCTGCAAAAGTAGAATAGTAAAAAACCAATAAAATTGTTCCCAAATGAGAGCTATAGATCAATTTTAATCATGATGAATCGCCCAAAATTTCTAAATGAAATATTAGCAATTGGTACTTGTGATATACTCCACTGATGGTGGCTAGATGGAATTTCTCAAAATACAATCTTGTTAATGAAATTCAGTGAATAGATATTCAATGTAAAAAAAAGAAAATATATTGTATAAACACATAAAACTAATTTACTAAATGAAAAAAAGAATAATCTGATGAACATTTATTTTAGTTTCTACTCTGAAGCTTGAACTTATAACAGAAGGAAAATGCCAATATAAAAATATAATTACTTGAAGTCAATAATAAGTTTTATAATCAAATGTGAAAAAAAGAATAAGATGTAATGTGGAAGTGTGGAAAGGACATTTGTCTCAGGAGTTCATTTGTTGGACTTATGCTAGGAAAAATCAACTAATGGCGATGCAGACAACAAAATATGAGGATTTGACTATCAAACAGCTTGAAAAACATATTAAGAAACATTTTAGTAAACTGCTTATACTTATTTTTAATCAGTCAGAATTTCATTTCAATATCAAGGCACCCTTGACAAACTTATGAAATCCCTGATGACTAAAGTACAACAAGATTTTGCAGGAAAAGGTAACACACCTAAGAGACTGTGATGAGGGGATGGATGAGCCATGGCGTAGAAATCTAAGAGCAGAACAGCATAGATAGTCTATCAACTCCAGCTGGAGAGTGTTGTTTGCTTCTGTTTTCAGGGACAGACTTCATGAATCATCCCATCAGTTTTTGAAACTTCAATCAGAGAAGTCAACTATTTGATGTGCAATCTTTATTTTCTTCTTTTTTTTCCCACCAAAACCATAATGTAGTGCAGAAAGACTATATGTGTGAGGGATGCAAATAATAATCGCTACACCAAGTCGTCTTGGTGTTGACAGAAAAAAAAAAGAATTCCAGCATCAATGTGTGAATCACGGGGAAACCATTACTGATGTGGCCAGTTCAGGTCACTGTGTTTTCATATTGGCGACCACACAGAGCCTCCACAGTTCAAGTCCCATCTGACACGCACACAAGCACTCTGGATCTCTCAAAACAAAAACTGCTCTCCCTACACTTGTCTGTCTCCATGATGTCAACATTAAATAACTAATATGTCTGGCATAAAGAGCAATGGCTGCTCTTTTTTTTAAATGCCACCAGTTCCCTATTTATTTTTAAAGTAAATGCCATTTGGTCAAAAATATGTATTCGTCTTGAAATCTGATAGGACTGAGTTGCAAAGCACTTCTGATTTTGTGCTCAGAGTACTTTTGTGGGGAAATTGCCACTACCCATTCAGGCCTCTAGGGCCCCAGAGCTCAGCAATCTCTGAGCTCTGTCATACTTGCCTATTTCTGCTGATTCCATGAGCCTTAGTGCCACCTCTGTCCATCATCATAGCATGTCTCTAATGTGTCTTAAATTTTTTCAAATGAAAATAGAATTACATACAATGATAATTTTTTATAGTAACTGTAAATTTACATTATTTTATTAATAAAAATCAGTTGTGCAAGCCTCATGTATTACTGTTATGCTGGACCCCTGTAATTATGAATACTGTCAATCTAGATTCTATTAGTAACATTATTCTGGAATTTTAGTGTTATTTTTAACCATTTTAGAACATATTAGTTTTACAAGTTCTCATTTACATACACACATACATACATAAGACAAACCCAAGTAAACCTTGCTTCTGATGTCTCTCTTTGTCTCTCTCTCATCTCAACACATCCCCCTTTCTTAAAACATTTATCAGGAAAACACTGACTAATACACTGAATTCGTAACCTAACTTTGGGGATTGAAACTTCTTCCTACAATTACTTAATAAAAACAAATATTTTAAAAACCATTATCAATGCTTTGTTTTCATACTAGCATATAAGTACTCTATCAAATTGTGAAGTACTTTGATCAAATTCATATTCTCTCTCCTCCCCCCTAGCAGTAAACGTTGAACCTACATGTGCTAGTTTATAAATCTATTATTCACAAATATTTTTAGCATCACATCAATTAACTTTTCAAGCAATAATTTTTCCATTATTTTTTGAATACATACCAAGAATATGACTAGCACGTGGCAGAGAAAGTGGATGAACATCCTAGTTTCCAGAATGCCTCTCTCTATAACCCTATGAACATTTCTAATTAGGGTTATGGCAACACTTGATAAATGTTCCAGTTTTCATACCCTGTAATCATCAGATTCTCATATTATTGGATAAAAAGATATTTGCATGATACACAGGAAGCTGCCAAAATCTCTGACTGCTTAGTGCAACATCAAAGTAGATGGATGTGGTCCTAGGAAGATAAAGGACAGAAAATTCCAAAATACTATGTCCCTCATTATAGCATCAGGTTCTGAGATTTTCCCTCAGTTCCTTCAACTTGAGAAAGTTACCAAGGGAATTGCTGATAACAGTATGACTTTTCTTTATAACTGCAGGGAACCTCAGGAGAGCAGTCATTATGTTTTGCAACTGTTTAAAAATAATTTCCTTTCTATAGCTGAACTTTCAGTGTTTACTGTCTGTGAAAGATGGTTTTAATGTACACGAAAGAAGGAAGGCAAATTATCAGGAACTGCCCCTTCCACTGGGAATTTCTATTTATAATGAGAAAGACATGAACATGAATGTAACTTCAATAGGAGTACATGAAGACATTAAATTTTAGGTAACAAGATCAATAGAAAGGTTATGCCAGACCTGAGGGAGAAAGAATCAAACCTGCTGTGAGAACCTCAGAAGAGAACAAAGTGTAGACTTTGAAAGAGTGAACCAGAACTCACTGGGAGGATTTCAAAATGGAGGAAATCACTGAGTAGAACTTAGGCCAAGTTCTCAGGAAAGGAGAGATCGTAGGCAATTACTGGAGGCCAAAAAGACTGAAGAATGGAGTGAAAATGAAAATCAAAAAATAGGCCAATTCTACATCCGAAAAAACACTCAACTCAAATACATTGTCCTATACAGTGATGCAGTAAAGAAAAAGATCACGTTAGGAAAAGAACTGTAAAATCTTTTTTGTTACCTCCCAAACTGTAAGTGAAAAGTCCAGCCTTCTTCCTTTCAAATTGTTTGTCTCAGGTATTTGTCACAGCAGTGACCAACTGACTGACACCTTATCTCTTTTTGTTTCTTCTCTGGGTCACTGTACTCTAGCAGTATTGACAACTTCACTGTCTTGAAATATACCTAAAGCATTTTGAGTCTACCATTTCCTCTGCTGGGAACATTCACACTCAAAGTATTTGATATCCTTGTAACAATTCCATTCCTGACAACAGCTTGGCCTTTCATCAAATGTGACATTGTTTGCTGAAACCTTTCCTGATTCATCCTTTTAAAAATTCCCTATGCTCTCTTTTTCACCTGTTGCTCTATAACCTAGGTAACTTATTTGATTATGAACATACCTATGTCTATCTATAAATATGTATACCACATTCATCTTTTAATTTTTGTTTTCATGAGGGCAGGAATCTCCTTTTATCTGTGTCTGTTCACTTCTGAATCTCTGAAACAGTTGTTTGGCACCTGGCAGACATTCAATTACTATTTTATAACTTAAGAAACAAATAAATGGGTCAACCTGAACGAGGTTAAAATACCTCATTAAGATCATTAAGATAAAATTAAAAGTGTCAAAATACTCTATGCACATGTATGTACATGAAAAATGTGGCTTTCTGTGATTGGTTTGGGATGGCAAGGAGGGAGAATAACAAAAAGGACGAGTATGCTTATGTGGACATGTCAATGTTAATGATGTCTGCAAAAAGGGACACTTTCCAGAAGAAAGCGAAGAGTAGCTGATTTGATAATTTTTTTTGCTAAAAAGTGTGAATAAGACAGAAAACTGGATTAACAGCGCAGGAATCCTCTACAGTTGTAATCCCCCCCTTACATGAACGAGTTTTGTCTCCCCACGGAGCCAGGTGGCAGGAAGCCCTTCCCACTGTGAAGACTAGTTTGCAGAATTCCATGATTTGGGGGCTTGGGAAAAAGTCAAAATATGCAATGTTTATGCAAAAATAAAGTCTATTCAATGACTTCAAGCCAGTGTTTCCACATGAAAACACCGAGACTGAAAGAAAAATTATGAAATCCAAAGATTAAATATAAAAGTCACTTGATAAGATTAATGCATACTATGTGTAATAAGATTCTTAGCTTCCGTCCTTGCAAATTATCAGTTGCCAAAGTTAAGGTAAGAAAAGTTATTTTTCTTTTTTTTGCCAGTCCTGGGCTTGAGCTCAGGGCCTGAGCACTGTCCTTGGACTTTTCTCAAGGCTAGAGCTCTACCGCTTGAGCCTCAGCACCACTTCTGGCTTTTTTCTATGTATGTGGTACCGAGGAATTGAACCCAGGTCTTCATGCATGCTAGGCAAGCACTTTAACCACTAGGCCAAACTCCTGGCCCCAAGAAAAGTTATTTTCTACAAGGACTGTTCCATTTTCCTTTGTTATATAGACATTCATTCTTTTCCAACTGAAAATTTCTTTCAAGAATTGCACATTGTAAGTGTATATTCATAGTTCTCTATCCCCAAAAGAGAATTAAAGTAGCTCAATGTTTCTCAGTTAGCTAAGAGACTACTATGACATGTTTCCAACACAGCATCTCTCTGGAAAACAATACTTGTGAATTATAAATTACAGAAACAACCAACCCCTGGTTAAGGAAAAATCAAATGAAGTAATTCAGACTCTCCCAGAGTGACAAGAGAATAGCTTGCCTTGTGTAAAAGAACAAGTTTCCTGTCTCCTGGCTGTCCTCTGTCCTCTAAAGAGTCAACAACATTTTATTGTTTCTCAGTACTCCATTTGGTACATCTCAACTTGCTTTTTATATTGCCTTAGTTTATGAAAATAAATGTTGTACTTTCCTGGTGGGACCAAAAATAAATGATGGATCATATTGTGCGTGGGTTCTTGCTCATGACAATCCAGACTGCTAACAGATTGTTAATATGTTAACAGTTCTATTATAAGATGCTCAAAAATGTAATTTTAAGGCCATTTGTGGAGCTGGATTCTGCATGCCAGGGGTCATCAGGATTGACATAGCTGAGAAGCCATATGACCTCTCCACTCAGGTGTCTGCAAAGGTGTGAAGGATGAGATAACCCAGCAGTTTAGGGTAGCATTTTTCAAGCTGTTCTGTTTACCCAGGGGTAGCCATTTTGAGCAGAATGTTAACTAAAATAATACAGTAAGTATGATCGAGTTCCTTTTAGTACAGAGCTACGTAAAATTAAACTAAGGGTATTTCACATCCAGAATTTTCTGGCAATGACAAGGGTTAAGAAAAATTACCAAAGGCTGAACTCAAAGAAATTAGTATGTGTTTTGCAGTTCCTATTCTCAAAGATATTGGCAGAAACATTTAATCATATGTGATCCAAAATATCTAGCTTTGGTGTTACTCACATGTTTTATTTATTATTTATATATGTTACTTACAAATTACAAGGTGTTGCTACACAGATTCTTGATACTGATATTATAAAGGGGAAGTCTAGCATTAGGTAGGAACCTCTGTGATATCACAAAGAAGAATATACAGAAACATACTTAGTCAGATAAACAGATAGGAGTACACTCCACACATTCATCTCAGTAGATTTACACTGAATGAGTGGCAACATTTTGAAAGAAAATATTTAGTAGAAGGTTGTTACCTACTGTCACAATTGCTACCCTCAAACACTAGATAGGAACAGCGAAGTCCAGCTACTGATTTAGACTGACTCGGACAAATTTCATACAAGTCAATTTTCCTCAACACTTCAGTGCCATACACCACAGCAAATGTTTATACTCACAAAATTTCCATAAGTCAATGTGTACTCTTATCTTACGCTGTGTCGTTCAGTATTTTTTTTACAAATTAAAGTATTATAGAGAGTATTTTCACATTGTTATTATGTGTTTTACCTTAGTATTTGTGTATATTTATCATTTATAGAACTGAAATTGTAGGGGAGTGTTTTCGTTTTTCAGGTGCCTACACCCCACCTGCTATTTTAAGGACTCTCATTCTCTCCCTCATATTACTAGGCAGAGGTGATATTTCAAGTAAACATGCAGAGCTTGTGTTTGCCAAGGATATTTAAATATTTTCATGATGATAACTTTATTTGGAAGCCAATTTCTTTAAAAAGCCTTTAACCAGTACTCCAGATTTCCCAGCCCAGTATGTTTTTCCAGTAATTGCATATAAACGCACAGAGATAATTGCATGCTGATGCGCTCTGACTGTGCCAAGGCCCTGTGCCCAACTCTAAATTTCAAAGGTAGGTTCAGCATCACCTAAAACATACACTGAATTTAAGGGAAAAAAATTCCTGAAAGAAACTAAAGAAGGCTCACTACTCTCCTAGCTTAAATAAATATACACAAAAACAATGGTAATATGCCAAGTGAGAAAACCCCAAATCAACTCAGACCCGGTGGGATGTGTGCACTGCACTGCACTGCTGGCCACGGTCACTGGGCTAGACCTCATCCAGGTGAGGAAGAAGCTCCTTCTGATACGCTCTCCACAACTCACACGCAAGTCATTCCACACATGAGAGCACGTCTGTTTTCTTCACAACTGTTATCTGGGAATAGAGCTATCTTCTTCCTAAATCTATAATAAAGACTTCAAACTCCCAGAAAAAAATAGAACTATTAGTATTTTCTGGCAGTTTTACATTTGTGTTATTTAAATGTAAGAAAGAAAATGTTATTTTCTATAAGAATGCCTCCTAAATATAACAAAGCAAAAGGGCTAAAGAGACCAGGCCGAGCAGGATTCACAATCTTCCCAGGGCTAGAAGTTCAGCGGTAATGTTTGCCTAGCAAGCAAATCCTAGAGCTGCCAAATAGAAAACAAGCAAAACCTTTTCCAATTGTATTTCCTCTGAAACATTTAAAACTTCTGCCCAATGACAATCCTTCCTGAAAAGGCCTTCTGAGGTCAGAGATACTTAGAACTGTGCGGAAGTATCAAGTCACATGGGAACAATGCAACGATGCAGGTCTTATTACTTGTGATTAGAGTCAGATAACTAACCTCACACTATGACTTCTAATAAACATTTCTATACTATACTATAGTATTCTTGAAAGAACTCATACTGCTTTACACAAAACATCTGCAGCTGTGAGGAGGAAAATGTCCACTGACTCACACTGGAGTTGGGGTGTTTTGACATCATTTTCAAGGTAAGCAAACAGAGAGAGGTTAAACAACATTGGAAGGTCACATGTTTCCTCTTTCTGAAGGAAGATGATGGTTGCGTTGCAAATAAAGAGAACTTCAACCAGAGGGAATTAGTGGAG
Organism: Megascapheus bottae; assembly: GCF_031878675.1. Lineage (NCBI taxonomy): Eukaryota > Metazoa > Chordata > Mammalia > Rodentia > Geomyidae > Megascapheus > Megascapheus bottae. Next base: position 4,516,417 of record NC_143537.1, on the reverse strand, counting down.
CAGTCACAATTTGACCTTTCACCCTCTGACTGTAGCAAGCTATTAAAATTGTGTATATATGTCATCGTTATACTATTGCATGAGAAATGAATTAACTAATTTCCACGCTGATACTTGTGCTGCTAGAACATCATGCTTCCATTCAATTTTACATAAAAGTATACCAATGAATTTAGACTGTTCTACTAAATCTCATGTAATATATAGATTTTTATTATGTCAGGTAACTGAAACTATACATGTTCCCTATACTTCAGAATTTAACATATCAGAAAACATGGACAAGATACACAAATGTGTAGCTAAGTTGACAAAACTCGGGTTCCATCTGAATTACTGTTATGTTTTTACTGCTGTCCCTGTAAGTCAGCAGTGTCAATGAGAAGCCTACTGTGTATGAATCAATAGATAATGAGATTGAGTGAGGTTTTAGGATTGGAGGCCACTAACACTAGTTCTTTGATATAGACTTTCAATTCCAGTTACAATATAATTATACTAACCTTAATTTTCCAATGACAAATTTGAACATTTATTTGAGAATCACAAAACAGACGTTCCTATGCTTATATGTTTCAAAATAGTACTCTTGTTGAATTTTAATGCAACCAAGACATAATTCATATCATAAAAGAGATACAAACTTGTATGAGACTTTACTTACAAGTAGTTATTTTCAGATAAATTTGTATAAGAAAGACAAGGATGTTTGTATGGCACAGAAAACATGTAATGGGGAATTTTTAAGGATAGTTATCATTTTAACGTAGCCGAGATTATGATGGAAATCAAGACAGTCTTTATGACCCATTTGATTGAATAGTATTTGTTAGCAAGGGTTAAGGGAGAATTTTTGGAACCAAATGTATTAAAAACTAGTTTGGAGAAAGAGAATACAATTAAATAAATATAGAAAAAAAGAGATGATATGAGTACAAAAGGTGAGAAAAATCAAAGGAACAGCTGTCTTTTTCCCTGTTGGTATTCTTTATATGTTTCCCTTTGTCCTCCTCTATCAATCTTCCCTACCTGGGAGTAACAGAACCACAAAAGCAAAATGGAAAGTATTAGTGGTAAATTAGCTTTCTTAGCTAGTGATAGATGTCTCATAATAAGGAAAGAAATAGGATAGCAATACAAATAGAAACTCAGGTAGTTTGTTGTATCCAAACTACTGAATATTCTAACAGGGTACTGGAACTAGAGTTAACAAGTTCTCATTTAACCTTCTCTTCATCTCTAAAAGCAGCACTCAAAAGTCTTCACAGCTTAACTTGACTTTCAAGATCATGCATTTGGGATGTATTTATCATTGTTCACAATAGGGGAGAAGAGTGCCCAGGTAAAAGAAAGGCAATTTCTCAAAATGAATTAAAGATAATTCAAGAGAAAGGAGATTGACAAAGAAAGAAACACTTGCCACAACTGCATACATTTTACTTATTTAAGGTACAGATAATGAGATTTTATAATGACCCATACTTACCACATAAATAATTTTATTTTCTTAAAAAATGGGAAATGCTAACCAATTCTAATAGGTGAGAGATACCAGCCAGGTTTTTGAGGAAGTTATTTAGATGGGAGGAATGATGAGTACAATAAAAGGACTCTGGATACCCCAGAACAGAAGAGCATAATAGTAGGAAATGTTTAAATAAGGAACTGTTTTAAGCAAGAGGTCATGAAGGGAATTAGCTGTTCCCACGAGTCCAGATGCTCCAAATCCACAGGAGCAATGGTAAGAATTTTATGTTTCACTGATAAAGGAATGGAGGTGATACAAGAATTAAGCTGAAATAGACATCCTAGGAGGAACTGGTACACATGCCATGCCCATACTCCAGTTATATTTGGAAAGAAACTAAATCAGAACAATGTAATTGGAGTTACATTTCTAAAGCAGAAAATAGATTAAAAAGTAACAAATGTATGGCTTCCTTCTGCCAAGTCCTGGGTAGAGAAGGAAAAAATTCAATACTTCGCAAAGAACCACTAGTCTTGAAAATAAGAACCAGCATCCTAGCAAAAGCAGAAAATACAGGAAACAACATCACTACTCAAAGTAGTGAAAGATGCAGCAAACCTGCAGATTTTAACCATAGGGTTTTGAAATAAAACAGAAAATAGGGTGCTTGAAAAAGAACAGAAGAGGTTTACTTATCCTTCTCCTTAGAGTTAAGACCAATTTCCTAGCTTTGTTACTTGGTTCTAAACAAAGTAGAAACAATCATAAGCATCTGGATAGAATATAAAATGATACTCATACACTCTTCATGCAAGATAGACACCAGGAAGAAATCTTTTATTCAAGGAAGTAGGGCTTGCCCTGTTGAAGAGATAGGAGAGTGAGTAGGTAGGTGCTGGAGAAGGATCTTCTGTAGAATTATGAGTCAACCCAAGAAAACTAAATTTCTGTATCATAAAATTAGCCAGCAAAACAGAAAGAACAGTTCAAAGACATGAAACTTGCTTGGCTTGATTTCTGTTTATATTGATGAAGTACTTGCTCATTGAGGATCAATATTTCCACTGCAAACAACAAGCAAACTTGACTAAAATATAAAATGACTTACGTCTGGAAAGCACTGGCGAGATTCCAAGGTGTTAAAAATTTGAGAACCAAGATCAAGGAGAGAGAGAAAGGATAAAAGCAAGAGACCTAAATACCAAATCACCACATGGAATGTACAAGTTCAACATACGAGCTGAAAATAAAATCATGGGGTAGTTGCTAAGAGATGGAGTAGGTAGATCCACTTTTAAGCTTTGTCACCAAGTTTATAGAACAAACTTTGACAGTCATAAAAGAGGACATGGGTATTTTCTGCATGATTTTACTGATGTTAAGGCTCCACTTTGCATAAAAATGTTGAAAGAAAGCAACATTTTGATCGTTGGCAAGTGGCATGCAGAGATGGAGAAACTTGAGAATACATATGCCATACTAGCAACACTCTCCTTTTTGAGAAGTGAATTTCAGAAGTGCCCTTAAGATAACAGTCCAATAAGTCACATTTTTATTAGTATTTGATATGTATTTTTGTGTAAATACAACATATGTATGCAAAATAACTAAATACAATAAAAATTTGGCTGTATCTAGTATTGGTAACATTAATCCATTTATGAGTCAGCACTGTCATGATGTAATGACTTTCTAAAGGTCTCACCTCAACACTGTAATGAAATTCCAAAAGGGTGTAGAGGAGTCATTCCACCTGCGAACATCCTGCCCTGGATCCTCCATAGTTCATGTCTAATTCATGTCTTCTGCAAACATAATATACATCCATTCTATACTCAATAGCTCCCAACATCCTCACGTATTCCAACAGCAACTCTCAGGTCCAAACTCTCAGCTAAATCAGACATAACTAGACCTAAAACATGATTCATCCTGAGGCAAATTCTGTCTAGCTAGGATGTTTTAAATCAAAGTGTTAAGGTTAAGTGCTTCTCAAACACAGTGGAAGGACATACATTAGATAGTATTCTATTTCAAAAAAGAAATGGACAACAGGATCCACATAAATTCACATAGGGAAAGCAACATTAGACCCTAAACTCTATACCAGTTCTCTGCATGTGTTCTCTATTGGACACACAGTGGTGGTTGACCCCACAAAGCCTTTGGCAACCCTGCTTCTTTGGCTTTGTAAGTTCATCTATCATATATTTTTCTTCCACAAAGCTCTAAAGCAGAGAGAGACTGCAAAGAGGATGGGTTTTACTCCATCTTCCAGGAAATTGTTCTCCATTTCCACCATAGATTGGCTAACTATACTTCCATCAGCATTCTGTCAAATTACCTAAGCACTCTTCTTAGAGGATTCAGACTTTCTCTACAGCACCTTTCTTTCTCCCAGTCCTCACCAGCACAAACCTCAATATTTTGCTAGTGACAATACCGGTTTCCTGGCCTGCTCTTCCAAATTCTTCCGGTTTTATCCAGCTTCAAAGCTGCTTCCACATGTTCAACTATTTGCTATAGTGATAGTCTCACTTTTCAATATCAATTTTCTTTTTTAGTCTGTTTTGTGATGCAGTCGCTATATCACAGACTGGGTCAATCATAATCAGTAGTTTTTTTTTTGTCTCACAGTTCTGGAGACTGGGAAGTCTGAGATTGAGAGACTGCATCTGGGAGGTGCTTCGTGCTATGTCTAAAAAGACAGCAGGACAAACACAAAGTATGATAGAGAGAATAAAAAAGCTCAAAGAAACTCACCTTTTTTTGAGAGACTTTTGAGTGTTAGAAAAGCCTACAAACCATAACAAATAATCTATTCTAAACATGGCAGTTGTAGCTGAACATCTTTGATATTTTCTCCAGTTTCTGACTAATTTAAAACACTTTGTAATCTGTGAGCTGGGAATTGTAAACCTTAAAAAGTTTGTATATCAAACATTTAAAACAAATGTAGAAAAATTCATATGTAAAATCTTAATTAAAAACACACCAGAGGTAGAATACTAATTTATAGGAGCTATTTCCAACAAAGAAATAGTCTATAACTAAGTTTCAAACATGATTATGAACATAGATCACCATTTTAAAATATCTCTGGATTGAAAGAATGCCACGGTTTATAAAACCGTAATACTTCTGGTGAGATGATTTTTTATGGCTAAGTAAAACAAAAGTTAAGATTTTAAGCAAAAATTTAATATCAATCAAAGTGTTTTATTTTAATCATTATAATATTTATCATCCAAGCAGAAGTGCACCTTGTGTATTGGAAACTGCAGCATCAAATTGTTGAACTTTGACACATTATTTCTTTTTTTTTTAAATTCACATACATTGATACCCTTTCACATGTCTTGGTACCCATTACCCTACCCCCCGCCCCCTACCCATCTTGGTTTTCCCCCCTTCCCTATCAAATTTCAAATAACCAAGTACAACTAAATTCAATATATCAGATAACAAAGTGAGATACTGTAACAATATAAGATGACCAAGTGACAGCAAAGGAGATAAGAGACAACATAGTACATTAAGGACAACAATCGTTCGTTATATGGCTTTTGTTTCAATATCCTGGAGGTCCTTTCAATTAGCTTCATACTATATGGCCTTATGTATCAGGATTTTGCTCTATTGCAGATCTCTGCTAATAGAGCCCAAGGTTTCTACTGATTATGACAAATGAGGGAAACCATTGAGCCTAAGTTCCTTTGAGTCTGGCTTACTTCACTAAATATGATTTTTTTCTAAGTCTTTCCATTTCCTAACAAATGGGGCGATGTCATTCTTTCTGACAGCAGCATAGAATTCCATTGTGTACAAATACCACAACTTGTTGATCCACTCTTCAATTGAGGGACATCTAGGTTGGTTCCATATCTTTGCTATGGTGAATAGTGCTGCAGTGAACATTGTTGTGCTAGTGGATTTAGTCTGACCTTGTTTCTGGATGATTGGGTAAATGCCAAGTAGTGGAATTGCTGGGTCATAGGGGAGTTGTATGTTTAGCCTTTTAAGGCACTGCCACACTGCTTTCCATAGTGGTTGAACGAGTTTGCACTCCCACCAACAGTGTAGTAGTGATCCTTCCTGGCCACATCCCCTCCAGCATCTGTTATTATTCATTTTCCTGATCCTGGCCATTCTAACTGGAGTGAGGTCGAATCTTAGAGTTGTTTTGATTTGCATTTCTTTTATGACCAGAGATGTTGAGCATTTCTTCATGTGTCTATAGGCCATTTTTGTTTCTTCTTCAGAGAAGACTCTCTTTAAGTCTTTGGCCCATTTTTTAATGGGATGGTTGTTACTTTGGAGGTTAGTTTTGGAGTGATTCAATTTTTTGAGTTATTGATATATTTTAGATATGAGGCCTTTGTCCGTTGTTTGGTTGGTGAAGATCTTCTCCCACTCTGTAGGCTTCCTATTTAATTTACTAGCTATGTCCTTTGCCATACAAAAGCTCCGCAGTTTAATGCAGTCCCACTTATCCAGCCTTTCTCTGATTTGTTGTGATTCTTGGTCCTTATTAAGAAAGTTTTGACCTGTGCCAAGGAGGCCTAGTGTATCTCCTAATCCTTCCTGTAAAGTTTTCAGTGACACATTATTTCTTAACGCTGCCTCTAACTTCCTTTACGTAACAGCAATAGATTTTGTTTTGATCTTGACTTTTTTAGTGATTCAGTCCATATAGAGAATTAATAATTAATCTGGTCCTAATATCAATAGCCTGTGAAATACTAAATTAACTGACATTCTGGATTATTAATTACTGTTTTCCAAGTTAGCACTGATCTTTTCATGGTTGGCTATGGTACACATTAGATATCTATAAGCAGCTCCAACAGCAACTGGGACATTGTAGGGTGCTCAATAATTTTTTATTGTTTTTGGTCGTGGGACTAGAACTCTGGGTGTAGGCATTGGCCCTGAGCTCTTCAGCCCATAGCCACCAACCTACATCTTGAGCCACAGCACCACTTCCTGCTCAATGAATTTTTGTTATTATTTTAGGAACCAGAATTGGCCACCACACAATAGAAAATTTATTGCTGACAAACATCACATTAGTATATAAAAGAGAATGGCTATTAATATCTTTGAAATACATTGTGAAAATATGGCAAGTAAATCAAAAGGTAGCTTGTTAATGACAATCACACTGATAAGAATGATTATTCCTTGTATATTCTACATATGTTCATTCAGTAGGTTTCTCATGTTGAGTACAACAGACTACATAAAGGTAAAGCAAAAAGTAATTCTTGTCCTATAGGATTTAGCCTAGAAAGAGAAATAGAGATCTTATTATACAGGTGAAATTTGTTTTTGTAGAGCTCACTGTGAAACCACCAGTAAAATACCTACTTAGTATGAGGATAACTATGTACATGTTAAGACTTAAAGGAAGAGTATAAGGGTAGGGCAATAATCTCTGCCATGAAAGAAGAACCCCATACTTGGATTTTGCAGTACATAAAGAAATCTACATAATAGTTCAAGGTAGCTCTCAGGAAGGAGAAACTACCAGAATAAATGAAGCTCATACCACTGAGAAAATCTGAAAAAGTTCTCAGTAAATTTGTGAGACATACACAGTTACACATACACAGTTACTTATTTGAAATGCAAATATAATTGAGCATGCTACATTTATTTTTAAATCCGTAGTCCCAGTGATCACATAAGTCCTGAGTAGAAAGTATATCAGAAGAAAAATCACAACTGCAAACATGAGAAAGGGTAGCAATGTTTGTGAAGTAATATATCTTCTATCTGGCAAATATAATATAACCCTTCTATTAATTACAATAAAAATATCTTAAAAAAGAAAATTTACATTTTCAGACAGTATTTGTGGAGCATTATATTTCTGCCTTTGTTAGCTCCAATTTCTACAGGCAGATCTACATATGAACATTCCTGGACAGTCTTCACTTTAAAATGTTGATTCAGTATCCAAGTAATTTTAACTCCCTTAGTCCATAGACTATGAGAGTGAAATCACAATTTCAACAAGTGCTGGAGGCCTAGGATGTATAGGTATAGGTACCAGAATACACCTAGACAGCTTTATTGTATCCATCTTCCTCCATAATACCTAATATTCTCTGTGTGATCTATTCTTGTACTAGAACTGTTACTCTTCAAAAACCTCAAGGTGTTCAAGGAAGAATTGAGCTTCTTTCCCAAAAGAAATGCCAGTTCCTTAATAGCAGGGTATATACCTCAGATTATATCTTAACCTTTCACCATCACAATTGTAATTATAATTAATTTTGTTGAGTTTTTGTTGCAGACCCTGTTAAAAAGAGACTTAAATAAATTAGAGATCTACTTAAATTCGACAGTTCAGTAACTATTTCTTAAATGCTTTCCTCTCCCACATTTTTTACATTTTTAATATATTTTTTTGTAATTAATAGAAGGGTTACATTATATTCACCAGATAGAAGGTGAATTACTTCCCATACATTGATACCCTTTCTCATGTCTTGTTCCCCATTTCCCTCCCTCCATCCCCACCACTCATCTTGTTTTCCCCCCTTCCCTATCCTATTTCAAATAACCAAATAAACATATACAATATATCAGATAAAAGGTAAAATACTGTTACAATATGCGATAACCAACTCTCCCACAATTTTTTTTGCCAGTCCTGGGCTTAAGCTCAGGGCCTGAGGACTGTCCTTGGACTTTCTCAAGGCTGGAACTCTACCACTTGAGCCTCAGCACCACTCCTGGCTTTTAAGTATATAGTACCAAGGAATCGAACCTGGGTCTTCGTGTATGCTAGTCAAACACTCTACCACTACGCCAAACTCCCAGCCCACTCCCACAATTTTTATAGTTAATTTTCAACATAGCATCTAGTGAGTATCACCGATACATTTGTTCACCCTGTGTCCCACCATTTCAGTGCCCCTCCCCCTCCCCCAAATAGATAACATACATACCAGACAAAAGGTACAGAAATCACAAGTAGTGGCAAAGGAGAAAACAGACAAACAAAAATCAAAAAGACAAAAGGCAAAAATCAAAAGGCAAACAGCAAAAACCAAAGTCTTATCTCCATTTCTTTGAGTTCATTTCAATAAATCATAGTTCTGTATGATCATATGCACATAGCTATTGAGCTTTTTGATCTAGAATATGCCTATAATTCTCCAACTAAAAACATTGGAAAGTAAAAGACAAAAATTCACTAGGACATGATAAAGTGTACAGGACTGTGAACACTCACACAGTGAGACCAGAGGAGGGTATTCTTATTCTTCTCTTCCAAATTTCACTATATAATAAGCGCTGGTATTTCTTGGCATGGTGGCTTTGAAGGTACCAGGCTCCTGTGCATCACCTCATTTCTATATACTTTAAAGCCAAATCAACTCTCATCTCACCTTACCCTCTCTCTTGTATTTCTAAAATAGCTACACAAATTGGGGTTTAATGTGTTAAAACTATGACTGGAATTAAGAAAAGCAAACTAATGTGTGTGTCTAGTCTTAGAGATCAACAACATGCACAAGCATTGACTTGACTCATTTAAATCTTGATGTTTTCAAGCAGCTCCTATGATGCTCTGAGTGTCAATTAGTACCGAGTACCCGCTCTGCCTCACTCAGCCTTCACATTACTACCTCCATTTCTTTTCCAGTTAGTTTACCAGATCAATATAAAGTTAAAAATGCTGATGGAACTATTTGAAATGGAAGACTAGGAGACTTAAGGGGGATTATGTAGGCTCTTAGAAATGATTTGAAGAGTTAGATCTCTATTGGCTTTAGAAAGATTTTTAAAATTGACATTCTGGCACATTGCTTCAAGGACATAACAACTTTGAAGTACAACAACCGAAATGATAATGCTAAAAAGAAAATATCTACTCTAGGACAGCAAAAGGCTTAAGATAATTTATCCCAGTAATAAGTTTTAAAAACTGTACTCTCCATGATTTGGAGATATAAATGAAACTTTATTATAGAATATGGCATTTGTTCTTTGCTCTGATGGGAATACCGGTCCTAGAAAGAAAAAATACAATATTGTTATAAATTTTAAAAAGTTAAAAGTAATACAATGGCAAGCCCTCAAATCTGTCCACTAAGAATAAAACTACTGATTGTATACTTACTAAATTTAATCTGAAAAGCCTCAGAAATGTTGAATTTTTCCTTTTAGACTCAGCCTAAAAACACTTTTCCCCTTATTTGGACATTATGTTATTTAAGATGCAGTAATTTAAACAAGAGAAACGCAACCCAAATTTACTTTACATAAAGAAGAAAGTTTACAGCTCATGTCCTGGAACGATAGTAGGTTGGGATATGATTTCCCAAAAGGTCAAATAATGTCTCACAGTTTTGACAGTTTTCTCATTATCTTTAAGCTCTGCATTTCTCCTCCTTGTTCTATTTATTCTTTGGAACCCTATACTACATCATCCTAACAAGTTTCTAACACCAATTCCCTTTGAAATAAAGACAACTGCCTCCCAAAAGTTTGATGAGAGACTCTGGAAGTTAACTTGTTGTCCCCGATAAGGTAATAAGTCAAACTCAATCATTTTGATCAAATTTTTGGTTCATATTCCTGTATTATTACATCAATGTGTGGTACTAGTTTTAAGGCATGGACCATTAGGGATATTGTTTTTTCTTTTTCTTTTTTTTTTTTTTTTGCCAGTCCTGGGCTTGAGCTCAGGGCCTGAGCACTGTCCTTGGACTTTCTCAAGGCCAGAGCTCTACCACTTGAGCCTCAGCACCACTTCTGCCTTTTTTTTTTCTATGTATGTGGTACCGAGGAATCGAACCCTGGTCTTCATGCATGCTAGGCAAGCACTTTAACCACTAGGCCAAACTCCCGGCCCCGGGATATTGTTTTTTTCTATCTAAACATTTACCCATATCTATAAATTCTAGTCTGCTTTAGTTGTTTTTGACAGACACAAATAAAATGACTTTCAAAATTATATTACTACTCGATTTGTAAAATGTACTATATTATCCATCACAAAACAGTACTATATATACTCAACAGCTAACTAAAATATGGCCAGGCACATGCTCATGCCAATAATCCTAGCTACCCAAGAAGCTCACATATGAGGACAGGAGCTCAAAGCTAGCATGGGCAGGAAAGCCCAGGAAATTCTTATCTCCAATTTGCCACCAAGAAATCAAAGGCAGAGCTGTTATACAAGTGGCTGAGTATTAACATCGAGTGAAAAATCTAGTGGATAGCAGCCTGACATCAGTTCAAGGCCCAGATACTGGCATACATACACAAAAAGTTAATTAAAATATAATGAAGCAATATCAAACCATGCAATCATAATTCAAACTATATTTGCTTCCCTGACTTTTCCACACATGAAGGCTGAATATTCTCCACATAGTCACACTGTTTGAGAGAGCTAATAAGTAAAGCAATATCACTGAAAACTTTTGTGCAAAAGTTTCAAGCCATTAATTTATTTAAAATGTTTGAGAAAGTTTGCATAGAAAATCTTGACAAATTAAAAAAAATATTATTGGTTTTACCCCAGTTTCTCAAAACTCCTTATATTCGATAGCAGAAGAAATGGAACGGTACAGCATTAACTTATGCACATATCAGCTGTTTCTATCTTAACTAGGAAGCACTGTTTCATCTCTTATCAGACACAAAATGGATTGAAAGTTAATTGGAAAAGTATTTCAGAAGAAAAGTGGTAGAGAAAGGTCTAATAGGTTTTTCAAGATGTAAAGTTTCATATTTTTATGTCGGAAAGGATACCAAACCAGAGAAAAGTTTCTAGTTAAGAACACAGTGAATATTTTTAATGTATGAAAAACCTAGCTACAATACAGCAAAATAATAATAATAGTAATAATAATAATAATAATAATAATAAATCTACAGTCCCACTATACCCGCAGGTCACGAAATATTTGTGATAAACTTGAACAACCACTTTTTCATGAACTTAATAATTTTTTCTTTTCTTTTCTTTTTTGGTTAGTCTTGGGGCTTGAACTCTGGGCCTGGGCGCTGTCCCTGAGCTCTTCAAGCTCAAGGCTAGTGCTCTACACCTTGTCTCACCAAATAAAGGTTATACCCTTTATTTTAAAAGCTATACCTTTTCAAATTAACATTAAAACTTATACCACTTCTGCTTTTCTGGTAGTTAATTGGAGATAAGAGTCTCACAGACTTTCATGCCCAGGCTGGCTTTGAACTACAATACTCAGACCTCAGTCTTCTGAGTGGCTAGGATTACAGGTGTGGGTCACTAGCTCCTGGCTTAATCTTTTTTGCTAAGTACTCACTTTGTTTTCAGATGAGGGACTGCTTTCCCCAGAGCCCTCTTTGTCTACTGATATCACCTCAAAAACCTTCTTCTTTTCAGTCACCATCTGTGGCTGCCTGCCTAGATATTATATATTCTTCCTGACTCCTGGAACTTGATCTGCATATATTATCATTGTGCATATAGTAGTTGTGTAGTTCTTCTTTTTTTTGCCAGTCATGGGCTTGAGCTCAGGGCCTGGGCACTGTCCTTGGACTTTTTCAAGGCTCAGCACTCTACCACTTGAGCCTCAGCACCACTTCCAGCTTTTTTCTATGTATGTGGTACCGAGGAATTGAACCCTGGTCTTTATGCATGCTAGGCAAGCACTCTACCACTAGGCCAAACTCCCAGCCCCAGTAGTTGTTCTTCTTTATCAATACTGGAAGATTCTGATGACTCAGATACATCTGAGTCATTTTTTGTAGCCCCGATAATACAACTATCTGCACAATGATGTTCTGAATACATCTGAACATACACTCTGAAATCTAAAGAAAGGACATGCAGTTTGATTTAATAATCCTGAATTCCAACAACTAGGACCAGTCAGAATTATTCTGGACTGGTATCCTTAAATTCAGTTGTTATGGTAAAACAAAATACTGGAGTATTTAAAACTATTGTCAAAAATCTCATTCAGTGGGGTAAAAGATAAGTCATTAAGACAAATTGAAATACATATTTCAAGAGCATGAAAATGGGACTGATCTGAAGAAGACAATCCAGAAACCATAAAGATTTCTACTCCTTTTAAATAGCATGCTTTCAATAATATGGGAATGAGCAGTAACCTGAATGCCCTAGAAAATTAAAGCCTAAGTACATTAGACTTCCAAAATGTTTTTTTCATAATTACATTTCTTCTTTTCCACATTATATTGTTATCCATTACTTGTACAAAGGTGTTTCATTTTGGCATGTCTATATATGCACATAATGCACTTTGATTGGACTCAGCTGCCCCTTTGGTCACTCCTTCCTCCGTCCTTCTTCCTTTCAAACCAGTCCCAACAAGCTTCACTGTTCCTTCCATTTTCACACATGTACATAAACTCTTTCAGTCATTATCACCTTCTTAAATGTCTCTATTCACCTCCCCCCTCCCACCTAGGCCCACATCCCAGACAGGACTGATTCCTATCATTAATTTAAGTGTATATAAATGGTTCAAAGAGGTTTCACCATAACATTTCACAGAAGCACATACAAAACTTTAGTCAGAGGGAATTCCTCATTGCTCTCACTTTCTCCCTCCTCACTATCCTCATAATTCAATAGCTTTCAGTGAGTTTCAACTTGCCAAATGTATTCACAGGTGTAATGCAGCTTCCAATCTCTACTCAAACATCCTCTTTTCTTGGTCCTTCTCCATATAATTCTTGAAGCAGTCTCATAATTGTAAACACAGTAGATAGATAAGATAGGAGCTCATATTTAGAGATCCATATATTCCCTCTCTATATATAAACTTGTTTTTGTATATATGTATATTTATGTAATATGTGATAGATACAAGATCCTGCTGTATGTGTTTATGTGTATGCTTGCCTTTTAGATTTAACACTGACAAAAATGATAAAACTTACAACCCTTGTTCTGAACCTGTCTTATTTTGATCAACATGATGCTCTACAGTTCCATCGATTTCACTTCCAAGGATATTATTTCATTCAGTTTTAAAGTTAAATATTTCTCCATTGTGCACATATGCCCTATTTTTATAAAATGAGTAGTAAGTTAGAAAATGACAACGCATTCAGAAATTTGCAACTTTGTATGATCAGTACAAACACATACACAAAACATCCTTTTTCTATTTACACACATCTATTTTTCATGTTTCAGATGAGAAAATTGAACTCTGTGTTTTATGTACTTTGTTTTTTCAGTAAATTGGTATTCAGAATACTAAAAATACAGAAATATTTCTTTAAAGAAGCAAGACTACAGGGATGAAAACATCAATGGACCTAGACAGACAGACAGACAGACAGACAGAGAGACCAACCGGTATCTTAAATCATATCTGTGGGAGTTTCAAGTTAAAATATAAAAAAGCAGATGGCTTCTGTAAACGCAAGTATTTGGCTGATTTAAAACTATTTTACTTTCTCAGCAAAAACATTATTTGAATTCTAAGTTAAAGCTATAAAATATAGATGGGTTAAATTCATCAGATAATTGATTAGTTCTTTATACAACTATCTCCTATTCCAATCCACCAAAAATTATACACTATATAATGACTATTTAATTTATGAATAGCTCATTAAATTCATTGTTGCTTTTAACCAATTTTCAAAAGAATTTGATGATATTGCTGCTGTGTGGCTTCTGTCCACATCTATCTTGCATATCAACCCAAAGGCATTCTGACAGATGGAAATGAATATGACATGAACTAATAGAAAGTGGAAATGGCCTTACAGTTTAGTGAGTGAGTAAAATATTACCATTTAAAATGATTTTAAAGCAATATATTCAGTTTTAAATTTTTCATGGATCTTTTTATATATAGATGGTAGAAAGCCAAATACTAACGATGCATGCACTATTATATAATGAAATGTGCACCTTAAAAAATTGACTAAATAATAGTTCATGGTTAGAAAAATGAAAATTTAAAATTCATCTCTAGTTAAAAATTCTTTTATAAAAGTTTTAATCTTGGGCCGAGAGTTTGGCCTAGTGGTAGAGTGCTTGCCTAGCATGCACGAAGACCCGGGTTCGATTCCTCGGTACCACATACATAGAAAAAAAGCCAGAAGTGGTGCTGAGGCTCAAGTGGTAGAGCTCTAGCCTTGAGAAAGTCCAAGGACAGTGCTCAGGCCCTGAGCTCAAGCCCAAGACTGGCAAAAAAAAGTTTTAATCTTTACCATTTTAAGTAATACAATATATCTACCTTGCTTTAGGCCAAACAAACTTGTCTAGAAACAAGAATTCAAAGCAAGTCGACTAAAAACAAGAATTCACACCACTAACATATAGGGTGGAATTCTGAAGGACAATAAAATTGCTGTATCATTGTGTATCTGGGTTGGGAGCTGTATTTTCCTACATATATATCCTTTGAGAATTCACTAAAATATCCACACACTGCTTCAAAAATACTTGACAAAGTCTCTATGAATATATGACATATTTCAAAATGTTTATCTGAACTCTATGTTATGAATAGTTAGATTCTCAGTAGCAATTTAATACTTGTAGTGCACTCAAGGAAATTCAAATGTCTACTAGATAGCATCAAAATCTGTTCCTAATCCAGGATGTCTCCTGTTACATTTAAAATAAATTTTACTGTGTACTTATTAGGAGTAATAAAACAGCAAAGCTTATTTGAAACAAGAAACTGGATAAACTTTGTCAGATTGCTTGAGGTGTTTACGGGGTGATTTCTTTTTTTTCTTTTTTTTATAATTTTTTATTGTAATTAATAAAAGGGTTACATGATATTTGCCAGATAGAAGGTGCATTAATTCACATACATTGATACCCTTTCACATGTCTTGGTACCCATCAACCTCCCCCCCACCCACCACCCACCCCCCGTCTTGGTTTTCTCCCCTTCCCTATCAATTTTCAAATAACCAAATAAAAATAAATTCAATATATCAGATAACAAAGTGAGATACTGTAACAATATGAGATACCCAAGAGACAGCAAAGGAGATGAAAGATAACATAGTACATTAAGGACAACAATCATTCATTTCTTTTCCTTGCCTGGAGTCTTGACCTTTACATGCCCTGGCCTGGATTAGTATTCATACTCTTGCAGTACAGAGCTATTTCCCAGAGAATTTCGAAAAATTAATGAAATATCTTGGGATACCGGTAGTCATGTCTCACAATGAAGTAACTGACTTCCAGGTTACTGATGTGCCCACAGTTTTCAATTCACTCTACCCCAAAACTAACACAGTCATAGGGTTTATATTGTCTTAAAGGCACTTTCATCTTCTCTTCTCCAAAAGACACACACACACACACACACACACACACACACACACACACACACCTATTTCCCTCCTGATGATGCCGTTAGCTAATCAACTAAGGTGCACTAAAAAGTCAAGTGCAATCAGGTATCAAAGAAAGACATGATTAGGGAAAGTATTTAAGAATCAGAAGTCATATTAAATGTAAATGCTTCTATCTCTAAACTTAGAAAGTTTTCTTTGTGACATTTAATTTCTGTTCTCATCTATATTACCCATCTGCCTTTCTAATTAACATTTATATTCATCCCAGTATTCCACTTTCCTATCAGTTTATACCAATATGAAGATGGTTCCTCTCCAGACAAATGGGTTCTCAAACAATTTTAATTAATCATTATAAGATCTGAAAAGATGAACTATGTGGACATAAATCTATAGGATTTTTGTTCAGTGTCTGCATTTGTAATCAGAAATGTCACTTTCTTTTAAAAGAATATTTAATACTGTGAATCAGAGGAAGTCATCAATGAATATTCTCTTCCAACAGTGATAATAAACAATAATGACTGGCACAGATAGCTTGAAAAACTATTCTTATATTGTCCTGTAAAAAGTAATTTTGGATCATGCTGTCAACTTTTAAAGACTTCTCTATGCAAATATGATCTCCAAGTAGCTACTAGACTATGGATATAGCTAATACAGAAATTCTTACAAGTCTCTACTAATTTAATCCATGCAAAAATAAAATATAGGGGTAGGGGCCGGGAGTTTGGCCTAGTGGTAGAGTGCTTGCCTAGCATGCACGAAGACCCTGGTTCAATTTCTTGGTACCACATACTTAGAAAAAAGCCGGAAGTGGTACTGAGGCTCAAGTGGTAGAGCTCTAGCCTTGAGAAAGTCCAAGGACAGTGCTCAGGCCCTGAGCTCAAACCCACGACCTGCAAAAAATAAATAAATAAATAAATAATAAAATATAGGGGTAATAAAGTTACCCAGAAATTTCACTCCTGGACATTTTATTCATTGAAGTGCAAACAAGGCGAAACTGAAGTTACCAGCACAACCATGTGCACTGCAGCATTATTTTACCATAGCCAAGATATGGAATCAATCATGATGTCCCTAAATGGATTAATGAATGAAAAAATATGATTTCTACACTTTATGGATTCTATTCATCCATCAGAGAGAATGAAACTGTACTATTCATAAGGCAATGGAAAGACTTGGAGAAACACATTGAGCAAAGTAATCCAGACCCAGAGAAACACAAGTTGCATGGATTTCATTCTCTGTAATAGCTAAAATGTATCTATAAACATACAAGTAAACATTGGTTGGCAAGCAAGGTCTTGCAAATGAATTGACTGAAGATTCTATGGACAGCGCAAATAGTGTGATTCTTTAAATAAGACTAAGTCAAGCCTAACAAAATAAGTACCAGGAAATGCATAAATGAAAGAGAGAGGGAGAGGCCAAGGGGAGAGGGGTAGAAGAGAAGACGATAGAATGCAGGTAAGGATTCATTATATATACCACTTAACTGAGAAACATAAAAGGAGGGGTTGTTGATGGGGGAGTGAAGATATTGAAGTGATAACATAGATTATGATGAGTTGCACACATAAACTGCTTTGTTAAATGGCAAAATGTTAAATCCATACCCTAAAATTAAGATAATGAAGGGAAAGGGTGAGTTGGAAGGGGTGGGCAAGAATGTTGAAAGGGTTGACACTGATCAAGATGCACTGCATTTATAAACTTCTTTGACAAATGGCACCTCCTTTCTACAACTACTTAAGGATAATAAAAATATTCAAAAATAATAATAACTGTAACCACCAGTTAATTGCACTCTGAGATTAGTGGCCACAGCAGATGGCTGTGAAGCAAACAAGGGAGAGAATGCAATTTTCTAACCCATCCCAGCAATTGCCTTCCTAGCTTAAGAACTGGGTTATACAGATGCCCATTGCTAGGAAAAGAGTACAAAGGAGAGTTCCCCAAAACTTGGTCAGGGTAATACAGCCATTCTTTTCTATTGATTGGGAAGATTTTCCAAGGTGCAGCCAAGCCAGGAAGCAAACTGGATTCTGTACAGTTGCTTAAGTCTGCACAGCTGTTTTTAAAAGATCACTGAGGTTTGTCAGTTAAATATGGAGGATCCAGTGATCAGCTCAGGGCTGCTCTCGTTAGAACTGAACAGGAATAAAGAACTAAGTTCTTTCTCTTACTCATCTTTCAGAAGTGTTAGAAGCAATGTCCACACAAGTTCCTTGGCTTTGTTCAACAGTTAGATTTGCACCAGGCTTTACAGAAGAATTTAAGATCCTCTGTCAAGTAAATGAAACAGGCAGTGTTGAGCCGAGAACACAGTAAATGTACTTTGGGTTTCATAAAGATAATGAGCCGATGCTATTCTTTAATAAAGTATCCAAATATTTCTTCTAAATATATATTCACAGGGCTGGGAGTTTGGCCTAGTGGTAGAGTGCTTGGCTAGCATGCACAAAGACCCGGGCTCGATTCCTCGGTACCACATACATAGAAAAAAGCTGGAAGTGGTGCTGTGGCATTAGTGCTAGAGCACTAGCCTTGAGAAAGCCCAAAGACTGTGTTCAGGCCCTGAGTTCAAGAAAAAAAAAGAAAAGATAAATATATATTCAGAGTAAATTTTTGTCTCTTCAAATATGAATAAAATATTTCTTCAGAGAGCCATCAGTGCTGAGAATGTCAATGTTTAGAATTGTTTAAATATTTGTCATATGCAGATCAGAATTTATT
Source organism: Megascapheus bottae (assembly GCF_031878675.1). Classification (NCBI taxonomy): domain Eukaryota; kingdom Metazoa; phylum Chordata; class Mammalia; order Rodentia; family Geomyidae; genus Megascapheus; species Megascapheus bottae. The sequence goes on along the minus strand of NC_143537.1, from coordinate 4,497,882 downwards.
TGCCCTCCTGGGTCAAGTTTCACAAATCATTGATTTAAATACTCTGACACAACTCGATTTGGAAAATAGTTGCTAACATATAAAGCCAAACCCTAAAATAATAACCACCCATATATTTAATCTATAATTCTTTCATATCCACAACTACACAGCCAAATATCTGAATATTGGGAAAATTATTGATTTTAATAAAACCCCAAAAGTATCTATAATGATGCGAATCAATTTACTAATTTACATAAAGATATTAATTTTGGGAAAATCTGAATCTAATGTCTAAAAAGTAGATAATAAGAAATCTCAGAAAATCTGAGAGGGAACAAATGTTCATTTTTCTATACTTAAAGCCTCAAGGTACATTATTTTGCATAAACTGATCTCAAAAAGATTCTAAAATTCTGCAGTTTCTTCTCTGAGGTTAAGTTTTGAGAGAGAGAGAGAGGGAGAGAGAGAGAGAGAGAGAGAGAGAGAGAGAGAGAGAGAGAGAGAGAGAGAGAGGAGAGAGAGAAAAAGAAGGGGGAAACATTATTCCATAGAGTACTGCAGTTTATTGGGTTGAGACTATGCCTAGCAATTAGGCTGGTAAGCATACAAACTTGAGAAATTTCACATAATTGTAGGTTTGAATTCTTTTCTCAAAAAATGTTCATTGTTGGTTGACCCAACAATGAATTGATTTGCCTCACAATCTTCTGGGAAAAAATAATTTCAAACAAAAAAAGAAGAATTATGCATTGAGAAAGGTAGAAGACTCATACAGAAGACTCATAGAAGACTGAAATCAATTACGTAAAGTCTCTTAAATCACTATATTAGTACTCATAATTTTTGGAGCCATCCTAGACCAGAAAATGGTTCACATACTAAATACTAAAAAAATACTGCAGGAAACAAATGAAAGAACAGGATAAAGTCCATATGCGTTGTATGCGTACCCTATCAATCTATCTTAAATACAATTAGAAGAACTTTTAGAGACCCTATAGTGTGCAGCTTTCTGATTTAGTTTAACTAGTTTTAATGTTGTCATTATATATCAATACATGGAAGAGATTTACTAAATTCGTGGATGTACTGAGCTTAAACCAAACACATAATACAAACATTTTCTTGTTTATGGGTTTACCATGTCTCTTTAAGATCTTTTGCACCAAACCCCCCTTCTCCAGTCATTTCAGTGTACCTAACCACCATGCAAGACTTAGTACCACAGAAAAATGAATTTTGGGGATAACAATTTGAATTTCCTATAGAATACGTGAGAGACTTCAATCTGTCTACTGTGGGTCTATTTAGCCTTCCATCTATCATCCATCTATCTCTTTATTAGCCATCTATGAATTCATCTGTCATCAGTCAATGTCCCTATCAACTATTTATCCATCTCTATTTCTCTATCATCTACCTATGAATTTACCTATCACTTATCTATACTTTATATATTTGTCTATCCATTCATATAACCATCATGCAGCTATGTAGTATTTTATTCTGTCATTAAATATTAAGACAAATTTGATGGAACAGCCTCAAGTTATTAACAATCAAGGCAGGGCTTTTGTCAAAAAGTTCAGCATTACTGGCACTAACGCCAGTTCAAGTAAACATAACAGGAATTAGGTTTTAGGAAGGAAGACATTGTATGCCAAGGATAGAATTTAAAAAAAATTCTCCCGATACATAAATAGAAATAACATTTAATAAAATATTTTCAAGTAAAGTTAATGTGAAGAAATTCTGGATGAACAAAATATTTATTTTGAAAAGGACGGTATTGCTAGGCAATGATAGCTCACACCTGTAATCCTAGCAACTCGGGAGGCTGAATCACAGTTCAAAGCTAGCCCAGGCAGGAAAGTCCATGAGATTCTTATCAACAATTAATCAGGGAAAAAGCTGGAAGTGGTGCTGTGGCTTAAGTGGTAGAGTTCTAGCCTTGAGCAAAAAGGAGCTCAGGGATAGTAGCAGGCCCACATTACAAGCCCCAGGACTGGCAAATCAAGAACAGAAAGAAGCAGAATCATTATTCTGATCTTCTTTTTGCCTTAGGCTCTCACAAGACTCAGCAGGCTACTGGTATTTAGCTCCTGTAAAAAGAATTTCTCTGGATTGCACTTTTGTCATTCTTACATTAGAGGACATTGACTTCGTATTAAGTCAGTTTTTACATAACTGATATGAACAAGAACACTGGAACTGAAACAATTTAAGTCAGTCGCTGGAGCTGCAATTTTGTCAACAACCACTGAAGTGCTACTACTTAGATTAAATTGATAATTTTCTTTTTCTCTAAACTTGTTTATGAATACAAATGCCTTATGTTAACAAAACAATGAAAACTATTAATACTCTTTATTGGTGTTGGGCTGTGTGAGGGTTGCTGAAAGGAGACCACCATGCAATTCAGGCAGAAGAAAATTTATTGGGAGAGGCAAACCATTGGGCTACACTCGAGAATGACTTAGTTTCTGAGTACAATTATATGAGGTATGGCGAAAGGAGATGCAGCTACATTAGAGAGGAACTGACCTTAGAGCCTGAGGTCCTGTCACAGACTCACCATCAGGTGACTGACAATTATTAGTGATTGCAGGTTTTCAGGCAGGTGATTTCTGGCAAAGTTATGTTCTATCTTTCATGAAGAACAAGAGGGGAAAGGGGTTTTTCATCCAGGCAGACCTAACAGGGTAAAATCCTCAAAGCTCGGGAAAGTTAAATCAAGGTCAGAAATCAAGGTCTATATACTTCTAAGCTGATTTTCTTCTCACAAGGTAAATACTATTTTTGGCAAATAAAAAGCAAGTCATTATGTTAGCCTTTCCTCATCATAAACTTGTTAGAAATACTTTCAGAATTTTCCTAGGGGTTAAGACAAAAATTTGGTAGGTTTGTCCAAAGTAAGATCTATGAACCATTATTCTACTGCCCTCTATTGTCTGATAGTGAATTAATGTCCTTGAACAAGATGAAATACATAATAAAATAGTATTAACAAAGAATGCACACTTATCTGCCTCCTGCATACTTATTGATAACCTAGAGTATCGTCTAGAAAGCCAACAACATGCACATTTTTCCCTTGGGAACACAAAACCCTATTAGAACTGTGTTTTATATCCACATTCATCCTTCAGTACACAATACAAATATCAAGATTCATTAAACTTAACTTAAACATTTTAATAAAAATGCATACATTTGAGGATAACTATGCAAATATGCAAATATATACAATAGTAAAAATCCTCCAAATCCTATATCCAAAGACAAACACCATGGTCATCTGAGTTCACTGTGCACACTGACTTAAAATATTAACTAACAAATATTCCAAAATGGATTAAGGTTTTTTTCAAATTCAAAGAAACTGGCATTTTCTTTTCCTCTGGAATGGTTGTGTTCCTCAGTTAGTTAGGTGAGTGTCCCATGAGTACCCACACGAGGAGCAGTGAGGGTTCTTATGACAACACTCCCGAAACCTGAAGAAGCAGATGACTAATGAGCAAGAAGCAACCAACTGAAGAAGATGAAAGGCAATATGCCCTGTGGCAGTGAGTCACAAGTAAGGAAGAAAGAAGCAGAACACTGTGCAGTCCGTCTGCATCGTGAGCTACTTATGGAAGGCTTCTCAAGTTTGGAGGAAGCATGGGCAAAGGGGAGGATACAAGATAACATAACCCTAACCACTCAGGAGGCTGAGATCCGGAGGAATAAAACACTGAAGTGGAGCTGTGGCTTAAGTGGTAGATCACCAGCCTTGAGCACACAAAGTTCGGGAAAAGTGCATAAGCTCAGTTCAAGTCCCAGGACTGACTGGCTGGCACACATACACAAAGACAGAGATACACATACACACACACACACACACACACACACGCGTGCGCACATACAAAGATATTACTGCAAGTGCCAGGTAAAGAGTGAATAAAGTTAAATGAATTGGTTATATTAGGAAGGAAACTATGATTCTAGCTGAGATTTTTTTTAAGTAACAAGAGAGCTGGGTGCTGGTGGCTCACACCTGTAATACTAGCTCTACTTAGAAGGCTGAGATTTGAAGATTGTGGTTCAAAGCCAGACAAGAGCACAAGAGTCGGTGACTCTTATCTCTAATTAACCACCAGAAGACTGGAAGTGGAGTTGTGGCTCAAGTGGTAGAGAAGTAGCCTGAGCTTTTGCTCAAGTGGTGGAGAAATAGCCCGAGTTGAAAAGCTCAGGGACAGTGTCCAGGCCCAGAGTCCATGCTCCAAGACCAAACAAAAAAAAGAAACAAGAAGATTTGGTATGATGTAGGAAATTAACTTCCACAATGCAGTCACTACTTCACAGTATTTATGGCGTCCTTAGACCATTTGCAATACACAAAAAGCAATATGCAATATCAAAGAAAATAAAGACAAAATAAGAAATGGAAGCAAAAAGGAATACTAAGAAATACAATATTCAGATATTCAGATATGTGTTGGCATATTGGATAAAGACCAGAGCTAATAAAAATGCCACACATGCAAAAAAAGGAAGCTATGAATTCATTCTGAAGCTCATCCAGGCAGACATTGAATTTGAAAGCAGATGAACTGTGGAATGACAATATAATCTGGCGCTCAGTAATATGTGCAGGTGTAAAATAAACAAATGTTGACATTATCTGATCATGTAGAATGATATTTTAATAACATATTATTGCTAATGATAATCTTTCTGTAATTATAATGTGCAAGATAGTATTTCTAACATTCCCTAGCCTGCTTGATCTGTTTTCTATTCATTCATCTATAGTCACAGAACAAATATTCCTCGTATAGCTCATATGTGAGAAGCATTGTTCAGATTTAACAATAAAATGTAGATTATTTTTCATATTTGTGCTATAGCTTACTCCAAAAAAGGAGTTCACGCCAAGAAATGTGATTAATATATGATTGCTTCTCTGAAGAAGGTTATAATCCCAGTAGAGGAAGATACACATACATAATAAAACAAAGAAAACTAAAGAAGGAAAGCCTTAAGTAGGAGGCATAAAATCATGCCATGTAAGCTCAGCGTAGGGTGAGGTGAATTTCAAATTGCTGGACTGAGTAAGTCTTCATGAAAGATGCAATACAACAATGGAGATGTAAAAGAGGCCTGGAATTACAGCAGGAGAAAGGAGGAAGCTAAAGGAGGTATACATCTGCATGGCACTGCCCATTTAACATGGCATTGTTACCCAAGAAGGCAGTGGCTTTAAGGCCACGTAAAGAACAGTAGTGGCAATAGCTAATGTTTCAGATTCTATTTCAACTAAGGATGGGTTTGTACGGATTGGGGATGTCAATGAAGACTTATCACATAGAAAACTCTCTAAAGAAGAACAAAAATGTTGGAAAATTCTCTGTCCTTCCCTGAATGTACAGACAATGGAAAAATGTATGCACATGCTATCATTTATACCATCATTTGTCTAATCACAACACAGATTTGGGATGCACATTACTCTATTTTCCAAGACCAAACACACAGGGAAGGAGTTGATGGTTTCTGGGATGACCAGAAACATGGGAGAAACTGCTGGTTTACTCATTGGCCAGCAGGTCTTTTCAAAACAAGTTATGAATATTCTTCTCTAACCTCTCAAGTACCTAGAATCAGCTCATTTTAGCCATTCCAACAGATGAAGAATGATATCATAGTCTAGAGAATGATACGCCATTTATTTTCCTAATGGCGAATGATACTGAATCTTTCATTTGTATATGTCATTTATGTTTATGTTTATTCCTTAGCTTTATTTTCTTTGACTTGTTTTTGGCCTTGTGTACATATGTTATTGTTTTCCTTCAACATGTATTCTTCATAAGACATCTTAAGAAATTACAGAATAAGTTTGGAGCAAAAGGGAATGAAATTACACAAAAAATTCAATATGTAAAGAAACAGCATCCTTTCTAAGTTTAACATAAAGAAAAATATTGTCTATTCAACGCCATTATTTTTTAATAATTTTTATTGTGATTAATAGAAGGGATACATTATATTCACCAGATAGAAGATGCATAACTTCACAAACATTGATACCCTTTCTCATGACATGGTCCCCATTTCCTTCCCATTCTCCTCCCGCTTATCTTCATTTCCCCCCTTCCCTATCCAATTTCAAATAACCAATTAAGCACATATAAAATATATCAGATAACAAGGTGAAATATTGTCACAATATGAGATAACCAAGGGATGGCTAAAGAGATGAGCGATACATAGTACATTAAGGACAACAGTCACTTATTATATGGCTTTTGTTTCCTTATCCTGGAGGTCCTTACATTTAGTAAGGACAATTTGGCCTAATGTCTCTAGATTTTGTTCTATTGTAAATCTCTGCTAGGAAAGCCCAAAGTTTCTACTGATTATGACAAATGAGGGAGACTATTGGGCCTATGTTCCTTTGAGTCTGTCTTACTTCACTTAAAATGATTTTTTCTAAGTCTTTCCATTTTCTTACAAATGGGGCCATGTCATTCAATTCCATTTTTAATAATCAATTTTTAATTCCACTAGGTGTATAAATAGAGCATGGATGTGTATGTATCAGAAACAGAAGTAACCTATTTATTTTTGTGGTATTTCTTTAGAGATAGGATTGCTTTGATGATGATTAAAGATAGATTACAATTCAGAATATTCAAATCATTGAAATACACATTTGAATTCAGTTTATCATTTCAGAATGGATCTGTCTACTTTTGTGCCAAGGACACCTAAAGGCCTTAGGAGGTGAGTTGTAAATACCAGTGCTATCCTCCAGGCTCTGAGGAGAGGCTCTGGAACATCACCCAGAGCTTAATTAAAGAGTCTCCTCTTTCTTTTTTTAAATTTTTTTAAAGAATTTATTAACGTTGATTTTTACATCATATTTTAAATGAAAAGTTTAACATACAAGTGTTCAAGGAGGGAATCTCTATAATCACTGGGACTTAGTATTTAGAACTTAATCACAATTAGGCTAACAGTTTGAATGTCATAGAACCATATTAATTTTTGAAATAAAACATTATGTCTACAGAGTCATAGGTTTTTTTCATATATTTTTAATTGTAATTAATAGAAGGGTTACATGATATTTGCTAGATATATGGTGAATTAATTCCCATACATTGATACCCTTTCACATGTCTTGGTCCCCATTTCCCTCCCCTCCACCCCCACCCCTCATCTTGTTTTCCCCCGTTCCCTATCCAATTTCAAATAACCAAATACAAATATATACGATATATCGGGTAACAAAGTCAGATACTGTAACAATATGAGATAACCAAGGGACAGCAAAAGAAATGAGAGATAACATAGTACCTTAAGAACAACCATCATTCATTATATGGCTTATGTTTCTAATCAGTAGAGTCTCCTCTTTCTTGGAACTGTCTCTAGTAGTTTTCCTGGGCGGATTGATGAGCTGTCCAACAAATGAGTTGCTGAAAACCAATGTGGCACTTAAGCTGTAATTAACACAAATAAACTTGTAATAATGTGCTGACATTCTGACTTCTGTATCACATTATCTCTCTTATCACAAGCTGCTCCAGAGCAATGTACATTTCACCCAAAGAAAAGATCATAAATATTAAATGCCCAATATAGGTTATATTTCCTCAAACCAACACTGATTACCATAAAACGATGCCTCATTCCATCAAAGCTTTATGTTCTACAGAGCTAACAGCCTACATTTTGTAAAATTCTGTGACAATAAACAGAAGGAACAGAAAAAAAATGTAAGTTGGGCACGGTGGCTTATGCCTGTAATCCTAGCTACTCAGGAGGCTGAGATCTGAGGATCGCAGTTCAAAGCCAGCCTGGACAATACAAAGCTGAGAGAAGCTTATCTCCAAGTAATCAATAGAAAACAAGAAGTGGGGCTGTAGCTCAAGGGTAGGGTGGTAGCCTTGAGATGAAGAGCTCAGGGACAGTGCCCAAGGCAGAGTTCAAGCCCCAAGCCCCCCCTCCCAATTAAAAAGAAAAAGAAAAAGATGGTCTCAAAATATTGAGTGGGGATCATGAAATACTTATGTACATTTTGATGATTTTCCAATTTTGGGGGGCTAATTTCAGCAACCATTTTTGACACAATTTGCTATTTTTATATGGAAGGAGACTTTTTTAAAGAAAAAGTTATAATGCACATTAAAATTATAAGGGAAAAAAACATAAGGGAAGTTGAGTGACAAGTACCAAAACTCAGAGAGAATAAATAAATTCTGTGGTTGCAAACTTAAAAGAAGGACTACAGTTCATAGTACCCCAGTATATATTTTATAAAAGGGCTCTCCTAAATAGAAAAACACCAAAGTCTCTACACATAAAGAAAAAATAAGGAAAGGGAAAAGTAAATAATACTGACATTTTTGGCACAACATATACATGTGCTGATTTAACAAAACACAACACATTTATATCATTTAATTGTCTCTTGCTTATTGTGTGAAAATGATATATTTCTTTGAATTTATTTAAATTACGATCTTGGTACAAACAATTCTTTTTGAACAAACATTAATTCAATAATCATTAAAATTCACACCTCAGATGCTTGTTGATGTTAACTATTTACAGTACTGGACGTTGGAGAACTTATACTGTGGCATGCAAGGTTGTCTACTACCAAATGAATCACCTTGAAACTCATTTTTCATTGCCTAATCTCAAGATACAGCCTTGCTTTAGTCTCCTATTTGTGCTTCCTTAGTTTTGCTGAAGTGACAGGCACATAGCACACTGCCCAGTCATTGTGCTTCTGGTGTGCTGGGATAGCAGTCACATGCCACCATGCCCAGCCAATGAGTAAGATGGAATCTCTCCTACTTTTCTCCTCACACTGACTACAAACACATATCCCCAGATCCCTGACTTCCAAGTAAGATTATAGGCTTGAGCTTCCACATCTGGCTGATATTAACATTTTACACTAAATAAATGCTTAGTTTCCCTTTAATATATGCTTATACTTAATATTTAAATGACAATATCATTTTATCAATATGTTGCCTGTGGCCAAAATTTCAATTTTCTTTAGTCCTGTTACTATTTCCTAGAGATAATTAGAAGAAGAATGAGATATCATCTAGTCTTTCTTAAAATTCACAACACACTCTACAATAATAACTCTATGCTTTTCAATGCACTGAGAAGCTCATGCAGCTATTCAGTTACCTCCATTTTCCACAGGTGTTTCATAATTTCCAAGATGAAAGGGAGGAGAACACAATCTGAGCATGAAATTAAGGATCTGAATGTTAAGACAATGCTGACAAGGAGAAAGGAAAGGGAAGTTCTGTTGTGAGCTAAGGTGAAGGAAACCAGTCAAGGACATCAAAGGGCAAAATGTCAGGCAGCAATGAGCCAGCTTGGGACTTACAAAGGGATTGACGTGGCTGTAAACCACAAGGTCTGATGCAGGGATAGCGTCTTTCCTTTCTTTCCTCAGGAAAAATATCTACTATAGAGTAACAAGTGAACAATATCTACATATTTACACATACTAATAAGGAAAACACAGAAAACGGGATTGCCAAGTGCTGATCAAGGAGTCAAATTGGGTAGTGGTAGTGTGTACATATCTTCCGAAGTAACATATGCCTTGGAGGGCACCTTTTTTGAATTTGATAATCACTCAACTATATGCTATTTTCCAACTGAATTTCCTAGAGCAGCAGCACAGCTCCTAGGCACCTGGAATGGAATTGCGAATTCTCAGGGCAACCTCAGGCCTTCTGAATCAGCAGGATTCAGGATTCTTTGTTCTGGACAGGCCAACATTTTGCATTCTCACAAAAACCCATGAAGGTATTCTACGGGCTGATATTTGAGAAACAGAAATCTACAATACAATCAGGGATAGCATTTTACTTTTTCTTTTTAACTTGTATTTTATTGTCAGGATAATACATAAAGGGGTTACAGTTGCATTCATCAGGTAGTGGGTGCAATACTTCTCAAACACTGATACCCCTTCTCATGTTTTTGTCCCCCTCTCCCTTCTCCTACCCCCTTCTAATCATCTTGTTTTCCCATGTCCCTTCCCTATTTCAAAGAAACAGATATACAATATTAGAATTTTTCTTTTTGTTTATCTGTTTTTCAGTTAACTGAGGTTTTATTGGGTTTTAGGCCTTGATAGCGTGAATAATGCAACATGGCTCTGACATTGTATGGTTTATAATCTACACAAAACAGATAAAATAAAGCTAGATATCAAATTTATCTAAGAAACCAACAAGGGGTAGAGTTAGGATTAATTCAGAGAAAAGTATTTTAAATGATAAGGTCACCAAAGTTCATTCTAAGGGTCCTGTCTTTCAAATATATCTGCGGACCAACAATGTCTTCCTTAGAGTAAAGTCTCTTATTTTAGACTTACTGAATCAGTATCTGCATTTGAATAAAGCTTCTGGATATCTGGAAATTTGTAAGCATAGTACAAAGTGATAAGGAAAGGCAACCAAGTGGTGGGCTAATTTTTCAGTCATTGTTCAAAGGTCCTGTACAAAGAAAATCTCAGTACTGATTTGGTTCCAAAGAAATCTGCCTAAGAAGGTAAGGAGACTTGCTCTGCTGCTTGCTGTTTCTAGCTAGCAAACAAGCTCATAGCCCATTACCAGCCTTTTTCCCTAGTGAATCTCTTACTATGTAAGGTAAGATAAATTTCAAAGGAAGTTTATTTTTCTGATCCTTACTTTTCTTTATACCAAGGCAGAGTTTTCATGTTCTAATTAGATGATTGTTTCAGGTTATCTATGATCATAATAATTGGATTGATTTATAGAAAGGAAAAAAAGATGATTCAATTCAATTATTGAAATAATTCAAGAACTTCACAACAAATTTTAATACTACTTAACTCTATTTCATTAATCTGATTTCATAACACAGAGAACTTCACTGTCAAATTCACCTAGTATGATATTCAATTGTGATATGGAGAAAACTAGTATTAAGCATGAATAGCTAGAAAATGGTAAGATCAATTCCTCACCCTAGCCTGGAGATGGGCACTTCAAATAATATAAACCCAGACATTCTGTAGGAAAAGAATACCGTAAAATCTATATTGTCATGTGTTATATATTGTGAGTATTGTGAATAATACAACATGGCTTCTGACTTTGTATGGTTTATAATCTACACACAATAGATAAAATAAAGCTAGATATCAAAGTTATAGAAGGAATCCACAGGGGGTAGACTATGTCCCATATATCATAGTCTCAGGTACCAACACAAAGACTGAAGAATTGCTGAGTCTCCCAATTGGATTCAAGTAGGGAGGGATGTCAGTTAGAAGCTGGACTAAGTAGCATAATTTAAACTAAAAAAAGTAGGACTCCCCAAACCAAAACACTTGAATTACAGTAGTTTCACCTACTTTTGTGTTTCTGTCAGCTACTGTTCTATGAATCAATATTGTAGGTAATTCCAAATATTTATCAGCAGTGGAAATGAAAATGCTTAGAGCATCTGGAGGATCACAATTCAAGGCCAGCCCAGGAAAACGAGAATGAGACACCATTTCCCAGCATAGATGATTCATAGTCTAAGGCCAACCCCAGGCAAAAGTGCAAGACCCTTTCTGAAAAATGAAGTATGGCTTACATTGTAGAGTGTCTGCCTAACAAGCAGGGAGGCTTAAGTTTAAACCCTAGTACTACTAAAAAGAAAAAGGCCTAATTCTGATTCATGTATATGAATTGCATTAAGTAATAGTCTATATTATATTTTCATACAAGTATCCAACATACTTTAATTATATTACCCCATCTTTCCCTCTCATTTCTACCAATCCCCCTCCTTCCTATTCACAAGTAGTCCCCCTTCCACTTTCATAATTTAAAAAAAAATCTAGATTCCACATCTGAGAGAAAACAAGCAATATTTGTCTTTTGAAGTCTGGGTTATCTCCCTCCACATGATAATCCCCAGTTTCATCCATTTTTGTGTGATTTCTTAACAACAGAATAGAATATATAAATATATATATATATATATATATAATGGCATCTATCTATCTATCGCACCTTCTTTATGCACTCACTGGTGGATGGGTGTCTTAACCAATTTGACTAATATCAATAAGACCACAATAAACATGGTTGTACAAGTGTTTATACTGTATATTGACTTTTATTCCTATAGATACACACTATGGAGTGGTATAGTTGGATCACATGGTAATTTGCTTCTTATTTTCTGAGGAATCTCCGTCCTGATTGCATAGTGCCTGGACTAACTACTTCACATTCCTACCAACAGTGCATGAGATTCAACTTCATCCCTGTCAGCCACTTATTTTATGCTTTCTTTGTGACAGCGATGAGATAGAATACCAATATAATATTGACTTGTATTTGCCAGATGAATAAAGATGATGATTTTTTAATTTTTATTAGGTGAAAATGATATAACTTTGGGGGTATAACCAATGCACTTGATTTCATTACCCCTTCCTTCTATAAACTCTTGCAATTGTTACCTCAATCCATTTCAGCTAATGTCTGTTCCTACAAGTCACATCTATTTTAATGAAATAATCTCTACGTCAAAGTGCTTTTTATGGAATTTCAGTTACACTTGACAAAATGCATATGTCTTAAATACTATTCTGAAGTTTATTTTTTAAATGATAAAAGTGATGTTTTTAGCAGTTTTCGTAACTAGTCTAATGCAGTACACTTTTAAAATGTCAGGCTTGGAATATAAACTAAGGACTCTCTGATGTGAGAGCAGATGATCTTAAATCTGCAGGTAGTAAATGATATCTAGTGTCTATAAAAGTAACAGCTTACAATAGTCACAAAGAAAATTGACTGTTTAAAGTTGTATAATAGATGAAAATTAATAGACTAGTGTTAAAGCAATACCAGTACTTACTTTCTCTGGTGCAACTAAATTAATGGAAAATTATACTCATAATCAGAAATGCAAATTACACCTTGCAGAGTGATGTGAGTTTGAATTCAAATGAGTCTCATTTTGCAAAGTGCTTACTGAAGAATTTGGCTTCAGCAGAATTGAGAAACTCATCATTCATTAGAAAGATCTTAACATTCGTTTTGGTTAAAAATAAACTATGAACAAGAAACAAAGTCAGGCCTGTGAGGTAAGTTATTTTTCTTCTACAGGAGTGAGAAAAGAAATTTATTTATAAAGCTTGCTAAGCTAGTATGTAAAGTTTATCTGATTTTTGACATCCTTGATAATGGTGATTCATGCACAACATTCATATTCAGAAACAATATTAGCAATGATTTTTAAAATACTAGTGTTTATTAATTTAACTAAAGGTAGTTAAGTTACTACAGGGTTATTTCCATATCACAGAACATTAAGTTACAAATTGAAATTTTCTGCCTATATAAGTAGGGTCAATATATGTATGTGTGCATTTATCCCTGTATATGTGTGTGTGTGTATATATATACACACATATATATATGTATAATTATTCAGGAACATTTCCTGTGCTACAGGTTTCTACATTATAAGAACCCTTGATTAATATTTAAGAGAGTACTAATCATAGCCCCAGGCTTATGATTCCATACTTCTTTCCTACACACAGTGCTTTGATAATATGGGATGAAATCATTCCTTCAATTTTAAAACTTTTGGTTTTTGAAATTCAATAACTTGACTCTTTAGGGAATGCATATTTGAAACATTGAGAGCTATCTTTTATCGATCAGCTATTCTATGGCACAGTGAGATGTAGATATTTTATATCACTTGCATCTCATCTTTTTAACTTTATAAAGTAACTTTGTTGCATTATTAGAGATACAGATGCTGAACAAAAAGGTATCCACTCATAACTGCTAGTGAGGGACAGGGCAATATCTGACTATAGTTTTAAAAATTGTCTGAGTTAAATAGGAGTCACACTTCTTAAAATAAATAATCTAACCCAGTTTCATCCTATGCTAATGTCTCTGAACTTGTCTTTGTTGACTTGGTTATGTTAGTAACTGAGATTGAACTCAAAGTCACACTCATTTATTCTGTTTGACTGGTATTCTACCACTTGAGCCATATCTCCATCTCTGCCTTCAGGTGGTTATTCTGAAGATGGAATATAGCAGATTTTTCTGTCTGGGCTCAAAGTATTACCATACAGATCTCAATCTTCCAAAGTAGTTTAGGATTATAGGAATGAACCCTCAGCACCTAGTAGACTTTTGTCATTTTTACAACATCCATAAGAAAAATGGCCTTTTCCATACATAAGTGAAGACTTTTCCCAAGTCTAAGTAAGTATTCTTTCAAGGAGGTTATGCTGACATACTTTTGAAAATGGATTTCATAATGTGTGGTGTAAGTAAAATTCCAGAAACAGGATATAATCATTTAATAGTTTTGCTAAATTCTGTGAATTCAAGTAGCTAAGTACCAATGTCTTACAGCTATCAGGTCCTCAAAATTAATTTTCTGAGTTTACAGGGTAGATTTCACATTAATGCATTATTCTCTCATTTCCCTTCTTTTGTATATTTAAAAAATAATAGAAAGCAAAATAAGAGCAGACTGTATTCAGTAAAGCATTTACTATAAAGATCCTAAGGTTTTTTTAACCATTGCTTCAGTGAGTTACAGAATTTTAACTGCTGTGTCTCAAATATTTTGCAAAGACCACCAGTCCCATCTCCCCCATGCATACTGAGTACGTGCAGAACATGTTTCCTTTTATTGACTGACGTGATGGGATTCTATTCAAACTGAGTATCAGCTATTGAGGACTAGCCTAGCATTCAGGTTACCGAGTTTGGACCATTGTTATAAACAGTGAGTCCCTTACGTGCACTTGGCACAGAAGCAGAGGTATGCTTCATGGGTATTTTCTTCTAAAAGTCACTTAGAAGTATTCAATGCAGTAATTGTCAAAACAGAACCGACAATAAATAAAAACACAGTGTTCCGGTATTAACAAACTGAAAATAATCTTAGAATGACACAAACAAAAAATTTCAAACATGATTCACAAATGATAATGACAAACACTCCGATATGAAAGCTAATTTCAACTATGTTTTTAAAACTATACCAGCAGGAGGTTACAAATAGTTTCACTGGTGATCATAATACCTAGTGAAGTAGTTCCCCTCAAATGACTCCACTAACTCCTAAAGAATTTTACTTGTGACCAAACAGAATTTTTTCTCCCATAGTCTAATGAATGTTAAATGGTCTGTTTGTTATAGTCCCTAATTATAGTCATGTATGCACTGGAGCTGGTGATACGCTATTTCACTTGTATTACAAAAAGAGGTATACATCTAAACACCTTCTCTAATGAGATGATAGTCCACCAGCATAGTAAATAACACGGTTTCAAACTGCCTGCAGGAAAAGGCTGGCCCCTGAATCTCTGTGGTTTACAAGTCCTTACTAGTTTACCTAACCACCTGGAAGCTCCGTTAAAGTTTCAGCTTCTGTATATAACATAATTGTGCCAATCTTTCCCAGAAACTGATATATTATTATGTTCAAAGATGAATAATCATACTGGAAAAGTATTGCTAAAAGTCACACAGCAGGAACATGATAAGGCTGATCTGAAGCAAGGTTTATTTGCTTCTAAGGCCTTAATATTTGAACACTACTTTTGATGGTTCCTATCCTATTTCAGTTCACTGTATCCCAACACCCTGACTGCACTGGGTAAAGTAATTTTCACCCAGAGTTATTCTGTTTGTATAACAACTCTGGGTTGTGAATACTGAAGTGTCAATTCATATAGACATGTTCTTGTTCAATTCACTTCTCAGCATGATGAAAGTGAAAATTGAAATTTTTTTAAAAATCAACATAAAGATGTCAGAAGCTTGCACGGTGTGTATTTTAGAAAGCAATACATATATAATGTTAAGATTAAGCTTGAAAACATGTATTTGCCAGTAGAAATTACTAGTAACTTTAAACATATACTTGTTTACAATAAAACTGGAGACCTGGAACTAACCATTACTTTGCCTATAATTATTTTATTTGTAAACTTTGAAGGAGAACTTTTCTTTATAGTAGGATGATTAATATTGATATTCAACAAATATTTGAAATTTCATGGTATTTTATGCCAAATACAAATGGCTGGTTTATAACATGAAAAAATATAATTTTTTAAGGAACTGTATCTTATAAAATGATGTTTTTTCATTTTTCCTAAATATCACATCATTTAATTTTAACTTGGTGTGGTAACATCACTATTTTCAGTCATCTGGTTCCATTCTACTGAACACCATTTGATGCTGCACCACAGAAACCCTGCACATATAAAGTGGGTTATACTGAGGGGGGTTCACATAACAAAAGCCAGGATAATCCTAGTTGGTTGTGATCTCCTGAACCTATTAATCTTGCTTTGTACAAGTAAGGAGATGGAGTTCCATCACTTTACTAGAAAAGTCTGTTCATGAATTTTGACACAGAAAAAATTTTATGAAGTTGTACATAAAAAAACTGAGGAATTGCTTATTTAATATTTTTTGCCAGTCTTGGGCTTGAGCTCAGGGCCTGTGTACTGTCCTTGGACTTTCTCAAGGCCAGAACTCTACCATGAGCCTCAGCCTCAGCTCCACTTCCGGCTTTTTTCTATGTATGTGGTACCAAGGAATCGAACCCAGGTCTTCGTGCATGCTAGGCATGCACTCTACCACTAGGCCAAACTCCCGGCCACTTATTTAAGATTTTTTTTCATATATTTTTATTGTAATTAATAGAAGGGTTACATGATATTTGCCAGATAGATGGTACATTAATTTCCATACATTGATACCCTTTCACATGTCTTGGTCCCCATTTCCCTTCCCCAACCCCCACCCCTCATCTTGTTTTCCCCCCTTCCCTAACCAATTTCAAATAACCAAATACAAATATATCTGATATATGAGGTAACAAGTGAGATACTGTAACAATATGAGATAACCAAGGGACAGCAAAAGAGATGAGAGGTAACATAGTACCTTAAGAACAACAATCATTCATTATATGGCTTATGTTTCTATATCCTAGAAATCCTTTCATTTAGCATCATACTATATGGCCTTTTGTATCAAGGTTTTGCTCTATTGCAAATCTCTGCTAGGAGAGCCCAAGGTTTCTACTGATTATGACAAATGAGGGAAACCATTGAGCCTAAGTTCCTTTGAGTCTGGCTTACTTCACTTAATATGAGTTTTTTCTAAGTCTTTCCATTTCCTAACAAATGGGGAAATGTCAGGAAATGTCATTCTTTCTGACAGCAGCATAGAATTCCATTGTGTACAAATACCACAACTTGTTGATCCTCTCATCAACTGAGGGACATCTGGTTGGTTCCATATCTTTGCTGCAATGAACATTGTTGTGCTGGTGGATTTAATATGTCCTTGTTTCTGGATAATTGGGTGAATATCAAGTAGTGGAATTGCTGGGTCATAAGAGAGGTCCACCATACTGTGGAACCACCATACTGTTTTCCACAGTGGTTGAACGAGTTTGCACTCCCACCAACAGTGTAGTAGTGATCTCTTTATATTCAAATTCTCCTTTACATGGTAAAAGGAACTTTGAGAGAAATAGAGAGAGAGAGAGAGAGAGAGAGAGAGAGAGAGAGAGAGAGAGAGAGAGAGAGAGAGAGAGAGAGAGAGAGAAGAGACAGTTATATGAGTTGAATTTCCAGCTTAGTGCCCAAATTGCAACATAAAACCAATAAAATATAGCTAAACATACAAACTCATTCTGCAGTTGACTTCCAAACTCCAAATTTCTTTGCTGTGGAAGTATATAGAGCTGTTATCTGAAAAGACATGGATACCTGGGTGCCAAGAAAGCTGCATCAAACAAGCAGCTGTCAGATATACTAGAGTGGACCTGATACTGAACTAAAGATCTTTCACCTTCTTTTCAGGCTGTAAACATTGTCATCTACTAAATGAGGATAATAAAATACCCTCTGTGTGCTACTCAGACTTACTGACAAAACAGTAGAAATTTTATGTGTGCCACATTGAAAACATGATACACATAAACTACAAAGCTTTATTATCTGCATCAGTCTAATTACTGAATCTATTTTGCAACAGTTTGTGGATTCTAAACCATAAACCACGGTAATCCATATTAGAAGAAACATACTTTTTGAAAAATCAAAAACACTATATTTTACTTATATATGTCATGCCTCTCGAGTTTATAATCCACTTCAGGCATAATAGAACAGGACACAATTAAAGACATCTACCTTCTGTGTCATGGGAGCAATACTCTTTCCAAGCCTCTAGAAATCTGTGTCCCAGATTCCATCCACAAAGTTTTCCCCACTTTAAAATGGCTCAGAATTCATTCCTGCCCTAATTACATGGGTTATTTATGAAGGCTCTCCTCAGAGCGGGTATTAATGGGCTACCTCCATGCCTGCCAGGTGCGCAGGCCTTCTGTCAACTTGTGTGGCCCCTTCTCCATGTGTGGCACTTTTGTGGCACTTGAACTGACCATGCCCTTTATCTTCAACTGATCTCTTAGTCTGGCATACAGACTGACTAAGACCAAAGGCTACTTGTGATTCCCACTCACGTTTCAGAAGGTGTCTTTTGAACAGGTTTTTGTTTTTTTTAAAGAGCACTAAGAATGACTCTAGAATGTTTTACAAACCAACAACCATCCTTCTCACACCAGCACTATGTAGCAAAGGTTCACACTTACAAACCTGTGTTAATTATTGAGTGTGATAAAGTGGCTTATAATCTATTACACAATGATGAACACATAGATTCATTGCCCTTTGTTTCATAAATCACGTTGTTGATGATGCCTGCTAAAGGGAAATAGATATGAATAGCTTTAAGTAAGATTGAATACCACATGTCAACACTCCACAAAGATTGTTGCATACAAGTATATCATCAATATGCAATGAAATCTAAGCATATGACATTCAATACATATTATATATTGTATTAGTTTATATTACATTTATGTAATATATATTACTTATATATAATATATACAATAAATCATAACTAAAATATCATTTCTAATGTTGCACTCATTTCAAAATAACTTGTAAAAATTTGTGTCTGTTTTGTCATATAATGTTTTGCAATCTTATAAATTGATTCTTATTTTCTAGTAGAAATAGTGCTCTAACTATAGAGAAAAAAAGCTCTTTTCTAGAAGTTTTCTTCTCTTCCTTCCTTCCTCTTCCCATATCTCCTGCTTACCCTCTCTTCTTTCCTTTTTAAATCCCCACTATATATACATACATATACATATATATGCTTTACCAGTATGAATAATACAGAAAATTTGTTTCAACTGAGAAGACAAATAAGACAGCTAAAAAAGGATAATAAATAATAGATATTACATGGGCAGGTATATGGTAAGGTAAACATAGCAAAATCTTAATAATGAAATCTAAGTGGAGATTTTGCTATTTGAAATTTTCTGTATGCTTGAAAACTTTTCACAATATAATCCCATATAAGATAAAAAATCCTGCAAAATGAGATCATTGTTATTACAAGAGATGTATGAAACTTATAGGAACTAATAACCTCTTATTAGAGGTCAAGAAAGAAATATTAGATGTCCAGGTTGAACTGTAAACATTAAACTGTTGAACCATATCCATACATTTCTTGAAAGCATGAGGCTTAGGGACATGGATGGTATCTACTGGTTCTGAGTTTTGTTGTTTCATCTAAACTAGGTGTGAGCTGATTAGCACATGGTCATTTTCCTAAATGAAACTTAGGTTAAAAATGGCCCTATTACTTGGCTAAGCAAAAGCAATAAGAGTACACTTCCAAGGATGAGGCTAAATGAAAGTCAGAGAGTCTTCTCTGAAGAAGAAATAAGAATGACCTATAGACATATGAAGAAATGCTCGACATCTCTGTCCATAAAAGAAATGCAAATCAAAACAACTCAAAGATTCCACCTCACTCCAGTTAGAATGGCAATGATCAAGAAATCTAATAACAACTGCTGCTAGAGGGGATGTGGCCAGGAGGGATCACTACTGCACTGTTGGTGGGAGTACAAACTCATTCAACCACTATGGAAAGCAGTATGTCAGATCCTCAAAAGACTAAACATAGAGCTCCTCTAGGACCCAGCAATTCCACTACTTGGCATTTACCCACTCATCCAGAAACAAGGACATACTAAATCCACCAGCACAACAATGTTCATTGCAGCACTATTTACCATAGCAAAGATATGGAACCAACCAGATGCCCCTCAGTTGATGAGTGGATCAACAACTTGTGGTATTTGTACACAATGGAATTCTATGCTGCTGTCAGAAAGAATGACATTTCCCCATTTGTTAGGAAATGGAAAGACTTAGAAAAAACTCATATTAAATGAAGTAAGCCAGACTCAAAGGAACTTAGGCTCAATGGTTTCCCTCATTTGTCATAATCAGTAGAAACCTTGGGCTCTCCTAGCAGAGATTTGCAATAGAGCAAAACCTTGATACAAAAGGCCATATAGTATGACGCTAAATGAAAGGATCTCTAGGATATAGAAACATAAGCCATATAATGAGTGATTGTTGTTCTTAAGGTACTATGTTATCTCTCATCTCTTTTGCTGTCCCTTGGTTATCTCATATGGTTACAGTATTTCACCTTGTTATCTGATATATTGTATATATGCGTATTGTTTATTTGAAATTGGATAGGGATATGATAGGGAAGGAAGGAAAACAAGATGAGGGGCAGGGGGAGGGGGAGGGAAATGGGGACCTAGACATGAGAAAGGGTATCAATGTTTGTGAAGTAATGCACCTTCTATCTGGTGAATATAATGTAACCTTTCTATTAATTACAATAAAAATATATGAAAAAATAATAATTAAGACTCATATTTATTTTTCTGCCATGATGACAACAAGTTTTAAGAGGGAGTGCTTAGCAACTTGAAGAGTCTTTTATGACTCTATGTAATGGCAACTCTAAGACTCTATTTACTTTTAGATCTTCAAACTGTAGAAGTCCTATAAAATTATTTTATTTGTGAAACTACATGATTTTCAATTATTGTACCACAGAAACTTTGCTTATTTAGATGATTAGTTTTATTTTTTTTTGTCTTTAATATATATTAGTCCAGGTGCTTACTCAACGATGAAGCAAAAGACTATATTAGGGACTATGCACCAGTTTCCCATATATAAGATTCTTACTAATCAGTAGATTGAGATATGAATATCACAAGGCCCTGAATGCAAACCCTAAACTCCAAACAAAATAAAATAAAAGGACAGTATCAGTGAAAACTTGGTATAGCCTATTCCTTCCTCTGTTCAAGTAACATGTGAGAACCAATCCTTCATTTTTGATTCTCACAGTCTGCTCCAACGTGTTCAGTTATTGTCAGTCTCAGAAAACCAAAGGTCACCAATAAGGTGTCTTGACAAAGGTACTCACTTCTCAACAGTTCAATCTTTTTTTTTGCCAGTCCTGGGCTTGAGCTCAGGGCCTGAGCACTGTCCTTGGATTTTTCTCAAGGCTAGAACTCTACCACTTGAGCCTCAGCACCACTTCTGGCTTTTTCTAAATATGTGGTACCAAGGAATTGAACCTGGGTCTTTGTGCATGCTAGGCAAGCACTCTACCACTAGGCCAAACTCCCGGCCAAACAGTTCAATATTTTTAACTGTAACTGTCAGTTTCTAACAGTCTTTATCCTCTTATCACAGGTAATTGAAACAAATGACTACTTGAAAATAAACAACCTGTTTGCTAGTATATTGCTCCATTTTTTTAAAACCAAAATCATCTCAAATGTTTGCAATCATGTCATTCTAAACTGAAACAAATCCTGTCATTGTTTGAAAACACCTTCAGTGTTTGGGAAATGAGAATTCCTTCCACATAAAAGCTGAGATCCCAATATGGACTCACACAACTTAAATCTACCTCTGAAGTCCTGGGGTTCTTGCTGGCCACTGGTCTTGGAGTGAGCCCAACTCTTGCTGGTTGAGATGCCCACTCCTTGGTTAGTACTCTCTTACTCCATCTTCAAAGCCATCAGAACAGTTGGTCCACATGCTGTGAATCGGTATGAACTTGCCTATAGCTTGTTTCATTTACTCTTCTTTCTGTTCAGTCATGGGGCTTGAACTCAAAGTCAGGCTAGCTCTTTACCAGTCTGAGTCAAAGTGCCACTTCCGGTTTTCTGGTAGTTAACTGGGGATGAGGGTCTTGGATCCTCAGATCTCAGCCTTTGAGTGGCTGGAATTACAGATGTGAGTCACCAATGTCCTGCCTCTTTACTTTCTTTTTTCTTCTTTATAAGCACGTCTTCCTAACACTTGTGCATCTCCGTGTTCAACTACCCACATAACTAGGTTAGAGCCACCATAACAATCTTAAATAAAGGTCAGTTGACTGCTGAAAAAGTTTACTTTTGCAAAGTTCTCTCATAAAAATTAACTAGATTATTATCTGACTGAACATCCTAAGGGAGGAAGTGGTTCTTCAGACTAGTGTCCTCCCTTAATCTCCTCTACTCTGCATTGCTCCATTCTATCACCAAGGGGAAACAGCTTAAATACTGCTTAAGATTAATGGTGATACGAGGTTAACAGCATCCTTCTAAATCTACTTTTAATATATACCTTTAAGGCATTCAAGTAATGTGAAATACAGATTAAAAATTGTTTTGAAAGTGCTTTAGGGAATTTTTCTCTAAACAATCTTTAAAGTATGTTTTCCTTACGGTTATGGTATAGTTCTATCTTTTCATTCATTCGCTTGTAGGTGATAAATTCTGTACTATTTTTAAAGCTTATGAGATTCCCAACATGTGAATATCTGATGTTCACAAGAGCTGAAAAAAGCCAGATATACTCTTTTCTAGGCTTCACTGGTGTAACACAGGCAGTAACTCAATCATTGTTGCAGCTATGAGGGTGAATCTCTGCTTCTTCCACTGCCCCTCTCTCTCTCCCTCATTCTCCCTTTTCTTCTCTTTCCCTCACCTCTAGCAACAGAATCAGTATAGTAATAAATTTTTTTATAAATAAACAGCTCTATATTTCACTTTGGCATAATTCTTTGCTACACATACCCTCGAGTCTTATTTTTTAGCACCTTCAAGATATTTAAAGTATATTTTTATAAATCCATAGTCTCTGTAATAAGCCAAAGGATGTGCCAGTCGCTTGTGATCAAAACCACGTTCATGGAAACATTAGAAGCACCAATGATCCACTCACCCTGAGGATCCATGGCCTTCAGTCTATGGTGAGAGTCTGAGGCAGTGGAATATAACCTGTACTGCGGGACTTTCTGAGCTCATCCAGGAATTTTCACTGAAAGAATTTAAGCACACTTTTGGAAACAGCCAGTTGTTTATCATATTGATTTTTGTTTTGATTTCAACTCTCTTTTTTCCATTTATATGACACAATGTTCAATGAGTTATAAACAAAAGAAAAATTGTCAATTCTGAAATATTTGAATAAGCAACTAGTATAATGATTATAAATTATATCCAGCAAAATAAATTCATAGGCACAGAAATTCATGTGGAAAACCATGTGTATTTTGTCTTCTAGGGAAATATGAAGTTTCTCATTTAGAGGATGAAAACTGAACTCTATGCTCACAAGTAAACTTGAAAGTTTCAATTAGAACAAGAGAAACAATGAAAAGTCTAAGTATAAATAGTGGACCTAGACTAAGTCGGGCCATATGTTTCATGTTTTATTTTCTACTTTCTTCATTTTTCTCTTCTAACCATATGAAGCTAAGAGAGCCCACATATTTCAACACTTTCTACAATAGATAAAATTCACAGAACTTAATTCAATAGAAATTAAATTACAGAATATAAAAATTAAACCACATGCCAATATTGATTATTCATCTATATTTCTGTATTTTGTTTCTTGGCTTTCAGATACAGCATCACTCTGTAGCTCACCTATGCTAGAATGAAATTCATAATTCCGTTTCTACCTCCCAATACGAGGATCACAGTGGCTTTATTGTGAATATCAGACAGAACAGTGTAGTAGTTCTTTTGTGTTCCTGTAACAAAACATCTGAGAGTGGTAATTTATAAATAATAGACATTTGTTTCTCACAGTTCAGGAGGCTAGAAAGCTCAAGATCAAGGTACCAGCAGGAGTGGTGTCTGGTGAAGACAGCCCTGAATCCTGTGTTTTCACAGAGTAGAAAAAAAGAACAAAAGTGTCTATTCTAGTTCCTTCCAGCTATTTTTCCCCTTCAACTAATTTTAAAGGCAGAGATCTGAACATAAGGGCAATTTAAACACATCTTCAATTTCTCACCTTTCAAAACCATCACGACAGATTTTAAGTTTGGGCATGATATGGGAAGGAACATATTCCAAACAGAGGAAAAAGAAAATAGGTCCATCTTCTTATTCTCTACAATTCTTTTTGTTAGGTTGGTTGCATTTGGTTGTACTGGGGTTTGAACTCAGGACTTTGCATTTGCTGGGCAGGTTTTTTCCTACTCAGCCACATCTCCAGACCCTCTCCACAATTTTTAATCCAAACTAGTGTCTGAATCTGGATGATCTTCTTGATTTCTACCTAGTTTATCGTTAGAGAAACTTTAAATATACTGATAATACCTTTTGTTTTTGGTCGGTTGTGGAGCTTGAACTCTGGGCCTGGGCAGTCTCCCTGAGTTCTTCAGCTCAAGGCTACTGCCCTACCCCTTGAGCAACAGCACCACTTCTGGTTTTCTAGTGGTTAATTGGAGTTGAGTCTCACGTTCTTTAGTGCCCAGACTGGCTTTCGATCTTGATCCTCAGATCTCAACCTCCTGAGTATCTAGCATCTCAGGCATGAACCATCACACCCAGCTCAATTTTTTTAAAAAAAATATGACAACTTGGTGAATTATCATTCTTCCCCAGTCTTTTCAAAAGAAACTTTTGCCAACACATTGCTTCTTCATGTTACAGACTCCTTCCATCTTACCTTTTTTAATGGAATATATAAAAATAAGCATTTTGTGAGCACTAAATAGATCACACACTTGTTAGAATATGTACATGTATTTATCTTGTACCTTGTATTCAGTGTCCTTTTTCAATGAAAGCTAAATTGTCATTGACAAATATTGTTGTACTATTCTCAATCATAAACCTGTATAAGGACGGGTATGGAAAGATAAGTAGGAGAAAGGTACAAAATCCCAATTCGTCCACTTCGAGCCACATGCAAGCACATGGATTAGGTCACAATCATGAGGTCCAAAATATTTACCTATTATTTATTTATTTGCCTTTTTAGAGATACTAGGGATTGAACTCAAGACCTACTGCTTGCAAGGGCTCTATCACTTGCTCTAGGCACCATGTTCTAAAATTGTATTGGCTTCATTATGAGATAAACAGAAAGAGCAACTTCTCTTTTAAATATACCAGTATGCTCCCTGCTTCCTACCTTGAGACAAAAACTGTTCTACATTTTCTGCCCCTTCACACCTCTTAAAGAGTTGCAGTTTCATAGCACGTTCTGTATGACTTTCCAGATTTTTATTAAGCTTTTTTCTTTCTCAAAGTAACTTGAACATTGTTTGAACTCATTACCACAAAAATTATAAATTCATCATCTTCGACAGTTTATGATTTAAAAGATGCAATTGACATCTACAGTAGTGATATATTCATAAAAATTCATTATAAAGAATATGAAATCAAATATAGCTGTTAAAGAAAATGAAGTAACCATCTGAAATCCTCCTGCATTTTAACTTTTTCTTGAAAAGCATTGAATATAAGTAAATTCTTTGTATTTTCTTCTCTAAGGTAGAACACTGAATTTTTTTAAGTAAAAAAATAGGTTTAAATTTTGATATTAGGAGTTAGAAACTCTTATAAAAGAGAGAATGAAACACTAAACAGAAATATTTATAAAATCCACTCTAACTTCCATAAAGATATAAAGTTTCAGAAAACTGATGGTATTTGCATTCCTCAGTCTTCCACAATTGAGCTTACATCTTTCACAGTTTAAATTGTATTTGACATAGGGAGAAGCTAAGTAAGTGAAAGCAGCTTTAAAGCTATCTGCAACCAGCGTTATTGTGTAAGAGTTGCAGACAAGCAACTCAGACTCATGAGCTTGCCTTCAGATTTAATTCTAGATGTCCTTTTTCTCTTGCACATGTGAATAAATAGGAAAATGATTTCCGTTAGCTAGATCTCTGATTTAAGCAGAAATGCAATCATCATGGTTCCTAAGTGTTGTGTGTACACTCTCTAACTCAATTTTCTCAGCATTATTTAGACACGCTTACTGCTTAAGCCTGATAGGAAGCCTTCCCGCCCATACCAATTAACCTAACCCTGCAATTTAGTTTTACCCAATGTCCTTGAATCTTGCTTCTTCTCTTCCATGCTGCCTCTGAATTGGCTTGAATTCTTTCCCAGAAAATATTTGTAATGTAAAATCTGTCTTAATCTCTTTGGTCCAATTTTTCTTCCTCTTTAATTTCTTAGTGGACCCCAGTGGATTTCCAAACTTTTCCATATTTCATATGCAATGCTATCTCTTACTACAATTTTCTTTTCCTATTTTGTCCATGGGAACAGACAATCTAAAAACAGGCATCGTTGGTCAAACCACACTGAAAAAAAAAAAAAAACCTTTCTCTGTTCTATTCTTTTTCATGAAGTGTCTAGGTCTTTCTCACAGTAGGATCTATGAGAAAAAATAGTCAAAAATATTTCATCTGAAATATTAATGCTAAACCATTCAGTTAAGCCTTGAAAAATGTAAGTAAAGAGCTCCAGAGCCAATTGTGCCCTTGGAGTATCAAAGTCTGTGGGTACTATGATTTGGTTTATATATATAGATGACACCTAAAGAAAACTACAAGATGAGAGGAACAGAAAATTAATTAAGCTCTACATTTATTTGGGATTATAAAAAAGAATCTAGTAATTATAGAGGATACATATATTTTCTGAAATATTTCATTCAAATTCTTACTCTTACATGTTATCTCTTATATGTGATTAAATTTAAAATGGCAACATATTAACAAACCCACCTTATTTTCCCTATGTTCACATATTTTCTGACTTCCCTAGAGAGAAATTGTTGTGTTGATAGCCTCCATGCAGTATACCAGGGATAATAAACACAATTTCTACCAAGGACCATCTGAATAACACTGTGGGCCATACAACAATATGAACTTTAAAATTATCCTGCTGTAATTTGGACAAACAATACATCCTTAATGTGTTCAAAAATATCCTACTCAATGAATTGGGAGGTCAAATGTGTCTTGTAAACCCATAAAACCTATGCCCTTCAAGGGGAGTTAAGAATCACAGCAGGTCAATTTCACAAGGCCTCACGGTTACAGAAATGTTGTCAGTAATTACTGCAGTTAACTAGCTTACCTCGAAGAAGCTGAGATCTTCAACAGAGGATAAGTCTGTAAAAGAGGGAATGGTGGCTACTTCAAACTTGTTTGAACTGTTATGAATCGTCAGATTCATTAATACTAGCACATCACCACCAATTAGGCAATGATTTGTCTTTGAACAAAAATAATCATTTGTCATTTCTGTTGGAAAAATAAACATTTTGCATATGCTTTACTTCTTTCTTTCCTTTCTTTTCTGTCAGTCTTTGTATTTGAACTGAGGGTCTGGGTGCTGTTCCTGAGATCTTTTTCTCAAGGCTCGTAACTCTACCACTTACAGCCAAAACTCCACTTCCAGTGGCTAACTGGAGATGTGCCTCATGGGACTTTTATGCTGGGGCTGGTTTTCAGTAGTGATCCTCAGATCTCAGCCTCTTGAGTAGCTAGTATTATAGGACTGAGCCACGGGCACCTGGCAGCTTTTCTTTTCTTTGTAGTCACATGATGTCACATCATTTATGTTGTGTTTAATGCTTTTGTTTCTGTGCTAGGAACAGAGCTAGAGCTTGGATCTGGAAGTCTCACCGAGCTTTTCCACTCACAGCTAGTGTTTCACCACTTGAATCAACTCAGCATTTTTTTTTCTGGTTAATTCAAAATACAGTCTCATAGAGTTTTCTGCCTGGGGTATCTTCTAGCCTCAATCCATAGATTTCATACCCCGGAATAAGACTTTATATGTGACCCATTAGCCCCACTTCAGTTTTAGTAACAATACAGTGTACATCATCAACAACATAACTGTTTTGCACTGATCACTCTCTTAAGCCTACACATTAGACCCAGAAGATATCCAGTATCACCTATCATTGACATAAGGTTGTTTTCGTGTTCTCACATGACCCTAATTTTCATCTGTTATTCAGTTTTGACAAGGAGTGTTGAAGATGGACGTGTAGATGGAGGATGCACTAGAGCTAACAGCTGTGTTGACAAACAAGTTATCAACATCACTGCCCATCTTCGAGGACAGTATAATTAATGTGACAAGGAATCATCTCATAGCATTTCTCATCATCACCAGATCATCATACTCTCACTGAAGTGTTTTAACACTCCCACAACATGTACGCTTCAGCCTGCCTGGCACTGATGGTCCACTGAGTCACTGCACACAGGCAGATGGGCCATGAGCAGCCAAAGAGGAACATACTCATCCTATCATGTACTCATGTAGTGTCATGTCTCTCCCATTAGGTGTGTTTCTTGTCTTTAGAAGCATTACTATAATTTACTTATAATAAATATATTGTTACTGTGGAAAATGTACCTATGTATGTTGGGTTTCAAATTATGATTGCCAGGACCATAATAAACAATTCTGGGGCCTGATACAGACAATAGTCTTGATGTTCAGCACTCCTGTTCTGCACTGAGCCTTTTAAAACCAATCTGTAATGGACTCCAGGTGCAATACCACTAACAAAATAGATCTCCAATAGCAAAACAACCAAAAATAAAGGAATATATCTAACTTCCCTATAATATCTTAACAATTTATAAAGTTACACACGGTAACTAAAATCAGAATTTGAAGAAACAAACTTTCCAGACAATTTATTTCCATTACCCTAAATAAGTCTCTTCTCAATTATTTTTCCTAATGAAATACAAAGCCTGACAGCCATAAAATATGCTACACACTTATTCTGCAGCATTTCAGCGTTCTAACATAATTTAGTGAGATATGGATCTGCATTACAAAGGAATTAATACAAGAGAGGAGAATTACTTGCCTGGGAGGTGAAGAGCTGGAGACTGCAGAGGCAGGATTTGATCCCACTCTGCAGGACCATGAAGGTCGTATTCTCCAGTGCATTTCATTTCTGTGGAAAACTGTAAGTGTGGAGATCACAAGCATGCATCATGGAATCCAGAGTGCCTCTGCGATTATACCTGCTCCTGGCAGCAGTGACTATACTGTGCTGTTCAGACTCAGCAATGGGCCAGGATCTCTCCACCTATGCAATCATGATTGGCTTTTTCCTCTGAGATCAGAGGAGAGTTGAAGTTCCTCCAGAAACAATGATGTCTTGATAATCTGAGTATCCTTCCACATGTGGCTTTCACTTAGCTCTCTACATTCAAAAACTCCCATTGTAAGATCAATGTTAAGTTTAAACAGTAATCTGGTAATGTGGTCCTTTTGTAAGACTGTATTTTGGACCAGGATAAAACAGAACGTGTACATACACAAAGGTAGAGTGCTATTTGAGTAGGTCTCTGTATGCATTGCATGCATGTGTGTTACTTGTGTGGTAGGTACCAAGAAAAGGAAGTACAGTGAGCACTACACCTAGCCTCAAGGAATTATTTTAGGAGTTGACAAATTGTACATGCCTCCAGAGAATGGAGCACTTTTAATCTTTTATTCAAAACAGCTCCAAGCATTCTAGAATTCATGAATAAGTCGAGTTTTGTTTAGTATTTGAATGTTTTCCCCCAGAAAAGTATGCAATCAAGATTGCACATTCAGAAATTGTCTTTCCAAGTTTTATGTGCTTCTATGATGCTTGCTAAGTAGAAATAGGTTAGAAAGAGCTGAAATGAACAGCTAAAGATACTACAGGACACAGTTCTAAGATGGGACGCTGTGATAAAGACACACATTTTAATTTTAAGATTAAACACAATTCATAAAATGTTTTTTCCTTATAACAGACATTCTACAAAAAACCTACAATCAGATTTCTCATTGCACATGAAGAAATGCCTTTAATACTGAAGCTGCTGTCTATTGGTGGGGTCTGTACTGATTGTTTTTGAAATGACCCACAGCTCTTCAGAGGAAAGCAATGGCACAATGACAGGAGGAATTGACTGAGAACCTTCCTAATTCCTCTTCCTAAAAGAGAAAGCAATAGTGGCTCAATGTCCCCTGTGCTTCAAATTTTAAAGTAATAGCACTGGGCAATAAGATTGCTGAAAACTGGTAAAGATACTTTTGAAATTAGGCAGATTAAATGTTTTAAATATTTATGTCAAAGCACTTGTCACATAAATTTTGATAAAAGGAAATAAACACAGGAGAGAAGGTGAGAAGCATAAGCATGAAAAATCTGTTGGTCTTTCAGGTCAGTCCTATGAGTTCATAACACACTTTCACCAAAGTACAGTGTACAGTCTAATGAGAAATCATCTGGATGGCTTTGATAGCCCTACTTTCCCACTCATTCTGACTTTTATCAGAGTAACACTGGGAGTACCATGAACACATGGGTAGAGGACACACAATTTACAATTAGTTACGAAAATTCTTTTATTGTCTCATTGGGCAAAAGGAAAGTTATTTTTCCCCAGCTGAACTTTGAGTTTAGGGGAATTTACATTTGTGCACTTCTTGACGATTTTCCACGAACTATGCAAAAATGGTAATTCTCAGTTAAATAGTTATCTAGTAGAAACATAAATCCTAATGTTTCTTAACACTTCCTGAAACGAGCAGTGACCTATCTTTTTTCTAAGAGTTCAGTTGGTTTCCTTTTGGAAGGAAACCCAATGCAGTCCTGAGATCTGGTAATGAGGGTCATTTTTCTGCAAGGTCTGACTTTAGCACACCTTGCCAACACTGTCCTTCACCTTACTCATATTTGTGCTCAGTCAGTGCTGCGCAAAGTGATGGTAGAGAGGAGTAGCTTAATATGTTTGTAGAAAAATAGATGTTTTGTGAATAAGGAAATTAACAAATGAGTAGTTATCAAACACTGCTACTATCGTTCCCTTTTATTATCATTTCTAGGTCGTAGACTCTGTGCTTCTGCAAAAAAAATCTATCGTAGACTCTGTGCTTCTGCAAAAAAAACCTATGTTTGGAGTTATCTATTATGATCTTTTGAAACCATGGAGACACATTTGACTCAATGCAATTATCTCCAACCACCAAGAAACAGAAACAAGAGAAATTTTCTTCATTGCTATTTTTATTTTCTTTTTGTCTTGTTCATTCCTTCATTTGTCTTTGGGAAGTTAAGGGGGGGAACAGCAATGGAGAGACAAAAGGTGAACAAATGCAGTAGTAATACTTACTAGACACTATTTTGAAAATAAACTATACAACTTGTGGGCAAGAACAGGAGTGGAACTGGGAGATAAAAATGGAAGAGTGACATTGTCCTCCAACACTGTACTCTTTACCCGACTCACATCACTGTTCCACCTTTATTATAATAATAATAAAAAAGAAAGAAGAAGAAGAAGAAGAAGAAGAAGAGGAGGAGGAGGAGGAGGAGGAGGAGGAGGAGGAGGAGGAGTGGAGTGGAACTGGGAGATAACAATGGAAGAGTGACATTGTCCTCCAACACTGTACTCTTTACCCGACTCACATCACTGTAACCCTTTGTATTCCACCTTTATAATAATAATAATAAAAAGAAGAAAGAAGAAGAAGAAGAGGAGGAGGAGGAGTGAAACTGGGAGATAACAAGGGAAGAGTGACATTGTTCTCCAACACTGTACTCTTTACCCGACTCACATCACTGTAACCCCCCTGTATGTCACAATAATAATAATAATAATAATAATAATAATAATTATAATAAAGCTTTAATAAGAGGGTTCGTAAAAATTATATAACAAGGGCTGGAGGCATGGCTAACACAGTGGAAAACCAGATGGACACATGCAAACCTTGAGTTTAAACCCTAGTACCAAAACCAAGTATTAGTAGGATGTAATTGAATCTAAAGTTATGAAATTGAAAGGTACAATAATTATCTTCTTAGTCTAAAAAAGAATTTTGAAAGGATTCTTTATCAGTTTACTTCTCCATCCAAGACTTAAAGTACTAGTTAAGAAAGTTTTTCACTGTGGTCTGGTAGAATGCATGGGATTATATCAGTCCTCTTGTATCTGCTTAGGTTTTCTGTATGATTAATTTTGGAGTGTGTTCTATGTGCTGCTGAGAAAAATGTAAAAAGTTTTGCCGTTGGGTGGAAGACTCTGGGTATATCTGTTAAACGCAGCTGGGCTCTGGTGTCATTTAAGTCGATGGTATCTTTGCTTAACTTTTGTTGAATTGACCTGTCATTTGTTGAGAGTGGTGTATTGAGGTCTCCCACTATGACTGTGTTTGAGTTTATATTGTTCTGTAATTCTAAGAGAGTTTGTTTGATGAATTTGGGTGCTCCCGTACTGGGAGAGTAAATGTTTACAATTGTAATATTGTGGGGATGGATTGTACCCTTTACTAATATGTAATGGCCATCTCTATCTTTATGTACTGATTTTACTGAGAAGTTAATTTTGTCGGAGATTAAGATTGCTACTCCTGCTTTTTTCATGGTGCATTAGAGTGGAAAATTCGTTTCCATCCTTTCACTTGGAATTTGTTTCTGTCTTTGGCGGTGAAGTGAGTCTCTTGGAGGCAACATATGGATGGGTGGTGTTACTTAATCCAGTCTGCTGCTCTGTGTCTTTTGATTGGATTGTTCAGCCCGTTCACATTTAGGGAAATTATGGAGAAGTGATTAGCGTCCATCATCATTATTTATTTTTACTTCTAAGTTTCTTTCCCTCTCTTTTTTTCACCCTTTTGTGTTTAGTGAATTATAGATATTTGCTTCTTGATGGGAGTTCTTGATGTTCTACAATTTGTTCTCGATTAACTAATATTTTTTGTAACGCTGGTTTAGTGTGCACATTTTCTTCAAGTTTCTCTTTGGAGTGAAATATTCTTGTTTCTCCCTCAAATGTAAATGGTAGTTTTGCTGGATATATCAGTCTGGGTTGACAGTTGTTGGTCTTCAGGACATCAATGATATTTTTCCAAGCTTTCTTGCATTTAGGGTTTGCGTGGAGGGATCTGCTGTAATTCAAATTTTTTCCCAGTGTAGTATAGCTCTTTCTTTGTTTTTGCAGCATTTAAGGTCAATTCCTTGGTATTCGAACAATGCAGGCAAAGTCAAAAAACATTCAATCACTTGGAAACTGAACAACACACTTCTGAATAACTCCTAGGTAACAGATCAGATCAGAAATGAAATTAAAAACTTCCTTGAATGTAATGACAATCAAGAAACATCACAAAGGAACTTATGGGACACAGCAAAGGCAGTTCTAAGAGGCAAATTTATCGCACTATGAGCGCATATTAAAAAGACAGAAGAAGAGCATGTAAATAACCTAAAAAAAACTGAAACACCTAGAGGAGCAAGAAAAAGTTAATTCTAAAACAACTAGAAGGACAGAAATAACAAAAATAAAATCAGAAATATCAGATTGAAATAAGATCTACTATACACAAAATTGATAAATCAAAAAGTTGATTCTTTGAAGGAGTCAACAAAATAGACAGACCCCTGGCAAGATTAATCAAAAAAAGGAAAGGGGAGACTCAAATAAACAAGATTAGAGGCCCCACGGGAACAATCACAACTGATTCCCAAGAAATTCAATCCAAAATGAATAGGTACTACCCGGGCCTATATACAAAGAAACAAGAAAATCCAGTAGAAATGGATGATTTCTTAAATAAATATAGGCTACCCACACTGAATAACGATGAGGCAAACAAATTGAACAAACCAATCTCTTACAACAAAATTGTGGAAGCAATCAGGGAAATGCCAACCAAAAAGAACCCAGGTCCAGATGGATACACTGCGGAATTCTATAAGACGTTTAAAGATGAAATAACACCTATACTCTTGAAACTCTTCCGAGAAATAGAAACAGAAGGAGCAATACCAAACTCATTTTATGAAGCTAATATTACTCTCATCCCCAAACCAGGGAAAGACCCAACAAAAAAGAAAACTACAGACCTATCTCTCTAATGAACACAGACGCAAAACTCCTCAATAACATATTAGCCAACAGAATCAAGAAACAAATTTAAAAAATCATACACTATGATCAAGTAGGCTTCAACCCACAGATGCAAGGCTGGTTTAACATTTGCAAATCAATCAATGTAATACATCACATTAATAGAGCTAAGGATAAGAATCATATGATAATTTCTCTGGACGCGGAGAAGGCATTTGACAAAATACAACATCCATTCATGTTGAAAGCACTAGAAAAAATAAGAATAAGAGGTACATTCCTCAAAATAGTTAAAGCCATATATGAAAAACCTACAGCCAGTATTATACTATATGGTAAAAGACTGGAACCATTCACCTTAAAATCAGGAACTAGACACAGGGATGCCCACTCTCTCCAGCAGGATACAAAATTAACCAACAATACACAACAATACACCAACAATACACAAACAGAAGGCCAAATCAAGAAAATGATCCCATTTGCAATAGCCCCCAAGAGAATAAAATACTTAGGAATATACTTAACCAAAGATGTAAAGGGATTATTCAATGAAAACTACAAAAGCCTAATGAAAGAAATTAAAGAGGACGCTAGGAAATGGAAAGACATCCCATGCTTATGGGTAGGGAGAACCAATATAGTGAAACTGGCTTTACTGCCAAAATTGATATACAAATTCAATGCAATCCCCATCAAAATCCCAAAGACATTCTTTACTGAAATAGAAGATATAATCCAAAGATTCATATGGAACAAGAAAAGACCTAGAATAACCAAACAATTCTAGGCAAAAAGAGCAATGCTGGAGGTATTACAATACCAGACTTCAAACTCTACTATAGAGCCATAGTAACAAAAACTGCTTGGTACTGGCACACAAACAGACCAGAAGATGAGTGGAACAGAACAGAAGATCCAGAAATAGAACCACATACCCATAGGCAACTTGTATTTGACAAAGGAGCCAAAGATATACAGTAGAACAAACACAGTCTATTCACTAGCGCTGGCAAAACTGGGCAGCCACATGCAGAAAACTAAACATTGACCCTAGCCTTTCACCATGAACAAGCATTAACTCAAAGTGGATCAAAGACCTCAACATTAGACCAGAAACTGTGAAACTGCTACATGAGTAGGAGAGACACTGGAACTCATAGGCACAGGCAAAAGATTCCTGAACAGAATCCCAGGGTCACAACAGATAGGAGAGAGACTCAATAAATGGGACTACCTAAAAATAAAAAGTTTCTGTACAAATAAAAACATAGTCGCAAAAGTAGAGAGATACCCCAACAAGAATGGCCAAGATTTTGAACTCAGACAATGACAGTTAATGGTGGGGTTGTACAGAAAAAGGAACCCTACTATACTGCTGGTGGGAATGTAAACTAGTACAGCCACTCTGGAAAGCAGTGTGGAGGTTTCTTAAAAAACTGAAAATAGACCTTCCCTACGATCCCGCCATACCACTCCTGGGCATCTACCCTGAACATCATGACCGAAGATATGATAAGGACACCTGCTCAGCTATGTTCATCTCTGCACTATTCACAATAGCCAGGCGATGGAAACAATCCAGATGCCCTACTGCAGATGAATGGATACAGAAAATGTGGTATATATACACAATGGAATTCTACATAGCCAACAGACAAGATAAAATAATGGCATTCCCAGGGAAGTGGATGAATCTAGAGCGAATTATGTTGAGTGAGACAAGTCAAGACCTATGTGGCTATTAAATTCAAAGAGTACAAGAGTGAGGACTCAATGTCTACATACCCAATGCTATGGACATGGTAATGGAAATATAAACATAACTATACAGATATAAAAACCTATGACTCTATAGACATAATGTTTTATTTTCTAATGTTTCTTAGCCTAATTTTGATTAAGTTCTAAATACTAAGTCCCAGTGATTGTAAATAGAGATTCACTTCTTGAACACTTGTTTGTTAAACCTGTCATTTAAAATATGATGTAAAAATCAACATTAATAAAGAAAAAAAAGAATATACAATTTTTTTAAAAGCCCAGTGCAACCATTAAGCTAATTTAGTAATTACCAGCTCCCAGTCCCCTCAAACCTGTTCCTCAGCCCAATTACTCTCCCTGGACCATGGATTGGAAGTATCCCAACATCGATAAGTATTTCTAAAATGCGAACACTTAAAAATGTAATTATAATAATAGCACTATATTCATAACAGCTAAATGTGATTCCTTCATGTAAATAAATATTCAAGCAATGTGTTTTTTAAAAAAGGAAGTTTTTCAAGTTAATCTACTGCAGAGTTTGTGATATTATTAATCACAAAAGAATTGATTATTTTGCCACCTAATTAGTTAAACAAGCCTCCACTTTACAACCCCTTGCTGACAACTTATCAGTACTTCATTACATAGATATTGGAAACTGTGATTCTGTTGCTATGGCAGCAACAAGCTTCCATAGGGAGTTTTTGTTTAGCAGATATATTTAGATCAGAAAAATATGAATAAAAGGGAAAAATCTAACTTAAAGCATTTTGAGGTTCACAACATTGCAAAAATTATATCTTTGAAACAACCAATTTTAAATGAAATGATTATATAAGTCTCAATAGGGTACACTTCTCATTTTATATCTCCCTACCCTCTGATCTGCCTTTCATGTCATTTAAAGACAAGAAGCATCATTGAAGAAATAGTGCCTATCATTTCAGGATTTTATTGATTACATTAATACATAAATCATGATAGAAGTTACAGAGTGAAACTAAAGAAAAGGATATAAAAGATATGGACTTTGAAACCAATTCATCAATCAGAAACAGAGACTGTTTTATGTTAATATGATGTTGTGGCAGTAACTGACAGGGAAGGATGTTCAAGAGGACAATTCATTAAAAATTGCACCACTGACTGGCTGCATGCCAACCTTCTTCTTGTCTACTGTTCATGCTTCCCACTGCATTTAAATGAAATGTGTGACTTATACAGTTTAAACCATGTATAATTGAGATGCTGGACTGATACTGAAATAAAGAAAATATTTCAGCCAGCAAATGACAATTGAGACTTCACTCAAAACCAAAATAAATATATATATATATATCCCTTTATAGTTTATTATACTTTGCTCCAGCCTTCATTTTATTGGTTCATCTCTCATCTCATCTGAAAGTACCTGATTTTTGCAGTTTCATAATAATAGGAAGCAGAAAGCTATCACTGCACTCTTGTGTAACAGAGGAGAGTTGTCTCTGCCACAGGACACACAGAT
Source organism: Megascapheus bottae (assembly GCF_031878675.1). Classification (NCBI taxonomy): domain Eukaryota; kingdom Metazoa; phylum Chordata; class Mammalia; order Rodentia; family Geomyidae; genus Megascapheus; species Megascapheus bottae. The sequence continues at coordinate 4,460,403 of NC_143537.1, read as the reverse complement.
TTGAGACTAGAAATGATAACTCTTTTAAGACTCTTAACACATAAAGAAGATATATATTCATTAGCTCTTACTGAAAAGCCCTAAAATAACCATGAAGAATGTGCAGAAAGAAATTTTTTTGCCAATCCTGGGCTTAAGCTCAGGGCCTGAGCACTATCCTTGGACTTTCTCAAGGCTAGAGCTCTACCACTTGAGCCAAAGCACCACTTCCGGCTTTTTTTCTATGTATGTGGGACCGAGGAATCGAACCAGGGTCTATATGCATGCCAGGCGAGCACTCTACCAGTAGGCCAAACTCCCAGCCCAAATATTTCTTCTTTGAAAAGAGAATATTTAATTTTTTTTTTTTTTTTTTTGCCAGTCCTGGGCTTGAGCTCAGGGCCTGAGCACTGTCCTTGGACTTTCTCAAGGCTAGAGCTCTACCACTTGAGCCTCAGCACCACTTCCGGCTTTGTTCTATGTATGTGGTACCGAGGAATCGAACCCGGGTCTTCATGCATGCTAGGCAAGCACTTTAACCACTAGGCCAAACTCCCGGCCCCGAGAATATTTAATCTTAAAAGAAGAACAGGGAAAATAGATATTCAGAAGGATCAACAGATATTCAGAAGGATCAATATTCTACCCAATTTACTTTTCTTAAATTTGGGTTGATTCCCACTAAATATCTAACTTAATCCTCAAGTCAGTCACTTATTCATATTTTGTTCACAATAAGTAAATCCAGCCTACAAAACAACACTGCTGAGAAGCAAGTGTTGAAGTGTCAATTTAATTACGCCACAACACATTAAACCAAGCACCACTTACCAATTCCTCTCTAAGGTATAAAACTGAAAGCCTATTTAGAAAATTTGATCACGCAAAAATGTGTACAATGTGCACTTTCATGCCAACAGCATCATTATTCATATTAGGAAGTCTCAGGTAAGAAAATTTAAAACACCTATAGACTAAAGAATTGATAAGTAAATAAAGTGTATTTTCATAATAAAATATTATTTATCAATAAAAATATGAGGTGGTGACACATACACACAAAACTACATGACCAATGGGACACCCTGTGTCTGACAGGACCATCACTCTGAAAGGTAGAAGAGGTCTGTTACTTGATAGTTTAGTCCCTAAAGGGTACATACATCCTGATGTGTTTCCTGAGACTTTCCATGTACTTTATAGTCGATTATCCTTTCCCAGGACTGCAACATCAGCATTAGGAAAAATAATGTGTTTATTAACACTTGGGAGTTGCTTCTCCTATAAAAGAACACACAAAGTCACTGACTGCTATCTAGGTGAACAAACTTGTCTTAGCAATTTTCTGCAGTGCAATGATCCCAAATGACCTTCCCAACAAAACGAAATCTTTTTACCTTCAGTTGTATTTTTAAAAAATCAGCATATGACAGAATTTGGTCATTTAATTTGTTTCTTGTAATTTAATTTCTACATGCCAAAGGCACTGAGAAAAACAAATGCTAAAAATGCAGGGACTCGCTTTATGGAATTATCCTTGCTCTTGCTAAAAGGTTATGAAGATGAAAGTGGTGAGAATTTCCCTGACTCGATAAAGTTTAATGCTTGGTTGACCTGAGCATTTGGAGATGAAGAGAGTAAAGGGCTGATTTCCCTGCAATTTCACTGTTTATGCAGATCATAACTGTACATCTTAAGTCTTTCCCTGAGGTCCTTAAATTATCTCTTCAAAAGGCAGTGAACTATAAAAGTGAAATACTAGCCAGTCTATAGAAATAGTGAGCAAACAACTTTTGTGTAAGTATTGACTTTTCTTCCTAAGACACGGGGAGATAGAGTGCATTAAAGTAGTTCAATAATTGAATAAAATATTGATGTTTGAAAAGCATAATGAAATGTAAGACTATCTCCAATAAGTCTTTATAAAGCCAGTGTTATCTTTTTATTGGAAAAAATAATGCTCATTTCCTAAAGAGTATGTTAAATATATAGAATATTTTTACTACTACTATCAAACAAAATTAGATTAACACATTTCCATCTTCCTTCCATTTTCTCACCCTGTATAAATTTCTGTGTTTATCCAGTAAAACCATATTGTCTTTTTTATCGAATTTTATATTGTTTGTCTTTAGAATTTGGGGCAATATTTAAGTGTGAATCATACCATGTTCTTCAGACACGTGTATATATGTTCTCTTTCTTTCTCTCTCCCAACTTATAATTCTCTCATCTAAAAGACAACAGAAATTTGCTCCAATTTTCTTGTCTTAGCCAATGTGTGTGTGTGTGTGTGTGTGTGTGTGTGTGTGTGTGTGTGTGTGTGTGTATACACATTTGAAGAAGAAAGACCCTAGAATTTTTGATAGTCTGGTCTAGTTTTCAAAATAGATATACTTAAGTTTATTACACTCACATAGAGTACAAGGAGGAGGACAGACACAAACCAACTCCTCAGCTCTTTCATAGGACATTTAAATCCTACTTACAACGGAGGAACCTATGTGCCTGTTCAAAATTTACCTCCCAATTCTATTCCACAGACAAGTCCTGCACCACAAAATAAAGCATACTGGAAATCTATTTGGAAAAACAAATAACTTATTGCAAAGAAACTTTAAAACATTAAAAAAAAGCACCTCCGTTTATACTGGGGCTAACTTCACAAACTATTACTGGTATGTAGGTTTTCAGATATGACTTTTCCTGTAACCATCTCTGTTTCATCCTACATTTACTATGTACCAAGTACCAGATATACATGAGGAAAATATTACCCAGACACAGTTAATATGAGCCTAAACTATCAAATGAAGCTTGGAAAGGGCTTTTATTATAAACCATGAACAGGAGGAAATAACAGAAATCCAGCTGTTCTCAGGAATGGTAAGAAATGGCTAACGAAAGTAGAAAAATCTTCTTGTAAATTTGTTAATTTATTGGACAATGTCATTTTCCTCAAGAGGAGTTCAAGTTCTGCAAACAGGAAATAGCAGTAAATAGCTATCAGGGACACAGACATGCATTTTTAATGCACAGTGGTAAAGCAGTAAAGCACTACAGAAGACAAGCATTATCACTTACAATGCAAAAACATATTTCTCATCTAAACAAGCATCAAATGTGCAGTGGCTTATCTGAGGTCCTGACACCGACTATAAAAGCTTATAAAGCTACGTTTGCCACAGGAAACTTGTCACAGAATTTTTCCTGTACAATCCAACATTTTGAAGAAAATTGTATCTGTATTCCTATATCTATCCACATAAATGCTGTGAGGCTTCTAATAAGTAATTTTTATTATAGAAATGTTATTCATTTATACTAGTTGTAGGCCTTGAAGTTAGAGTCTGGGTACTATCTTTGTGCTCAAAGCAAGTGCTCTACCATTTGAGCTACAACACAACTTCCAGCCTTTTCTGAGTAGTTTATTGAAGATAAGAGCCTCACAGATCTTTTCAGTCCATGGTTGGCTTGAAACCTCAGGCTTGCTTGGACCTGTGATCCTCAGATTTTAGCGTCCTGATTAGCTAGGATTACAGGAGCCAGCCACTGGAGCCAGGCTAAAATGTTGTTCTTATATGAAAATAAAATGCATTTGCCCAGAATTCCATGTCTATATACTAATCTCTGATAGATTCAGGGCTGTTAGTAACATTTTCTTTCTACCCAATACAGGATATTGCTGTGTTGCCCAGGCTGGAATTTGTTAATCCCCTTGCCTCAACCTCCCAAGTACTAGCATTACAGTAACAACTAGGCCCTGTAATTCTCTTAAAAGTCCAACTCTTACGGTGTATAATACTTGCTATTCCTGAATTTAGAATGCTTTGTTGACTTATCTAGATTTTCTTCTTTAGGTTTTCTTATTTAGTCATTCATTCATTTATTATTATCTTTATTTTTCCATAGCTGAGGACTGAATTCAGGGCTTTGCACTTGTGAGGCACGTCCTTTTCCACTGAGCTAAATCCCCAATCCCTTTTTATTATCTTTAAGAACTTGTACATAAAGATTTTAAACCAGCATGTCAGTTTATGAGTACAATGTATCTTGAACAATGTTACCCTTCTATGAGTCTAGATTTTCTTTATATAACTTAAAATGGAAGACATATATTTTTGTAAATGAATCATTCCTTTAAAAAAATAAACAGAATAATGAATAAACAATATAAAATGGATTATTTCTATCATTTCCCTGTAATTTTATACAATTACCCCAAAATTCAATTATTGAACTTCTAATATAGCACTACTGCAAATATAATGCTAGAACCAAAATCAGTTATTATTTAAATTTTGATGCTGAGCATTCTTTCACATCAGAACATTTAAGTTTTAGTGGCATAATTCCTGTCTCTAAACTCATTTCATATCCAAACAACCTATTTTATTCAATAAATATTTATAAAGCTCCTTCCTGACGCATATTCAAAGTTCTGTCAGAGAAAAGGTTAGCAAAGCTCAATTAGAGCACAAGGAATGCTTGAGAGAACAGAACCAACTTTGGCAATTTTTGCAAGTTAATAAATAGCAACTTAGTCAATGCAATGTCCTTGTACAAGGAATTTTGTAGCTCTGGGCTGCAATTGACAAATCTGTCAGTTAAGCCTGCCCATGCCAATCTATGAGGATAGGTGATAGGCTGTCATAGACAATTGCGTAAAGAAAAACCTCATTTTTAGGTACGCGTTTCCCATCTATTGTCAGGTCTTCCAATGAAGATATGATAAACAAATATCTAGTCCACCTCAGAAGACTGTAGCAATTAATATAAAACTAGCCGCAGAAAAGACAGCAAAGCAAAACAATCAGGGAGTCATCTGGAAAAGGAGATGGTAGCCAACTCTATTCTTTCATCTTCTAATTATGCCTTAAAAATAAATGTGAAATGTGCATTAATTCCCAGTTTGGTCAGCAGAGAATTCTCAGTTAAACAGTAGATAGGAACAGCTACATTGAGAATAAAGCTAGCAAAATTTCAGTTAATGAAGATAAATATATGCTATAGATATAGACAAAAATGAGCCAGTAGATATAAATCTTTTGCCATTATAGAAGAAAGAAAAATGTATATCTTAGAGAGGAATGAAGAAAAACACAGATAGATATTGCACTGAATAACCACCACTGCTCATCTCAAGTATAAGGTAATCACATAGACAATTATGTAATTATCTATTATTTCACAAATTTCCACAGTCTCATCTATAAAAATCCATCTGTTTGGAACAAAACCTTATGTTATTTAACTTTAGGTAGGGTGCTGAATCATTTTTATCAACAGAAACATAAGCATTTCCCTTTCAGATTACTGTAAAGATAAAATGAGAGTTAAAGAATGAAATGTCCTATATTTAATTTTAAAATTTTGCATTAAAATAAGTTAACTGTCCAAATGTAAGATCAAAAAAGATATACAAAAATTCTATGGAAAAAGTATGATTATTATTTCTCACAAATGCTTCAATTAACTGGTTGCTAATAAGCTGATGATATCCAAAACTATAAAAACAGCACTACTATCTAAGATAAAAAAATATCATACTCAGAGAAGGGTCACATCAAGTAGACTTTGCTCAGACTCTGAAGGCTTCTTAAAAAAGGATCAGTGAAATATCTGAAAGATGTGCCACATGAACAAACTTAGAAACAATCAGGGATGATTGCAAATGACAGTTTTAGAAGTGTTGTCATTAGGATACTGCATTAGAAAAAGAAATCTGAGCGGAATTATGTCTAGCAATTAGAGCTGTCTATAAGAGAAGAGACAATGAATTGCCTGTCGTTGAAAAAAGCTCAAGTATGGACAAGTTAAACAAATGTCAGAGTGCAGAAAAAGGAAATATTAGATACACTGAAAAGCATCTTCCAAACAGAACATTTTAAAGTGAAAAACCATAATCCTTAAATATGGAACACTACAAGAGATAAGACATTGTCATCTTATGGAACTAAGTTTCTGCAATACAAAGATCACTGAGCAATATAACATTCCATTATTATAAGGATGGTGACTCTGATCAGCAAATAGGAGAAGAGAGAAATTAGCTTTTGTTCAACATGCTATTTACACCGTGAATGTTCATAGCTTGGATGCTACCATCAAAATCAGAATAAAAACAGATTCTTTTCAATGGACCCATGTGGTGTGACTATCCTTTTCATTAAAGGGAAAACAAATTTCTTTGAAAACATTTTTTGAATCTCAAAAAGAAAGAAAGATGGATTTTATTTGTAGTTAGTAACAGGAATACCAAAAAAACTAGGAATACAATGTTGGAATAAAGTATCAAAATAAAAACTATTTGATGAAATAAATTACAGCATAGTAGAGAGTAAGCGGGGGTTTTAAAAAATACTTAAAAATTGATGATCACATTTCAGACTATAAATTGTTGGCATAGATGTAAGTTTTCAGAACTTTCCATTAGCATATAATTTGAAAACTTCTTGTTTGGAATAGTATACATAGACTATTAATTGTATTCCCCAAATTTCATGTATTAGAAATATACGCCCATAAGCCATATGTTAATGATACTGAAGTGGGGCCTGGGGAGTGACTGGGATTTGGGGAGGTGATGAGGATAGAGCCCCCATGACACAATTAGTGGCTTCATAAGAAAAGAGACACAGGATAGGATGCTCACTGAGTCTTTTTCCACCATTCTATCTTTGATGAAGCAGAAGACCCTCACCAGATACCAGTGCCTTTGATTTTCCAGCCCTCAGAACCCTGAGCTAAAGAAATCCCTATATTTTTAAAGAGAATCTTCTCTGAAGAAGAAATAAGAATGGCCTATAAACACAGGAAGAAATGCTCAATATCTCTGGACATAAAAGAAATGCAACTCAAAACAACTAGAAGATTCCACCTTACTCCAGTTAGAATGGCCAGGATCAAGAAATCTAATAACAAAAGATGTTGGAAGGGATGTGGCCAGGAGGGATCACTACTACACTGTTGGTGGGAGTGCAAACTCATCCAACCACTATGGAAAGCAGTATGACAGTTCCTCAAAGACTAAAACATAGAGCTCCCCTATGACCCAGCAATTCTACTACTTGGCATTTATCCAACCATCCAGAAACAAGGACATACTAAATCCACTAGCACAACGGTATTCATTGCAGCACTATTTACCATAGCAAAGATATGGAACCAACCTAGATGTCCCTCAGTTGATGAGTGGATCAACAAGATGTGGTATTTGTACACAATGGAATTCTATGCTGCTGTCAGAAAGAACAACATCGTCCCATTTGTAAGGAAATGGAAAGACTTAGAAAAAAAATCATACTAAGTGAAGTAAACTAGAATCAAAGGAACATAGGCTCAATGGTTTTCCTCCTGTGTCATAATCAGTAGAAACTTTAGGTTCTCCTAGCAGAGATTTACAATAAAGCAAAACCTAGATACATAAGATCATATATAGTATGAAACTAAATGAAAGGACTTGAAAAAAAGGGTTTTTTTTGAGACTACAGCTGTTTTCAGGGGCTATATTCCTATGAGAATTACACAATTATCTTTAGGACTAAGTAAATAAGAAAAAGATAGAAGGTAGTAATAGCACTTACAGAGAATTACAAACTATCTGCAAACTAAAAGCATTAGACTAGATGGATAAAAATTACAGGATCAAATAGAACATACCTATGAAGTAAAACTGACTGGAAGGCTGCTATGCAAACCCTCAGATATAATATTTACCTATTATTTAATAAATATCAACAACACTGAAGTAATTTTGGGGTTAAATGATTGACTCACTCAAGGCTAAACAGCAATTAGACCTAGATTCTAAGTGTTCTGTCTTTCGGTCCATGAAGTTACACATTGCAATCTATTTCTAAATCTAGAGACTATAGCCTGGCCAACATAGTATTGTTATATCTGTAAAATTGTATTTTATTTTGCACATATGCCTTTTTCTCATCTTAATTACCTGTTGCCTCTGCTTTATAGTCTTGCTACTGTAAAAAGATTTCTGTGTGAAGTAAAATGTGGGGAAAATTAAAGTATATTTAGTAGATTTTCTCTAAGTTTGATGTAATTATTACATTATTTTTGTATCAAACAAAGGTCCAAATCCTTCCTAGTAAAAGCAAAGTCAGTTCATTCTACAACACAAAAAGGATAGGAAGAGAGGTGGGGAGGGAGGGAGAGAGGGATTGATTTGAGAGAAGAGAAAGGAAGGGAAAGGAGAAGGGAAGGAAAAGAAAAAGGTAAGAAGGAAGGGAGGACTGATACAATACTCTTTAACCATGTACCTTTTTACTATATTTGCATAGATATTTCCCTAAGGGAAATAACAAGCCAATAAACAGTATTATCTTTGATTGCCTGTATTACATCTTCATCATTTGCTATTTATATAAAAACTTAGACAAAAACAAAGAATAATAACTGTTTTCTTGCTAGCAAGCCGTTTGTATATAGATTATAATCCCATTTTTTCTTCTTTTCTGTACAGGCTAAACATGTGTCATTGCATCTTAGAAAAGAAGCACTTTTGCTGAGATAAGACAGTAAGCAATTTGAAGCTCAAATCTGGTCATCTGCAAGGATGACATTGTACCAGGAATAATCATCATGTTTACACTGGCTATGTCCATCAGAATATTAAGCAATTGTGGATCCTAAATAGGCCAGAGAAGGGAAACAAAAAAATCTAATGAGTATCATTACTGAAGTGGCTTCAATCTCTTCTGGTCCAAATTACAATTATTATTTGCTTCTAAGGCTTCTGATTATATAGGAATTCTTCAATATCAATTTATCTCTTCTAGAAATTTGTTCTCTATTCTTAAAATAGAAGTATAACTCTACCTTCTACACAATGGTGAAAGATGAAAGCATGTAGCCCAATATATTTCCATGAATGAGCTGGTTTGATTTCCTTTTTGGCAACTGCATCCTCAAACCATTAGAATAAATGTGTTCATTCAACAGAAATGTGCCTTATTTGATTGAATAATGCTCTGAGCCAAGCAAAAGAGTCTTAGAAAAATGGAAAAGATTTGCCAGGAAGTGAGTGAGATATTCATATCTTAGTAGAAACAAAAAACACTCACTGCAATCTTTAAAGACACATTCAGCTGTTTTTGTCTAGAGAGTAAGAAGGGTATGAAATGTTTCCCTGGTACAAAAGAACCTGAGATTCTTATCTCCAGTTAACCTCTAGAAAACCGGAAGTAGGACTTGGCTTCAGGGTCGGGAGGTAGCCTTGAGCACAAGAGCTCAGGGACAACGGCCCAGACCAAGATCAAGCCCCATGACCCACAGGAAAAAAAAAAGAAAGAAAGAAAAAAGGAAAAGGGGGCACTGCTTCTCAATGAGAGGAATGAGCAAATCAAGTATGGCTGCAGTGCTGTGAGTATTCTGCCACTGATCAATCCCAGACTGAGCAGGCAGATCCCCAAGAGCATCACCATTAACCTGGGCAGCTCCTTCGATTTCTCCCCCATACACTGGAGACAGCCAGCCCATAGATGTTCACCTGTTTTGGGATGAGGCCTACACTTGGGACTCTGGTACTATTGTACTCTTTGGTATCACAAGAAAAACAGAGACTATCAGAGATCCTTACAGCCAAAGACCCCTCCAACCTGAAAAATGTGTGTGAAGGTTTTTGTTGTTTTGTATAAAACTTAACTACTTAGTGCAAAATTTCTGGGCAATTCTGTACTTAAGTCTATAAGGTTATAATAGCAGAAATAATGTTAAACCATTTTTTATCAACCTGGTCTATAAAAACTCATAGGCAAGAAATCCGTTTCTGATTCAAATTCTCAAACTGAGGAATAGTTATCATTAACACAAACGGAAAACCGTTTTATTTGCCCAATATTCACAAAGGGCATATTGACTAAAGAATGTAATTATGGGACTAATGAGTTGTAATTTATAATGCAGTCCCTAAACCAGACTACTTAAGAGAGTGGAGCTGGAGAGGAAACAACAGCCCATCCTCTGATTTCATCCTCCCTAGAAGCCAGCTCACAAGGTAGAATTGTCCTCAAGATGAGCACACTTCCTGCCATCAGTTGTGGGCATTTAGTAAGCCTACATTAAATCCTTAATATCAAGCCAGGCCACAACAGCAGCCACTAACATTTTGTGAGACTTCAGCTTGTCCCAAGCCTGATACAAGATGCCTTACAAACAGCCATCTCTGATGCTCATTGCCCCTCATGAGAAGTCTGGCTTGACTTCCAAGTTTAGAGAAGGACACAAAAGCCCACTGTCATTCACTAACATTGCTGGAATCATTTTTAACTACCAAATAATTAGTGCTAGGGGTTAGAGACATGTTTTTTCTTTTCCTCCACTGTGTCATATTCTTCTAAAACCCAACAGTTTTCAATATTATTTTTAAATGTTTAATTTATTCTTAACAAGAATCTCAAATTTAATCCAGCTTAGTTACAGATAGTATAAATTTTTTAATGAAAGAGGGTGGAATTCACTATATAATAAAAAACCATGATTAATATTTATTGAGTACCATATGCTTAATACTTAGTATAAAATATGCCTGTTTCTTCTTCACCCCATTTGTATTTCTTCCTCTTAAATGTAAGTAGTTTTCTGTCTTTTGATAATGAACACCTTAAAAACAGTAAGCAAAGAAATTTTGTTTAATTGCTACCACTTAGGAAATACCTAAAATTTTCAATTAAGTTTATTGTATGAATAACCCTTCCAAAGTAGTTGGGTAAGGGAGGAAATAAGACCATAAACAGCTGTGAGATAGAATGGATTGAAGAAGAAAACAGAAGAGTTACTCTAGAGATAGAAAATATTGTCCATGCTCTTAGAGTAGACTTACTACAACACTATACAAAAGAAAGGTATTCATTAAAAGAACAAGGAAATTTACCATGGCATGCTTTTTCCATAAGCCTCAATAACACAGGCAGGGCCAACAGTATGGAACATTTACTATACACAAGAAATGAAGCAGATCCTATCTGGACAATAACTCATTTGCTTTTCTCACCAACTGTATTAGTAGTAATTGCTATTACCTGTAATGTAATAAGAACCAAGGCTGAAGACCACAGGGTCAGAAAACCTCAGGGCATAAACAGGACCCCAAATTATTCTAACTCTAATGATTATAGAAAACTAAATTTTAGAGAAAAACTTGCAAAATATATTGCTATGAATACAGGTCAGACCTTTTCAGGTCTAATCCTTTATGAAACTGCTATATAGCAAAACAGAGAAACCTATCAGCAAACCCCCACATGGAAAGGGGAAAGTATTCAGGTTTATTTATGTAACTGACCTTTTTTCTGTTTTGCCTTTTGCTTATTTTTTTCTCTCTGAATTTTGCCTTTGGTTTTTACTTGTTTACATGATTCAGTGGTTGTAGAAAAAACATTATGAATCACATTTGGGAGCATTTGTGCCTTTTCCACAGATGGACCTACAAAAGCTCAATGATTTGGCACTGGTCCGATTTCGGTAATATTTATTTATTATAACATGGAACATGGTAAGTTCATGAGGGGAAAAAAGTTTATCATACTCTTATTTACCAAAACTAAATGATCAAAGCCTGATCAAGCTTTCATTTCTCTTGCATTTTATACCAGAAAGAATTCTCACTTAGTACACTATTTGCCACTCAATTCTGAATCCATGTCATAAAAAAGAAAGAGAGTGTCCTAGTAATTTATAAAGCATTTTAGTGTCTGAGCATTTTCTATAAGAAAAGATAAGGCATATATGATATAGTACTAATACTACTACAGAAGTTTCATACTATATTGATAGCAGCCTAACTTAAGTTAGGCTAAAATGCTCTAAAACTAAAGCTGAAACTCTAATGGCTCCAACATAATTGTTCATTCCTTTCTTACTGCAAAACAGGTAAGTTGACTGGTGGCTCTCTCTACAGTGACTTTAGGCCCCCATCTCTTCTATTCTGCCATTCATGGAGGATGCCTTCATCTAAACTCAGTAAGATGAAACAATAAAGATCATGCCCACTTTTGGATGCTACACTCCAGAAGGAGCAAGTGGTATTCCTTGATTGACAACTCACTGTATGGTCATATAGAAGTGTGGTATGTGATGGGCAGCAAACACACCACCAATAGCCATTGATGTAAGAAACAAGAAAAGATTGTCATGACCACTAAGCCATTTCTATCACTGAGAATATAAACAAACACAACCTCAACAACAAAATTTCAAAAGCAAAACATTAAAACTCCAGAGTCCAATCATTTAAAATCAGTATAAATAAATAAAAAATAGGGCCAGGAGTTTGGCCTAGTGGTTAAAGTGCTTGCCTAGCATGCATGAAGATCCGGGTTCGCATCCTCAGTACCACATATAGAAAAAAGCCAGAAGTGGTGCTGAGGCTCAAGTGGTAGAGCTCTCACCTTGAGAAAGTCCAAGAACAGTGCTCAGGCCCTGAGCTGAAGCCCAGGACTGGCAAAAAAAAATTTATAAAATAAACAACAAATTAAGAATTGACACCGAAAACAAAAATAAAAACTGATTCTTAGATAAATGGCCAATATTTATGCTACTTTTTACTGATCCATTTCAAACAGGAGACAATAGATAGTAGGAAAGTCAGCCAAATTTCATATAAATTGAAGTTTTGTTTCAAGATGGAAAATTCAATCTCTGTTTTCTTCTTTTCTACAATGGAGGTAAGTTATTTGTTTGAATGACTTTGTAGTAATTAAGCAATATGTAAAATAAGTCTAACTAAACTTATTTTATAAATGAATATTAAAGAAAGATATCAATTAGTATCTATTACATCATTTGAATTCTAGAACATACATGAGAGATCTGAAGTCAAGGCAAAATAATGGCACATGCAAATATCACCAATCTTTGTTGTTGTGGTTGTTTTAATCTCCAGGTACCTCTTTGAGTATAACATTTCTTCCCTTGATACTCATCCAACTAAGTAGAATAGATCTCCCACATGCTTCTATCTCCTCTTTCTGGTTATTCACTGAGCGAGGCACTAAGCTTACCCAGATATCTATTATCTCCTAATCAATGCCCATGCATGATGCAGCCATGGCATGCTGTTCACTAACTTAGCAACATTTAAATAGACAATAAAAGACTGACATCTAAAATGGTAACTATTTTCTCCCAGTTGTTCCTTTCCCCCAATTTAATTCAGCCATTACACTTACTTTCACCTACTGAAAATGGAAACTATTTAAGATGTATGCGAGAGGATAAGTAACGTGTGCTTTACAGTCACGTAGACCTGCTTTTGATGGTGGTGACTTGGAGATGACACTTTCTTTCTACAGCACTGAGGTTTGAACTCAAGGCCCGGTGCTCACCGGCCCGGTGTCTACTGCTGAGCCACAACGGCAGCTCATTTCTGTACTGCCTTTTTGTTTTTTTTGTTTTTTTTTGGTCGTGGGACTTGAACTCTGGGGCTGGACATGGTCCCTGAGCTGATCTTCAGCTCAAGGCTACGGCCCTACCCCTTGAGACACAGCCCCATTCCCCATTTTTTAGTGATTATTTGGAGATAAAAGTCTTACAAACTTTAGTGCTCAGACTGGCTTTGAACCATGATCCTCAGATCTCAGCCTCCTGAGTAGTGAGAATTACAGGCATGAGCCACCATGCCTGATCTGTACTACTTATTTTTATTTTTGTGAACTATAGCCTTTATTTCTGTATTAATAGGTCAAACAAAAATCATTAATTAGGAATAGAGGCCATTTTATATTTCATTTAAAACCTCTGGGTATACAGTTTCAACAGTGTTCTTCTTTATTTCTCTAATTTTCTTTAATTTCTACTCCATGCTAATGTAGTATATGTGGTCTACAATTTGCAAAACCAGACTATTCACGTTTGGTAGTAGGTCTAATGTACTGCTTATTTTTAAGATAAAGTTTTATGTCCTAGCCAGGAAAAGGCCTAGAACAAAATTCTCAAATTTTTTGATCTTATAATCAATTATTCACTACTGTATTTTCTGAATGTAACAGAATCCTTCTACAGGCTAATCAGTATAGAATATTATGAAAACAGTAAAAGAACATACAACAACAGGTAAGCATTCACATCTCATAAGAATTAAATGACAGAGAGCCAAACAATCATACTTAAAGTTAAACAACCTACTTGAGGCTAAACCTCAACTAGTCAACAGTTTTACATTTTAGACACAGGTTTCAGTGTTCATAATAGAGCCAAGTATCTTATCTGATCCCCAAATACAGAAATATTCTAAAGAACATGTACCTTCAAATATGAAGGAATGGACAAAAGGAAAACTTTTATCTGCTCAAAGTTAGAAAAATATTGAATCTTTCATATCTCCAGATAGATTGTTATAGGGACTGGAAAAACTTTATCTTCAAAAATAAAAAAAAAACTTTTATTCAAATTTATCTTCAGATAAATAACCAAAGGTATCATATATTCCAGATCAGGTATGTACTGCAAGGTGTACCTTACAAAACATATTCACTGGGTCGCATCATCCTTACATTAAAAATAGGACAGTAGTTAAACCATATCCTTTTTACTCCATATGCACTGAGACTGTCAATAATCTGGAAGGCCTGACAGCATTTGCTGATGCCTATTAGTTATCCTAAACTAATGTGTTCTGTTCACTTGCGACAGTAACTTAACATGCACTTCATTGTTTAAATTATAAATATGTGTTTCTACCCTAGGTTTTTTTTTTGAACTGCAGGTCCCCATGAAACAATAATACATATTTAAATTTTACTGCATGACATGACATGTTCACTTGTTTTGTCATTCAGATTAAGAACACTGGTTCCAAAACACAAATATAAAGTAGATCTGGTCCTGTTTTCTGTGTTTAAAAATAAATGGAGAAACAGCCACTGGGTCTCAGCACTTGCCCAGCTTGGTTTCTGGTCCATGTCACAGACTGACCACAGAGTCAGCATGCCTCCCTCTTAAGCCAAGCAAATGAAAGCTCACCATAGAGACATTCCATTATGTTGCTTTGCGCATTATACTGTACGATCCCATTCTGGGTAATCCCCTACCTTCTAGCTGTTCCTTGCAGAGGTGACTTTAATATGCATCCAGGACGGCAGCCCTGCAGTCCACTGCCCTCTGGAGTCAGAGCTTATCAGAATACAAAACAGAACTGCAGAAGCCACAATCAGGGAAAAGGAAAGTACAGAAAATATACCTAAGACAAACAGAATTTCACTTATAAACAGTATCAGTCATAAAAAGGAATCAAGGTAAATCTCGGATGTCTCAAAATCTTCTTGGAGCATCCATTTGCAATATCCAGATGAACTGGATTCATTGCACAGAGGAAATGCTTTCAGTATCCTCATTGTCTTTCAAGGACCTTATATTGTCTAGATTCATTTCTATCATTGTCTACTGTCTGTTATTTCCATTCTCTTGTCCCATGCGTTATTTCCTTAAAGCATAGCAGGCAATGTAGCACACAAGTGAAATAAGACTGAGAGAAATAAATTATATAAATGCCTGGCTTGTGATTATTAATGCAATTTATCAGTGTTAATATATATTAAGATAGATATTTACATGTCCTGGCAAGAAGTTCCTCAAAATTGGGCATTATTGCTTCTACATTGGAATTTCTGAATGATGAGACTTGTTAGCAATCACTATGTCTAGCCTTCTCAAAAACATGAATTAAGCATTACTGGATTGCTTATTTGATTACTGTGGTTGGCAGATTGTGCCAGGGTTTTCTAAAAGTATCTGCAGAAAAACTGATAATGTACATTTAAAAGCACACCTTTGTGTAACCCTGGCAACTAAACTGTTCAATTTTAGAAATGTGGACATTATAATTCAAACATATTAAATTTCTGGTTCAAAAACGCAGAAGGAAGCTAAACCTGTTTAGCTAGACAGATGGCCTCCACTTTCTGAACCAGTTCCATCTCTACCTTCCTCTAAAAATTTACATTTCCCTTAGCACAGCAAGGTTTTTAGCTTCTTGCTTATCTCTGGAGTATTGGTTCCCAATTATATTAAAAGACAGAAATGGTGTGAACACACCCTCTCAAGGAGTCCCTTCTCCTCATGCCAAGGCACCAATGAGTAGCATCTTGAATTCCAGCGATGTGACCTTTGTATAGAGCCACAGGGACCTTAATTCATGTGGGATTCTGCACAAAGAACTTGCTACCTAAGACAGTAGAGCTTAATAATGAAAATCATCTTTATACAAAAATACTCAGAGGGAAGCCTTATTCTTTATATGATTATGTAATAAAGGAAGTACCTGAAATTGTCCAGGTGCAGAAATAAAATAAGATTTGGAATTTTGCTGGGATTTTTTGTTATTGTTTTTGTTGTTGTTACTTCCATGATCTCCAAGAAATACTAAGTGGGAAAAGCTCCTGTGAAAGTCACTCTCAATTCAGAATTTCCTGCAGAAACTTCAATGTAAACTGTTAACAGGTAAAGGGCTTTATGAATATAATGTGGGCCCTTTGTTTCAGATTATTTTAATTAATTTAGAGCTAACTAGTAATTAATCCATGTATTGTCTGGTTTCAATCAGTTCAGTTGTCTTTTGGGGCAGTTTATTTGATATGCAAAATCATGGACATGGCACTCTTTTGCTAAACTCTGCAGCAATTCTATGAGAACTGATCTCTATAAATGTAAGATCAAATAATGTAATGTCCATTTCTTTTATTTCATCTTCTGTGAGGTCTTATTGTGATTTCTGACACATTCTCCATCCACAAGAAGGAGAATAAGCCCTGCACTGCCCATGGGCTACTTGTATCTTCCAGAGCTCAGTAATAATCCAAGTACAGACAGACAACTAGGTAATGGCTTAGATGGGCTTATTACTCTGGGCTTATTATAGGAATGTATATCTAGACACATCAGAGGCCTTTCCTGCAGCTGAGAAGAGAATAGCAAAGAAAAGAGTAGAAATATCTTCCAACCTCCACACTAAATTGTACCTAAAGCCAGAACCCTAATTCCAGACAGTCCATCTGTCTTTCTGGCCAACATAATTGGACTGAGATTCCTATCACAAATAGGCAAAAGTAGCCACACCAAACCTGACAAATAGACTCGTTTTACTTTGAAGAAACTGAGACTCTGAGATGTCAAGTGGTACCTTCAAGTTCATCAGAACATGTGGTGAAGTAAGTGTCAAATCAAGTTTTTGAGCCCCACACATTCTAGCTCTAGCATGAATATTAGCATAAAGTCTATTGCTAGTTGTCCGTGAAACCACGTTGCATCTCTCTCTAGTTTGTGGTGATCTGTCACTCTTTTGTTAATTCTCAAACTTCCTATCCTCCACAGAGCATTTTTCTGAGCTAGTGACAGATCTGTGCAGTGAAATTAACTGGTATATCTCGCACTAATTTTAAGAATTGCATTAAGCAATAGTTGTCCTTAATGTATTACGTTATCTCTCATCTCTTTTGCTGTCCCTTGGTTATCTCATATTGTTACAGTATCTCACTTTGTTATCTGATATATCGGATATATCTGTAATTGGTTATTTGAAATTGGATAGAGAAGGGGGGAAAGCAAGATGAGGTGCGGGGGTGGGGGGGAAGGAAATGGGGACCAAGACATGAAAAAGGGTATCAATGTATATGAATTAATGCACCTTCTATCTGGCGAATATAATGTAACCCTTCTATTGATTACAATAAAAATATATGAAAAAATAAATTAAAAAAATAAAAAGAGGGCCAGGAGTTTGGCCTAGTGGTAGAGTGCTTGCCTAGCATGCACAAAGACCCTGGTTCAATTCCTTGGTACCACACACATAGAAAAAAGCCAGAAGTGGTGCTAAGGCTCAAGTGGTAGAGCTCTAGCCTTGAGTAAGTCCAAGGACAGTGCTTAGGCCCTGAGCTCAAGCCCAGGACTGGAAAAAAATAAATAAATAAAATAAAAAGAAAGACTTGATCTCAAGAAACATTAAATTAAAAATATGCAGAGAATATGAATCACTCACACAGTAATGGGTGATTATACCCTGTGTACACACGCCTATCACTAATGTGGCCCAGCTGCAAACTTTGTGTTCTTCCTGGGCCTATTTGCTTGGCTGGAACTCCACCGCTTGAGTCATACTTCAAGTCCAGCTTTTTCCTGGTTAACTGGAGATGTGACCTTGATGACTTTTCTGTCCAATCTTACTTCCAACAGTGATCCTCCAGGGCTCACAACCTCTTGAGTAGCTAGAATTACAGGCTTGAGTAAGGGTGTGTGGCTTATTAAAGTCTTCCTGATGCCATACTCTCTGTTGGGACATTAGTAGCCCCACATGTGTGACTGCGTGGGGAGGAGAAGAAGTTAGATGATGGAATTTTATCAGAGAAGAACTCACATGATCATGCACTCCAAAGAAGTGCTATAGAAAAGAGGTACAGAACTACTTTCAATAAAGCAAGTACCCACCTTTTGTTCTATTTGAGCACAAACAAAGGACATTACTAATACCATGACTCAGAGGAAGCTATGTGGAGGTCATGAAATCTAATTCGAATGAAAGGAGCTCTTGGAATGAGACCGACTGAATCAGGATTAGAAGATCCAGATAGATAGGGTAACTAGACCAAACAGGCACGGGAAGAGTGTGCACACATTTCAAAATAAAATATGAGTATTTCCTCAGAAAAGCTGGGAAATAGATGTGTGACCACCAGTTAGTAAAAGGCTAAAATATGTATAATACCTGAAGCAGAGTTATTACAGTGTAATTGTGGTTTGGGCTGCAATGTAGTTAACAAAACTGGGGAAATAAGAGAATTAAAGGACTACTTGTTACTAAGAAAGCCAGCACAAAATTTAAACGACGGTCAGGACTTCAAACTATATTTTTATAGAGATACCAAAGCCTAAATGTATTTAGAGTAGCGGCTTCATTCAAGAGCATTCTTCCTCAGCCAAGGCCTTCCTACAAAGCTTTCAAAATCTTTGGCATTTTTTTGGACTATAAAAATGAAGCAACTATGTAATTTGGCTATGTAGGTTACAAATGAAAACTATCGATGGTTGAATATTAAAGAAGCCTTAACGTATTTTAAATATCTCTTTTCTTGAGGAAAAAAAAATTCACTGACTCTTTCCTTGGCATGCAAAGCAAGTAAAATACTGTTGACAGGGAAACAAATTATGCTGTTCACTGCTCAAACTGATGCAAAAAGCAACTGTGTACAGGTCCTTTAGTT
Source organism: Megascapheus bottae (assembly GCF_031878675.1). Lineage (NCBI taxonomy): Eukaryota > Metazoa > Chordata > Mammalia > Rodentia > Geomyidae > Megascapheus > Megascapheus bottae. The sequence goes on along the minus strand of NC_143537.1, from coordinate 4,441,216 downwards.
TGTTTTAAAGTCACATAGAAGTTGTCATTTTATCAGTGTGGATGAATTCCACAGTCAGAATATCAGAGCTGGACAGCAGATGTGTTAAGCTCATGTAGTCATTTATCTTGCTTTTTTTATGCCTTTTCTGAAAATATGAATATCAGAGTTGAACACAAAATCTATATTTCTACAATAATGAATAAGAAAAGCAGTTCAATGAAAAGCATTTTTATATTTATAAGGAGAAAACTGACAAATTTTCAGAGTTAGTTGGTATAGGGAAGCAGAATGGAATTAGCATTTTAAAAATAGTTGCAGGGCTGGGAGTTTGGCCTAGTGATAGAGTGCTTGCCTAGCATGCATGAAGACCCAGGTTCGATTCCCTGGTACCACACACATAGAAAAAAAAGCTGGAACTGGTGCTGAGGTTCAAGTGGTAGAGCTCTAGCCTTGAGAAAGTCCAAGGACAGTGCTCAGGCCCTGAGCTCAAGCCCAGGAGGTCAAAAAAAATTAAAAAATTAAAAAAAAATAAAAATAGTTGCAGCATTTAGAAATTTTATAAGTAGGCCAAAAGAAATTCCAAATTTATGAGTAACCTGGACATTTGTGGAACTGCAGATTCTTTTAGTTTACAGGACTTGGGAAATAGGAGGAACCTTCAGTATCCATTAATGTTGATAAATTTTCATCTGGAAATTCAAAGCTTTATTTACACTAACTATAATTAAAAACCAAGACAGCCACCTCATTCAAACCATGTAATACAAAACCATTAGAAGAATACTAGTATGCCTCATATACCGAAGTGGAGTAGAACTATCAAGAGGCTAGATGTGTATGATGCAAGCAGAGTGGAATTATTGGTGGATCAGGTATGTATTGATTTCACCACCCTTCATCCATTAGATCACATCCGTAACAGCACAATCACTATATGCCAGCCTCTGAAAACCATTCCTTTATCACAGACTTGTTACTCTGATACCACTGACTGTCCTTCCATCACCCACAAAGGCCAGTGCCCTTCTAAGTCACTCAGAATATTTATTTCATTAACAAGCATCATACCCTTGATTTGTTCAAGAATAAGATCATGGTCATGTTATAACAAAAACCACTTAAAAACCTGTGCTCCTCTAAAAATGTATTTTTATACTATGAATCATGGTGAGTTTATCCAAAAGGAGACCGCGTAATAGATGATAGTATCTATTGACAGAGGACTTCTGCTCACAGCACACACTCCAGGATCCTTCCTGGAGTGGCTCCAACTTGAAAAAAGCCACTCTGATACTGTCCAAGGGAAGACAGCATTTGGTCAGCCATCCATAACCATTCCCCTTTTACTTCATTGGCTTAAAGAAAACACACAGATATCAGGGGCTTCAAATGATCAAAGGAGGATGACAAAGGATTCAGTTGACATTCATAAAATTCTGTTCACTGCCTTCTGTGTTCAAAAACTTCTCACAACCATACCCACACAAGGGACAAATACAAAATCCTTCCTGAACATGGAATTGTACCTATAATTTGAAAACTCTTTGCCATATTTATATGGTTTGCTTGGTACAGTGACTCAAAACAACAAAGCTATCTGCTTCTTCATTTTTTCTTATTCTGTAAGCAGACTTTCTCTAAAATAATGTAAGATATGTTTTCACAGATACCTGGATTTCATATTCTTAAGCTTCAGCCAAATCCCAGAAATTGGAATCATTCATTAGCTGATGTCTAAGAATTCAACACAGATTACAAACATTGCTAGAGGGATGACCAGTATGACATGTAGTTTTTATGGCCCTACTTACCAACTTAAAACAATTTGTGTTCAACAGGGAATAAAAGAAAAGTTTGAAATAGCTGTTGCTAAGGAAACCATAGACTGGTCAGTGGACTCATCTGCTACTTATGGGAAATTCTATTTGTTAGGAAAATCTTATTTTTTTAGTTCTTATCTAACATTTCAATAGGTGTAAAATTCTTTTAAAATTACAAAGTCTGGTGATTATAGCCAATAGTTATTAAAACACAGTATCAATACTGAAGTTATTTAGTAATCATTTCAATGAGCTCATAGGAAGAGACTCCACAAAGGTCCTGTGAAATCTATTTAAATAAGTAGATAACTCATGACATGTATGATCAAAAGAATTGGGAAAATACCTACTTAAGTACAGTAAACATTTGTAAGAAGCCAGGAGAATAGTTATTAGGAGCTTAAAAGCTTAGCAAATGGCATGACTTGGGTCTAAAATGCACAGTGTTATTTCAAAGTTCAAGTATTTAGTTTCCATATTTTCCAGAATTTTTAAAAGTAAACTAGAACTACATATTACATTGTTATGACCAGTCAGATAAAATAATATTATAAGTAGCTTTTCCAAATGATTAAATTTTTAAAGAAAAACCTCAAATTGATGGTAGTAACATTTTGTTTTTATCTATTCTTCAAAATTTAACTAAGGACTATTTAAAATGGTAGGCAAGAGTATTTAGCTCACATTTCCTGCATGAGGAGTAGAAACTGTCTTTTTCCCCCATTTCTCTCTACTTTTACCATGTTATACAAAAACAAATCCTTGCTAAAACTTTCAAAATTATAGGGACATTGATTGTTATATATTTAAAAGTTCACACTCATCCCAATTTTGCCTTCAGTGTTTTAATTTAATCTATTAATTGAATTATCATTTATCTCCATAAATTCTGGGGATGAAATAATAAAAAAAAGTCTCTTCCTAAAATTTTATTTTGCCTTTTCTTATCCCACCTTTGCCCTTTCCTCTTGGACATTTCTTACAAATACATGAGAGTTTCTATATAGAATATTCTCTTCATATTCTTTCTTCATCCCACAAGACCAGAAGATGTCCCTGCCATATGCTTCCACAACACACTATTTTCTTCTGTAATGTCTTCATCTTCTTCAGCTCCCATAAGCTCATCTCTATCATCTCCATCATCATCATCTCTTATGTTGAAATATTTTCATTCTTGTCTGACCTCCTCCCACCAACCCAGCATCCTGTAAGTCATCATCCTGACATTCTCCCTGGGTTCATGCAGCCTAAAATGTACCTAAAACAAGCAGATCTTCATAAGTACTCTTTAAATACAAATTTATGCTAGCTAATGTTGGGAGGTGAACCTTTGTCCTCCACCTTTGTTACTTCTGTCAAGCAAACAGCAAGAAGAACTGCAGGAAGAAACAACCAACACTGCAGAAGACAGAGAGGGACAACTTGCTGGGTCTTGGTATGCCATGGTCATCTCAAGACAATGATGATATCTACAGCTGTCATCAGAAACAAATCTTACAGTCTGTAGAGGAAAACCTGCCTAAGACTCCTTGAGAATGTGTTCTTGTTGCCTTAGAGAAACTGTAACCCCTTCATTCCTGTTCACCTTCACCTAGAAACATCTGGAATGCCATGCTCTAAAACCAGGTCAAAACAGAATGTCACCCCGTGTTCTGTTTGCCCACATTTTACTGTGCATTAAACATGTAAGTAGGTAAATATTTTACAATGAAGGCTGTCCTGCTGAAAGACAGACGTTTTCTAACTGTCTCTTTAGTCAAGTAGGCCCAGCTTCACACCCTGGCACTCTTGCTGTTATTGAAGGGAAAAGATATGGACTTAGAAAAATGATCAGGAGAAGTACAGGCTGAAATGAAACTGATTTTCATAATGTGTCCTAAGAAAACATTCTTAAAGGCAGAGAATGGAAGCTCACACTCAAATAGAGAGAGAATGACATCTACTGGTTGAGAGAATTTGACCATGCTATAAACTAGCAATATTCTGTATAAAATTGAGGTGTTTCCCTTTCTTCTTCCATGTTAATTCCAATTAATGATAATGGAGTTATCTACATAAATTAGAGAACATATTGGCCTATTATCCATGCATTTCTAGTAATGAAATAATAATGAAAGGAAACTACCTGTAATTGGTAAGCATAGCAGCTAGACATTCTTTATAAATGCCCTCAAATGACTATGATTTCCATTTTATACATACATAATCAGTATTTAAAGTTTCTTCTATGAAAGTTATTGTTTTTATAAACAAGATTTTATGTGAACTTTTCCTCAAAATTACTTATTCTAATGATTATGAAAGTTTTCTTCACTAAAAATTGTACTTGTAAAATAAAAATCACCATTAGAATTGGGACATGGTAATACATGCCTGCAATCTCATCTCTCAGGAAGTAGAAGCAAACGAATCAAAAATTCAAGGCCAGTCCAATTCTCAAACAAATAAAAACCATTGGAAGAAAAAAATCATATAACATTGAATTTGGTAAGCAGTAAGTTCTTATGTACATCACTGAAAGAACTATTCATGAAAATTTGATGACTTGCACTTGATACTGAAAGTACCAGGTGAAAAAAATATTATTGAAAGAATGAAAAGAAAAGACAAAGTAGAGTAATAGTGATTCATGCCGGTAATTCAAGCTACTCAACAAGCTGAGATGGGGGAATCAAGGTTAAAAACAACAGCCCAGAAAGAAGTATCTATTATACTTCATCTCCAATTAATCAGCAAAAATGGATTATAAAGTACTACTAATGAATTTACAGAAATCATGAGTCCATAGAAGAGTAATGAAACAGATAAAAGGAAAAATTACAATGATTATTTATTAATTACAAAAGATAAAGACTTTGCTGGCAGACATCAGCTTAGTGAAATGATCAAAGTAAACATCATTAGTAGTATGCGAGATCAAAATCATGACACCTGAGAAGATGAAGGGAGAAGGACATACTATTCCTCCTGTAACACTCCTCCTAAAAATGCAAAATTCAGTATTATCATGTGTAAGCAAAGGGAAGGCACAAATTGAAGGGCATTTGAGAAAATAACTAGTATCATTCTTAAAAGAGTCAAAGTTATGAAAGTCAAGAACAAAACTGAAGAACTGTTCCAAAGCATCAGAGAACAATTATTCATGTAGGTAAATAAATGGAATGACCCTGAACTTGAAACTCCTGCTAAAAATCAAATAGCAGCCTAGACAGGTTTAATAACTTCTCCAAAATTATATATATGATAAAAAGAATTGGAATTTGATTTTAGAACTTCAATTTTAAAACTTCCTTTATGGGAAACAGAAACAACTGAAATGTTACTAATAAAATAAAAAGCATCTCAAAATTACTCTAGCATGCCATCCATTTGGCCCATACCAAAATTTATAGCATTGTTTTGTTGGGTAAATGAATAGGCTTCTAGTTATCTATTATTTCTGGAAACTAAGATTTTAAAACATGAGCATTGGAGACATGTAAGAGCTGACCTTATAGCGTAACAAAGCCCTTGGTATATTTCCTAACATAAATGCTAAGATGTTGCCTTCTTTACTTTTATTTGTTAAAATAGTAAAATCAGCATGGTGCTCTAATAGGAAAGGAAACAACACATTAAATCAAAAGAAGACAAATCATAAAGATTTCTTATGCCTGTCTCTGTTGGCACCTTGATTCAATGACATCCTTGCCTCTTGTTATTGACAACTTCAATCAGTCTCCTCAAAATTCAGATTAGCCTAAGCAAGGGAGAATCCTATTTCTGACGGTGACACAGATTTTTTTTATGAATGACAACAGAGGAAAACCAGATTATTTCCCATCAAATATGATTATCTGAAGTCGTAACAAAAAAGTGGCCATTGAGAAATCATATAACTCCTCAGGGAAACAACAAAAATCACCTTCAAATTCACAGCACATGAATGTTGGTGTTCACTAGTTTAAACAAAAGCCAAACAGGCAGGGGCTACATGATTTAGAAAGTAAATAACATCAAATACTCTCTAACCACAAATGAAAACTTGACTGAGGATTTTCATTTAACTTCACTCATGGGAGGACAATTTGGTTTTCATGCTAAGCTAATGAAAGTTTCAATGTAGTCCGTTACCAGTAGCACACGCCTGCAATTCTACCTACTCAGGAGGCTGAGATCTGAGGATTGCGGTTCAAAGCCAGCCAGGGCACTAAAATGTCCATGAGACCCTTATCTCCAATTAATCACCAGAGAACTGGAAGTGGCGCTGTAGCTCAAGAGGTAGGGTAGTATCCTTGAGCTGAAGAGTGCAGGGCCAATGCCCAGGCCCAGAGTTCAAATCCCATGACTGACCAAAAGAAAAAAAAAGCTGGAAGTGGTAGAGAGCTAGCCTTGAGCAAAAGAAGCTCAGGACAGCTGCCAGGCCCTGAGTTCAAGCCCCAAGAAAGGCAAAAATAAATTTAAAAAATTTAAAGTCTCAATATTTCTTCAACTAAATGAACTGTGTTAACTTCATTGCTTAAATTCATTATATTTAACATTTATTTAAATTGTGTTTACTACTGAAATATAAATTTATTTCATTTTTAATGACACTAAAATCAAATGCTAATTTTATAAATTCCTCTAAGTCAAGCTTACCAAAATGTCAGTATCTTTTTTCAATTCCATAATTCTTACATATGTATTATTATTTTGGTGTTTCTGTAAATTTATTACAAGGTTCAAGATTTCTGTCTGAAAAAAGAAATCAAGAGTTCTACAGTTAGTACTGAAAATCCAAAGTATTACGTTTGCTACAAGAACTTGAATTTTATTTTACCAGAAACAAACTTTTATATGGATATGTAAGCTTTGTTTTATAGAAATAAAACATGAAGTAGAACAAGTAATTGAAATGGAGTAATATTTTACAAGATACATACTTAAGAATGACGATGAAGAATTTTAAGTAGAGAATATATTTTCTAAATATTTAGGAAGAAAGTTATCTAGTAAGACCACAAAAATTTGTCAGAATATTTAGCTTACGAGTTGCAATAACAATAACTATCAAATACAGGTTGTAGGGCATGTGCTTATTTTTTTCATCCAAAATCCTATGTATTTGAAGACTGTGCCAATACCCATTGGGACAGATAATATCCAATAGCCTAAATAACAGAGTTTCTATTTCAGATAACGTTGTATATTATCCAGTGTCTAAGATATATTCTCTTCAGTAATAATGATGAAGACTTCAGTTCAAACATCTGTCATTATGCTGTTCTCACTCCAAAACTGATGATGCCTATGAGTTTGGAAATATACCAATAAAGATTTGCTATCCAAGATATACCAGACTTTTATCACTATTAGAAAGTCCAAATAAGGTGAAATTCTGCTCAGTACTCATACAAAAAAAGGAAGCACTTATAACTTCATGTACATTTTGATTAGTGTAACTTCATAAAGACCAAGATGTAAAAGAATAAAGATTTGTTATTTCACAGTGAGGGAAGAGAGTACCAGGATTAATATATTGTCAGGCCAACCCAGAACAAAGAATAATCAATGATTTCATTGGGGAAACCTGTGCAAATTTGCAGAGGAATCCCATAGTATACTGATGAATGTGCAAACCAGGCTAGGACTGACTAGTCTTACTGTACAGCTTTAAAGTGTGAAGACCCCACGGGGTCTGACAACAATTATTTAAATACTTAAAGTCTCCAGCAATGGCCCTAAGGGCATACAGAAAAATGAAGAAACATTTAATCAAGAGAATCAAATAAAATCCAATAAAAACAGGGAAAGTCTGTGGCATGAGAGGAATGGTTCCCTCCTTCACCTCTCCCAGCCTAACAGGATAGAAACTCCATTACAGTCAGACGTAGTCAGAAACATAAGACTCCCCATCCTTCATAAACCAATCAAGAGTTATGGTACTTCGGGCAGAGTTCCAGGAGAAATATGAGGAAAAGGATGCCAGCCCTTCTTGTTCAATCCTCCCTTAGCTCAGCTCCATGTTACAGAAGGTCAATTCTAATGACTAGGTGAGAAGACAATGTTCCCCTATTCCCACTATCCAGTGTGGGATGAAATGCTTAGAATATTGGAATTTTGATTACAAGGTTTATGGAAAAGCTACAGTAACTGAAACATCATGGCAGCACATGTGGATTAAAGGAACTGAGAATCTGGAAACAAGCCCTTGTGTTTACTATTGTCTCATCTCCAAAGAGAAAGAGAGATGGGGAAAAGGAGTCCTTCTAGCAAATGGCGCTGGAACACCTATAGTCTAAACCAAACGTACTTAAAAATGTATTAACGACTCCACCATGAGAGGTAAAAATATAAAATATTTGGAAAGGAAAAAAGAGGCATGAATCTTCACATCCTTACTTTTCCCACAGGTTTCTTAGATGGCATCTGAAGTAAGGACAACACAAAATGTATGGATAAATTTGATTTTCTCAAAATTGAAGACATCTACACCTCAAAGTACACTATCAAAAAAGTGAGAAACAGCCCCACAGATGGGAAAAAAATATCTGTAAGTCATATATTACTATAAAATCTTTGTATGTAGACTATACAACACAATAGTAGAAACCATGCAGTCTATGCTTAACTATGGACCAAGACTTGAATTTTTAGTTGCACAAAGATGATATAAAAATCACTAATGGGTCCAGAAGTTTGGCCTAGTGGTAGAGTGCTGTCTAGAATGCACGAAGACCTGGGTTCCAGTGCACAATACCACATACATAGAAAAGAGTCGAAAGTGGTGTTGTGGCTCAAATGGTAGAGCTCTAGCCTTGAGAAAGTCCAAGGATAGTGTTCAAACCCTGAGTTCAAGCCCCAGGACTGGCAAAGAAATCACTAAAAAGCACAAGAAAACGAGGTCACCATCAATAATCTTCAGGTAAACATAAATCAAAACCAAGATGAAACATCTTCCATTCTGGTTACATAAAAGAGCCCCATAAAATCTAGGGTTGGAAAAGGTATCGTGAAGTCAGAACTCAGAATGGCGGGAACATAAAGAAGTACAGCATTTCACAGATGGCCTAACCATTCTTCAGAAGATTAATACAGACCTACATGTGGTCCAGCAATTATACTGGTAGGCACACACCCAAACTAAATGAAATTTGTGTCACCCACTACTGACAGTAGCGTCAATCAACCCACAGGTGAAAACAACCCAAAGCCCACAAGCAGATAAGCAGTAAGAAAGCATGACAAAATCATGTTAGAATACTACAACATGAATAAACTACGAAAATATTATAGTAAGTGGGAAAAATCCTTCACAAAATATCACATTATATGCTTTCATTGATTTTGAATTGGTTTTGGTGATTGCTGAATAACTAATCTCTTAATATTCTAAAAATTGCTGAATTACATAATTTGTGATAGAACTGTATAATGTACAATTTTGTCCTTCAATAAAGTTGCACATTTTCTCTATTCATTTCTACTGTATATATATATATATGCAATAAACGTACATGTGTTTAGCAGTGACTAGAGAAGTTATTAAGGATCAATATTTCAAGAAAAATAGTCTAACATAAGAAAGAGCCATTAGACTAATTACAGCAGAATAGAGACACCTTATAAAATAACAGAATTCAGAGATGGATGCTACTTGTCATCCAAACTGATTTCTATAGGAATAGCAGACAAAGTATCTAAACAAGTACACCAGGGCATACACATGTTCCTGACATTAAGAGAAAGCATATGGCAGGAACAGAAACCTTGAATTGCACTCACACAATACTTTCAGGAAGGATGAGGGAGAAATTCTTGACACTGGGAGGAAGGTAGGAACTAGATTGGCTCATGGATCAGCACAAGTGCAGAACAGGACTTGCGTATTACAGATAGGAACAAGCCAGTTTTATGGCACTGTACCACTTAACACTATGTTCTTTACTGTGGTGTACTGAGTCCAGTGACTCGGGGAACATTAGGAGAAATTTTACTCTCAGTGAATATCAATCTCTGCAATGTCATTTTCAGAAAACATTCAATAGTCATGTTATCACTTTGGAGTAAATCTCATGGTGGCATTTTTTAATTATATTTTATTGTTAGGATAATGTATAAAGGGGTTAGAGTTATATTTGTCAGATAAAGGGTGCATTACTTCTCAAACCTTGATACCCCTTCTCATGTTTTTGTCCTCCTTTCCCTCCCCCATCCCCACCTAATCATCTTGTTTTCTCCCTTCCCTTCCCTATTTCAAATAGACAAATAAGTGTGTGTATATATAGCATGCCAGGTAACAAAGTCAGATGCAGTAACCACATGAGATTGCCCATAAATGGGGGAAAAAAAGAGAGAAAGAAGCATGTCCCACCAAAACATCCCTATCATGACAAGAGAAAACCCCAAGTTTCCTCCCATTTCTGTATCTTCAGTTTTCAGAAAAAGATGTGAACCACAGTAGGCAAGCAATATATGTGGCCTGAATGAGCATCTATTAATAGCCTGCCAATATTAGGTTTATGTATCTGTTTAATAAAGAAATCTTAAGAATGTGTTGAAACTAAGTAACTTTATAAAGGCTCCCCATGTGCTAAGGGTCAGTACCCTTATGTTTCCCATAATCCTTGATTGTATGACAACTAGCTGTCATTCACTTGAAAAAGCAGGGACCATAACAGTGACTGCAATCTCTCCACAATACTGATCTCTGTAGCACTTGTCAGATGTAACTGATTTGCCAAGGTAAGCAAGAATCTAAGGCTTCATCTGGATTTTTCTATTTTCCTTTGTAATATTTATTTTCCAGAAACCTGACTTACATGGTTTCCATGGAAATGAGTGAAATGGTGAAGCACAGAGCTTTCAGAAGAGTGCCACAATGAAAAGTTATTTTTGTTAATCGTTTATTTAAAAATATTGATCAATAACACCATATAGAAGGTACTATAGAAAAAAGTTGATTGTTAACAGTCTAATTCATATCATAGTATATAAATACTATGAAAAGCCTATTTCAATGAATAAAGTAGACATAAGGGAAAAGTCTCTATATACTGACTTACTGGTTTATGTAAATGAATATATTATGAATCAAGTTTAATTGGTAGATATACGTACAGATGTTTATTGTCTTAGCCTGACCTCTTATAATACATTTTCTTGATACCTTCAACTCTAAGCCTCTGCTCTTTTTCAAACTCAACATGCAGTAAACGATTAAATGGTTAGATAAATAAATGAGATAGAAATGAATTGGACACTTCTAAATATAAATGTCAGATGCACCCAAGAGAGGAGCAGCATTGGCTCTACTGGCTTCTGGTATCAGGAAAAGCAGGTACAGAGCTGTGGCACAGCAAAGCACTTAGAGCAGGAAGGAGACATAAAACCAATAGGGAAGAGTCCCAGGAAACGCTTGCTATCACGTCTGGCAGAGAAAAGCCTAGGAGCTATAGACTGATTCCCCCATGAAAAGCAAACACCAAAGACAAAACTCTTTCAACACTCTATGCTATTTCTAATTACATTTTTATTATTTGCAATAGTGACAGTAATTCAGTAGAACAATGTCCTATAAAATCAGAATATGATAGTAGACTATACTTATGAAAGTCCTTCTGATTTCACACTGAATTATTTGTTTGATGGCTATTGTCATATTAGAATGCTGCTCCTTGATTCTTCTTAATGATTTTTACTGATATGCATGATGTATAATTTTCTTTGTGCTCAAAAACTGCTTTTCTGCAGGTTCTGGGGCTTGAAGTCAGGGTCTGGGTGCTGTCCCGAGCCCATTCATTCTCAACGCTAGCTCTCTTACCACTTAAGGCACAGTGCCATTTCCACTATTACTGAATGGTTTATTGGAGAGAAGAGTCTCTCAGGCTCTTCTTCCTGGGCTAGCTTCAAACCTTGATCCTCAGATCTCAGCCTCCTAAGAAGCTTCGAGTATATTACAAACAAGCGCATCAGCATCCAGCTCCAAAACTAATTTTAAGCAGTCTTTTGTTATTTTCAAAACTGAAAGTGACAAAGACTTGGATCTAAGGTGTAACCTACTTATAGTTCACCAGCTTTCTGAACACGAGAGATGATTCCCAAATTACATTTTCTTAGATGATTTTAAGAATGCAAATAAACCCTCAATTTCACTCTAAATGTTTAAGGCCTGACTGGAATTCTAGAAGTCTTTTCCATAAGAAATGGAAATTTTCTTCTACCCTAGCATAAATGGATTAAAATGCTACTTCTGAGGCCCTTACAATTACAACTTACTTGGATTTGATACGTTCCGATTATACCTCCAAGAATATGTTATCAGGTCAATAAATAATACAAAGCACCTTTTCCTTGCTAAGAAAGGGCAAGGGAAGTAACACCTTCTGGAGATAGTGAAGGTACTAGGAGATGAGGGTAATGTTCAAAGGATTATACATGGTGTTTGAAGCTACCTGCCCAACAGAATAACCAATACTAACTGGGAAGACCTGCATTTGATCACTCAGGCCTCACTGCTCACGACCATTATTAAATATTCTCTTAGTTTCTCAGCAGGCTGCTTTGAAGTTGCCATATGGAACATTTTTCTGCATAAAGAATTATAATTCACAAAAAATGAAATGCTGATATGTAGCTACAAGATAAAAGCAGATATGAACCTGCATACCGCTCAACTGCTCACTAACCTTGGGTTAAGGTTTATTTCTATCATATATACTGCTTATCTCTTGAGAAGTTCATTTTACCAGCAGTCAGCACAGCCTTTTGACCATAGGGATGTATTAGATACAGGGGAAATAACCAAATAATACTGGATACAGTTATGTGTGAGCAAACCAAAAATATAAAGAATGTTTTCTGGAAACATAAGGACCTGGGAAAAATGTGTTAAGTAAATCAGGTCCAGAGAGAAGAAAGGATGCATATTTTCTCCTATATGTAGAACCCAAAATTAATTCATAGATATATAAGTAATCACTCTGGAGTAGTATACAAGTGCACATAAGTGTATTAACCAAACTATGATAGATTCAGGGAAAAAGTCAAAGGATAAAATTCCTTAGAAAGGCTAACTCACAGTTCAACAAAATAATGCCAGAAAATATGGAGGGAAGTATTAAGGAAAGCAGGATAAGGACAAATGAAAAGAGGAAGAAGGAAGAATGCAGTTATAAAATCTAATATATGTCTTACAAATTTGGGAAAATTGAGGGAAGGTTAGGATTGAGAGGGATAGGTGGCAATGTTGAAAGGGTGACACTGATCAAGATGCAAGGTATTCATAAATGACTTTGTTGAATGGGAACTCCTTTGTACAACTACTTTAAAATTATAAAAATTTACATTTTAAATTTAAAAAGTATTTTCTTATATAAGTACTAATTTTCAAAGTTAGAATAAGTGAAAATCCTTTTCTTCAGGTATGTCATGTTTGCTGAAAAGTTGATAGGCAAAACATTCACTGAGTCAAAATAAACCACTATGTTGTGAGTGTTCAAACAGAAAGCATGAACACAGCACAGATGTCAGTCCACAAAAGAATTCCAGACACAACTAAAAAGAAGTGTAGCAAAATGAACTGAATTGATTCATGTTTATGAAAATCTAAGATTCCCATGTAATTCTCTAACTTGTGAAGGACAACAAGCATATCTTTAGGTAGGAGTCCAAACACAGACACATACATACATTGAAAAGATCTTGAGGATCAATTATAAGCATAAGAATTTATGAAATTATGTGGAAATTTATGGAATTATCTTTAAACAATTACTAACCCTTCATCCTAAACAATGCAAAAAGGCACTCATTAATATTTACTATGGCTAAGACTTATATAAGAAGCATAGGCTATCCAGACAAAAAACCACATTTTTGCATTCTTATTAGGAAGCCAGATACATGAATGGCTTATACTGCTACATCACAGAAAATAAACAATTATAATACACAACATCATTATAATAAAACACATAGCCATATGATTGTACCAATACATGCAGGAAAGTTATATGATATTTAAAATATAGTATCAATTCATAATAAAAATAAAGTAAAGAAGAACCCATATCCACATAACTATGTCCATTCATGAGGCAGTAGCTAACTTACACACTGAGGAAAAGCTGGGAACTTTCTTGCTAAGATCTGAAACATGATAGGAAAGAACACACATTGGAGATAGGACAGCCTTTTAAATAAATGGTACTCAGAAAGTTGGAGATTTACATATCAAAGAACAAAATCAAAACCACTTACAAGCCACAAAAATCAGGTCATAATATATTAAAGCCCTAAACATGAGACATAAAACTTCTACAATAGTTAATAGGAGAAATGCCTCTGTACACTGGAATAGGAAAGGACACAGTTGGATGAGACCTACAAAGCAGAGAACACCAAAGCAAAAATTTGAAAATGGCATTACCTCAAACTAAAATGCTTCTTCCCAGCTAAGGAAATAATCAACAAAGTGAAGAGCCAACGTGAAGAATGGGGAAACAATCTGTCAATATATATTTGAAAATGGGTTATATATACAATGTGTGTGAGGAAGTCTAAACACTCAGCCAGAACAAGCAGATTCTGTTCCGAAGAAGCCAGGTCTGATTCTGCTCGAAAAAGCCAAGAGAATTTCCACAAAGAAAGTGATGCTTTTAGTAAGTCATGCTGTAAAAGAATCAGTATGGGAAGAACTGCAACTATGAAATCCAAAATTAATCTGAGAATTATGCAAAGTCCAATATTAGAAAGCAGAAGATGAGAAAAAGTGATGTGGCAACTGTAGAGTCAGAATTGGTTGTCTTGTTTCAACTATTTCAACAGCTAAATCAAGATATAGTGGTTTAAATACCAACTCAATTTGAAGTAGAGGTAAGTAACATTCAAGGAGCTAATCGATATGATTTTAATTGTCTACTGGGAAAGAAGAGAAAAAATTGAAATTAAGGGTATACTAACTGTTCTTTCATAAAGTGTTACCATCATCCAAGATAGGAAATAAAAGGGAATTGGAAGGAGATAGTGAATTTTATTTTTACCATTTTCAGTTTTGACTCAAAGAATCAGGTGCTCTGAACTACACTGAAGTGAATCCCAGGAGATGGGTGCGGGGCAGGGGACATGTGGTTGGAAGAAGCAGCTCAAGATGATCATTGAAATTTTGACAGTACAATGTTGGCACAAGGGCAGAAGAGGAGGAAATGGCAGAAGAGAGAACCAAAGATACTAAAGGTTGACAAATAGAGATCACAATGTGGAAAGGAATAAAAGGTGTAGAAGAAAGGAAGAGACAGGAAGTAGAATTGTTTTCTGAAAGGCAAGAAATAATTCCTTCAAGCATAAAAGTGAAAGGGCTTCTTCAGACTGTGAAAAACTGTGGGAAGTTCATTCAAAGGAGATACTAAAATTGATCACTGGATTTAATCAGACATATGTTGATGGCTGAATAGTGCGAAGGAAGTGATGGTGTGGAAACTATCATACTGCAGCGATGGAAGATGCTGGCTAAAGGAAGCCTGGCCAATCATGTTAAATATGAGTGGAGGTTTTCTGTTAAGCTGTTCCTTTTTTTTCCAAAGGACAGATAAATAGGAACATCGTAGTGTGCTTGTAAATAAACATGATTTTAAACAAAATGACTACACAGAGAAGTAGAACACAGAATGCTCTAAATAGTCAACAATTGATGCATAATCTTAGGAAAGATCCAGCACTGTCACTTTTGCTACAGTGACACACTGAAGGTGAAGTGTATTTGAAAAGAGGAAAAAGGCAGAACATGTATTATTACACCCTCTAATTCCCTATAAATTTGAGTCTCTTCTGGGTAGTAGAGATCAAAATATGAGGAGGAGAGGAATCATATGGCAGCAATGTGATTTCCAAATCTAGCAATTAGAATTCAAGGATAAATTGTTTGCTATTTGGGTTTTGAAATTTGTAATATTCAAATTTACCCAGAGTAACCCATGTCAACACTTGTGAGTTATTTCCTCATATCTAAATGGTTGCCATTTGCAACCACTTTCAAGTGTATTTGCTCAACAAATGCATGCTATTTGAGGAATCTACAGTGCCAAAACCATTCAAATTTGAGAAATAGGAACTGACTCAACCTACTGAAAGACCGCCAGGTACTAGGTTGTATTTGTAGTCATGTGGTACTTAAGAAAATGAACCTTATTTAACCAAGAAGTCTCAGTAAAATCAAGAGCTGTTGGCTAAAATTTTGCATACACACTAGTCTTCTTTTTAATCAATGTCTTTTCATCCTTTTAGATGCTGTGATCTTTCCTATAAAGAAAACTTGGAAAACTATTCCCACAAAGCAGAATTAAATCACCAGTGAGAAGAATTATTCATGGAAGGAGTAAGGGTGATTACTGGAAATCATTCTGGGTCATGCTCCATACTGTCTAGTGCACTCTGGAGGGATTATTACATCCATAAGCTGACTTCTTACTCAGTAGGCTATCTTACAGTTCTCTAATGACAAAAGCTAACTTGAGAACATCTGATGGTAATGCAAATTACACCATAAATAACAATGCAAATGAATTTTAGTTAGTGGAGAATCAATTGATTCTCCTTATAGAATTCATAATAACCAAGTCATTCATGTCCTATTTGATATTGATAACTTTTTGAATTGATTAGTAAATTATTTCTTCATTTTTACATGTACTGCAGTCATATGCAGACACACATCAATTCTTCAAGTTGAATCAGACCTAATTTAAATTTTATACTGTTCCTCATTACCAGTAAGGGAAATGAAGAATTTGATATATTATTATATGTTAAACTTTTAACACAGTCATGAATTCTGTTTCTAAAACACTGAGTAGTTAGACAATTGAAATAAGCACATTTTTAAGACCAGCACAAAATTTTTTCCTATAGTACTTACAATTAAACCTCATTTTAGTAACATCACAGTATTAGTGAAAAAAGTCTTAGTCTCTCTTTTATATAAATATACTAATTAAGTATATTCACTTCATCAAACAAAATAGTGGGATTAGATCAATGCTGTGCATATTTGTACGAATAATATAACCTTCACTTTTTGTGAGGAAAGGAATGCTCTACCAAATGAGGACTAGTTAAAATGTGGAAGAATATACCCTTGGTCGTGGTGTAGCTATTTTTACAATGAAACCTGAACTTTGTCTAACAAGTTCCCTGGGGAATTAAGAGAAAAACACATTGAAATAGAGAATATAAATTTTAGCACAAAATTACATGGACTAACTTTAGACTTTAGAGTAAATATTCACATTGTATACAACAGGACTGAATTTCTCATGAATAAAATATACAAAATTATCAATACTTAATTTTGTCTAGAAAGTAAAATGCATAATTGCCCAAACATTTCTCACTGGTTTTTAAAAAGTACATGATACTTCAGATGATGACAGTTTTTGTTATTGGAAATGATTATACAATAAATTCTAACTGGTCTGAAAAAAAAAAGAAAGTAAAGTGCAGAGGAAAGCAATTAATGAGGGGCCGAGGGCATGGCCTAGTGGTCCAGTGTTTGTCTAACATTCATGAAGCCCTGGGTTTGATTCCTTAATACCACATAAACAGAAAAAAGCTGGAAGTGGTGCTGTGGCTGTGGTAGAGTGCTAGCCTAGAGAAAAACACAAGGACAGTGCGCAGGCACTGAGTTCAAGCCCAGGACTGGCCAAAGAAAGAAGCAATTAATGAAGAAAACATGTATATCTAAGTCATCAATGCCATAGAAATGATTTATTTTATGGAATACATTTTGACTCATATGTCAAGAATTTTTGTGACTCAGAAAATGCATTATTTGGGGCTGGGAGCATAGCCCAGCAGTAGAGTGCTTACCTAGTATTCTCAAAGCCCTAGGTTCGATTCCTCAGAACCACATACTTAGAAAAAGCCAGAAGTGGTACTGTGGCTCAAGTGGAAAAGATTATTTTCACCCAGTATAATCTCAGTTGCAATCAAACTATAAACAAATGGCTTTGTTCTAATAGACATGTGTTTCCAGTTTTCATATCCTTATAGTCTACAAACTTACAAAACTAATGTAAATAAACATAGTAACCATAAAGGCTTTTTCTTGCACTCAAATGGCATAGTGGTATTCATTTTATATACTCATTAGAAAAGTCCCACAGAAATTCAATACTGTTATCAGAGGACGCTTAGAAAATGGTGGCTCTATTGAACACCAACTTGGTTAACCTGTTTTCATCAGTCCATCTGCGGCAAGTAAGCAGTAGCTGAGAATAGCAGGAGGGCAGGACCTACGAGAGACAAGCAAGGTTCTATCTCCTTTATCCATCCAAAGGAGACACAGTTTCTTTGCATCAGAGGCAAATTTTGACAACAGTGTCATAGATGCTAGAGGGTTCTTGCAGGCCTGAACTTGTAGCCCATAACTCATCTAGTAATTACAGGAAAAGTGAATGGAAAGCACCCAGTGCCTGACACTGGAAGATGAAAGAAGAACGGAAGTAAGAATGTTCACTTCAGAACATCCAGAGGTGACAGACTACTGCCAACTACTGTAACCTCAGGTCTCATGTGTGAAGAGCAAAGCAACTTATATTCCTTAGAAGTTCCATCCATTAACGTACTGAGGAAGTAGTGTGAAAAAAAAATTACCACAAGCTCAATGGAATCCAACTTTAAATAAGATCATAAGAGTACATCAATATATTTAAGAAAAGAATAAAGCAAGTTCCTGGAAACTGACTACATCATTATAACAAGAAGATATAACAAAAGACATGGGAATCACTTATCTACTTTTCTTAAAAGCCAGAAGTGGTGCTGTGGCTCAAGTGATAGAGCTCTGGCCTTGAGAAAGCCCAAGGACAGTGCTCAGGCCTTTGAGTTCAAGACCCAGGACTGGCAAAAAAAAATCATTAATATGAACTCTTGTAACAATGTCTGAAACATGATTGATTCTCAATAAATTTGTTGGTGTTGAATGCATAAGCAGGTAAGTGACTGAACAAAGTTGACGCATCAAGTAAACTTTGTGGTTCCACATCCTCAATTACATCCTCAATTTTAGTATGGTGCTGATCTCTTTTACAAACTGCCAGAAGGCATGGTGGAATTTGTGTAGGGTAACTGCCGTGAACAGTGAGTGCTGAAATTGTGGTCTTTCATTCAGCAAAAGTCAGTGAATGCCAGGCAGACACCATGCCTGTGATAGACAGCCTCGTTTGTGCACAATTACTTTCTTGAACCTTTCCCACATTTCCTTGTAGGCAGAGTATCATTCTTGCTCCAGTGATTTCAGGCTCGGTCCAGTCACTTGCTACAGCCAGCAGAAAGCCCCTGGCTGTGATTTTTTGGCTGCCTCTGGGCACAAGTGGGAAGGGGAGTGGTATGGTGTGCTGATCCCTGGCTCTGAGAAATGCATCATGGGAGCAGCATGCTCCAGATGGTGATTGGCTGTATCTTCAGCTTGGGCTCTGAGTGAAAAGACATACGGAATGCAGGCAATCCCATCAGGATGAAAGCTTCCCACAGTCTCATAACATGAACCAAAAAAATCATTTTTGTTACATGCCTCTGGATATACTGGAATTGTTTCTGCTGCAGAATAACTAGAGAATAGCATTAACTATTTCAGTGTCTACTGTGAATGCTGGAAAAGATGAGAACACATTTATTCGTGGTCATATCTGCATCCCAGAGGCCAGAGCCACATGTCTGGTGGCCTGGTGACATTTGTCAAATGAAAGGGATCATACAAATATCACAAATGCCTGTAACGAGCTTGAGAAGCCTGAACCTCATCTGTCAGCACTTTGCAACAGCTTCGCATTGCCATGAGCAAACCCTTTCCAGGGAGTATGCCCTGCATTTCCCATCTAGCAGGCAGACATTGCTATACTGTCAATTCTTCTTTCCCTCAGCCACCATACTTGAGTGAGAGTGTGATTGCCTGGGTGGGTATGTGTGGGTGAGTTCACTGCTGGTGTGGTATCATCAGTACATTCCCATACTCATACTCAGCATGATTCTCACCAGCTCTACTCTTCTGTGAGCCCACACTGCTTCTTAAAATTTGGTCAGAGTATAATGCCCGCTGAAGTCCTTTTAATTATTCTTCCCTATACCTTCTTACTATCAGAAGAAGCTTATTTAGAAGGAACCAGGGCTTAATGAGCTATTTTATCCAAACTAGCCACATAGCAAGTAACAAGTCTCACACTGCTTTGATAACTCAATGTATATACTCCAGCAGAAAGACCACTTTAAAAATTCTGAAACTGTTCTATCAAACCACTAGCAGAAAGAACATTAATATTCAGAAAGTGTTGATTAAAAACAGGACTAACCATCTGATAATGAATCATCAGTTAATTTGTACACACACGGGAGCATTGGCACTTACCTTACATTGTCCAGTGCTTCAGAAGGTTGGTGAGAAAAGCTGCAAGGACAACCTTGGAGAAATTCACTTCTACCCTCAACCATACTCCCCAGAAAGTCCCATGACCTTGGGAAGATACATAATTTCTTTGGCTGTCAATTAGGACTCATCTCTATAGTGTTGTCTACCTCTCAAATGTTATGATTTCCTAAGTTCTGGAAGCATCCCATTTATACAGGTAATAGGTGCATTAATTGTTGAACCTTGATACCCCTTCCCATGTTTTTATCCCCCTATATAACATTAGTAATCTCAACATGCTTTGATATTTTCCCTTCTTAAAAATTTATTCTATAATTCAAAGATACTGATAAATGCTGTGTATATTGTGAGAGCTCTCAAAATATTATTCAATAATTTGAATCAAAGTTTTTATTTTAAGCATTACTGGACCTGTACAAAGCTATATATCATTAGCATCCCAAAGTACTTATTGTATAACATTCTATATAATTTAGTACTTTAGGGTGACAATCTGTTTCTTTTTTCTTTTTTTTAAATTAAAGAATTTATTAACATTGATTTTTACATTATATTCCAAATGTCATGTTTAACAAACAAGTATTCAAGAAGGGAATCTCTATATACAATCACTGGCTCATAGATTTTAGAACATAATTAAATTAAGCTGAAGGTTTATATGTCATAGATACATATTAATATATGTAATAAGACATGTCCATAGAGTATATAGCCCATCATAGATTTTATGTCTATGTAGTTATATTTATATCTCCAAGACCATGTTCATAACCTTGGGTACCCAAATATTGAGTCATTGCTGGTGTAGTGTTTGGATCTAATATCCATATATTAAGGATACCATATGCCTTTTGTTCCTTTGGTCTTGACTTATCTCAATCAAAATGATTTGCTCTAATATGTTTCTTTTTAAATATTTTTATTGTAATTAATAGAAGGGTTACATGATATTCGCCAGCTAGAAGGTGCATTAATTCACATATATTGATACCCTTTCACATGTCTTGGTCCCCATTACCCTCCCCCCCACCCCTCAACTTGGTTTTCCCCCCTTTCCTATCCAATTTCAAATAACCAAATACAAATATATCCAATATATCAGATAACAAAGTGACATACTGTAATAATATGATATAACCAAGGGACAGCAAAGGAGATGAGAGATAACACAGTACATTAAGGACAACAATCATTCATTATATGGCTTTTGTTTCAATATCCTGGAGGTCCTTTCAATTAGCTTCATACTATATGGCCTTTTGTATCAAGGTTTTGCTCTATTGCAAATCTCTGCTAGTAGAGCCCAAGGTTTCTACTGATTATGACAAATGAGGGAAACCATTGAGCCTAAGTTCCTTTGAGTCTGGCTTACTTCACTTAATATGACTTTTTCTAAGTCTTTCCATTTCCTAACAAATAGGTCTAATCTGTTTCTTAAAGAGAAAATAAACAGGTTTGCTGGGCTGCTGTTTTCAGTTTTTTAATAGGTGGGTCCTGCTTGAAGTAAGGCCTGGATGCTGTCTATGAGCTTTTCATTCAAGGTTAGTGCTTGAGCCACAACCCCAGTTCTGGTTTTTTTTCTGGAAGAGATAATAGTCTTATGGATTTGCTGCTGGGATGGCATTTAACCACAATCCTCGGATCTCAGCTTCCTGAGTATCTAGGATTACAGGTATGAGCCAGTGGCACCTGACTTAAACAAGTTTTAATCTAAATTTTACATATTTTATATAACTAAACATAATGGCATTTCCAACAAGAAAAGTCAAAAGTCTTATTAAGCAATGCTTTGCATACTGTTACATCTATAACTAACCATGATTTAATTTCAGGTAATCATATTCTCAAAAGATCAGTTACTTTATAAATACTGCTGTAAATTAAAACAAGTTGGAGTTAAAGAAGAGAAACAACCCAATGGTCAAGGCACAGAAACCGTAAATTCCCTTTGTTCAATTTAAGAGAACCTGGAAAACATGCAATTTTATAACATAAGCCCTCCTGAAAAAGTTAACATTTTTGAACTTACTAATTAACGCTGATACTTAGTGCAAGTTACATAAAATTGTTAAGAATTAATTAACTAATATAGTCTAAATAGGATCTCATTATGAACTGTAAAAACACAGGGAAGAACCTGTAAAAATTGCCTGAGGCTTCTCAAATGTAAGAGTGATAATAAGTAGTCAGAGAAAGAAAGTTTCCTTAAATTAGTCGATTTATATTTTAGATTTGGGCAAGAAAGTTATTTTTAACATTATTCTAAAAGCTTCAATATTTTAAAATAGAAAGAAGTCAATGCATTTTAATCATCTACTGTGAAATGCCCAGAAGTGAAATTGATCATAGATATCTGCAAAAAAAATTAGACTCCTGAATATGCTAGAAGACCAACAATGACATGAGGTAAGAGGTATTCTTAACAGAGCTGCCAGGTCTTTGCAAAGGCTAAGTCAGATGCTGGCATGGCTGTGTCCAAAATCCAGGCATGCATAGTCTCTCTTATTCAGTCAAAGCCAAACTCCCAGAAGAGAGCGTCAAGACCTTCTGTTATCTGCAAGCATAGCAGCAGCCCTGCCTGTCTCCTCTCTGATCCCATCTCCTCCTCGCCCTTCACTCCCACCAAGTGCAGTGGTGTACATACTTGATGTTCCTTCAGGGTGGCAGGTGATCTCTAACATGAAACAGCTCAGATCATCACTTTGCTCTGCCTGTGAGTTTCTCCCTGATGGTCACCAACCCCCAACCTGCACACTTTGCTCATAGGTCACTTTCTCAAAGACCATTCAGGCACTGCTACCCTGCCTCATGCATTTTCAATCTTTATTCCTGTTTGAACTTTTCTCCTTTTATCCTTCAGATGTCATGTTCCTATGTGCAATATAATTTACTACTTTATTATGCTGAGTATTTATTATCTGGTTCCCTCTAGAATATAAGCACTGGAGACTGTCCTAAAAGCTGGGTGTAAATTTACAATGAAGTTTTTAAATTGTATTTTATTATCAGGATATAGTATAGAGGGATTGCAGTTACATACATCGGGTAAGGGGTACATTACTTCTCAAACCTTGATAACCCGTTCTCATATTTTTGTACCCCTTTCTCTTCCTCCACCCCTTCCCAATCATCTCCTAACCAGGAATTGTTAATGCTAACTGGTATTTAAAGGCTATGATATACCTACTCTTTTTAGACAAATGATGTTTTCAAATCATTTGGAATAAATATAATTCATTCAACTTCTTTTCAGACTTCTTGTGAGTACCAGAAAGGATTTACTGATGGATATTTAGCTTCCTAACATGGCACAAGCATTCAAAAAGGTACCAACTAAACTGGAATTATAGTAAAATCACCTTCAGTAGCATGAATCATAAGTAATGATTGACAACAGATAACTACCAAGGGGTTTTTTTCTACAAGAGCCTATAAATGATCTCAATCTGTCTCTTATAAGAAACAAACACCAATAATATCAGTGGAGATAGGAAGGTTGGGGCAGAAAAGCAACCCAGAAAAAACTCAAAACTCTTAGAAAGGAAAAAAAAATAACTAAAGCAGAAAGGGCCAGGGACATGATTCAAATAGTGCAGCACACACAATTCTGTCCTCACAAATCATGAGTACAGTATTTATCTTTCATTAATTCACACAATAGAGTTGCTAAAACTTTCTAAAGGTATTGGCTTTATGAAAATTATTTAGTACAAAATGAGGGTCAAGATTTAAAGACATTGCCTAAGCTACCAGAGCACTGACAGTTTTGAAAATATCTGAACACTGCAGAGATAAATATTAAGGTTATTCTGTGAAGGATAAGGGGATACCTGGTATGCTATGACAGCTCATAAGTGATGATGAGCCTTCACTGAAACACTGATTCATGAACACACTTTGGGCAGTAGTGCTCCCTGTAACTACTACTCTGGCTGTTTCTTTCACTTCTTTCTAAGGCTAAATAATTCCTAGAATTTCATGCCCTGTCTTCAAGTGAAATTAAATGTAGAATACTACAGCAGTGCTTTTACTTGGGAACTTGTGGCAAACACATTTGTCCAGCCTTGTCCAACAAACAGAGGAGGGACACTGGCATAGCAACTCAGGCTTAGGGAGAACCTGACAACAGAGCTGCATGACATTTAGAAAAATATTTGTGAAAAAGAAGGGTTTTGTTTCCACAGCAACCAACTTTGTTAGTCTTCTGAGCTCTACTAAAATAAAACAAATGAAAGCTGGTAAGAGAAACAGAGTAAGGTCTAATGTAGAATGGCATACAAAGCAAAAATAAAGGACGCTGAAGCCAAGTTCATTGGAAGAAGCATAGCAAATCCTCAGTTAATCATGAGTGTCCTAATCTGGTCATGACCCTTTAAATCTTCATTTCTTTATTTTTTGGTAACTACAGGCCATGAGATTTTCTCTTTCCATAAAGCAGAGCCTCCAGAATTTATTCATCTTGTACAATTGGGTTTCAATGCCCAGGATCAGTAACTCTCTTGCCTCTCTTCTCGTCTACCCATCACCGCAACACCGTGAGGCTGTCTATTTTAGGTAACTTGCACAAGTCTTTGTCGTCTTGTGATGAGGTTACTTTGCTTAACACAACATCTTCAGAATTCGTCCCTACAGCTGCCTGTGGTTGAAGTCCCTTCTTTTCTAGGGTTCAATAATACCCAATTTTGTGTATATAACACATATACTTTGTCCATTTACCCGTGGTTGAGTCCTTACCACTTCTTGAGTATGGTGCACAGTGCTTCAATCAACATTGGGATTTGGGTTTTCTTTGAGGTATCTTAACTTACCCTTTAGTATCAAGTCAATGCCTGGCCTCATAAAATGAATTTCAATGTAATCCATCTTCTTTTAGTTTTTGAAACAACTAAAGAGTCATTATTGATTCTCCTTTAAATGTTTTTGGTATGGTTCATCAGTGAAATGTTATGGTTTAAGCTTTTCTCCTAAATGACTGTATGTCATTTCTACATTCCATTTCTTCATGATTAAATGCATAAGTGTTTTATGTTTGTAGGATTGTTTCCCAGTTCTCCTAGGTCAATTATTTTTCTTTCAGATAATTGTTATAAATTCTAATGGTCCTTTCTCTTTCTGAAACATCCATTGTAATACCTCCTTCTCTTTTTATCTAATTTTATTTATTTTTATATTGTTTATTTCTTAGCATAGATGAAGGACTTTAATTTTTATAAGAAATAATTATTAGTTCACTGATTTTTGTCTTTACTGATTTTCCATTTTCTTTGTTTCTATTGTTGTTTTGGTTCTACATTAAATACTAATTTCTGCAAACTGGACTTCATTTGTCCTTTTTTTTCAATGTCATTATAATGTGTAATGTATAATGTTAGGTTACTTATTTGAGACACTTCTTGTTTCATTTTGACTGTCCTGGGTTTTGAATTCAAGGTTTTATGTTTGCTAAGAAGGTACTCTGTCACTTGAACCAAAACTCCAGATCTATGTTGCAGTTATTTTTAAGATAGAGACTCAGTGATGGCCCTTGATACTCCTGTTCACTCTTCTCAGACTAGCTGGACTACTAGCACATGCCACCATTCCCATCACCTGTTGAAGTGGGATCTCATGAAAGCTTCTGCCTATACTAAATTCTGATTTTCCAGATCTCTGCCTCCTGCACAGCTGGGGTGATAGGTGTGTGCAATTGGTTATAAGAGATCTTATGACTTTTCTCCCCCCAGGATGACCTTCAACGGCCTGGGCAGTTTTGCTTTATATATTTACTCTTATGATAGTGATTATGTATTTACAACTATTATGATTTCTTGGTGAATTGGAACTTACATAACTACATATTGTTTCTGTTTATGTCTTAGAACCATTTTTACTGAAATTCTACTCTGTATGATATAAATGTAGCCACTTCATTCTTTTTTTGCTTGTCTTTTGCATGGGATGTCTATTCTTTTCCTTCACTTTCAGCCTACACATGCCCTTAAAAGTAAAGTAAGTTACTTATAGCCAACATATAGTTTGATTTTAAGCTACACGTGCACATGCACAAATACATATAAAATTTTTGAACTCAGGCACGCTTACTTGATTTACGTGGTTGGCCAGAACTCTACCATTTAAGTCAGTACAGCCCTGCTCTTTGCTTGTTATTTTACAGATGTAGTCTAGAAAACTCCTCACTGACTGGCCTTGGACCACAATCCTTCGGATCTCAACCTGCTGAGTAACTATGATTATAGGCCTGACACACCAGTCTCCAAACTCATCCTGTTTTCCATATAGCCTCCCTAAGACAATAGTAATTTAAATGTCTCTTGTGCCATGAATATTTCAGACTTTCTTATTATCACATTTCTCTACCTTCCAAGGTAACTTTCTTTGTTTTAAAGTTCATGTGATCAAATGGGGTCTACCTAAATTTTACAATTGAGGAGAGTTTCCTTATTTTAAAACCTGGTCTACAAACTTAATCCTATCTGTAAGTCCCTTTTTCCTATAGAATGCAAGATATTCATAACTTGTAGAGATTAGGAATCATTATCATAACTACTACAGTCACAAATCCAAGAAACAAATACTCGTGAATACTACTTACGCCAAACAAAACAGATCTGTTGTCCTAATCATAACTCAGGGATCTCTAGGAAATAAATGTCATCAACAGAGTATTACTCTTAAAATAAAGCTCTTAAATTAACTTAATGACGATAAATACATTATTTAGTTTTACAATCTTTATCGCTGTATGCAGTCGCTAGTACTACACAAAGGTCAAGGTGCTGTGGTGTGGGATATATGAATAGTTAATAACCAACATTTGTTCTCAGTCTTCCTCCATTTGGAAGAATAGATGGAGTCATTACTATTGTGTACAGTGCCTTGAAGCCAGTTTAAATAACTCACTTTTTACTGGGCTTGATTTATATAAACTATTAAACATTTTCAATGGGTCAAAAGACAATATTGCCCCACAGAGTCATCTGTCATTTGTTTATTCTCATTAGCTGTATGAAAAATAAACCATGGAACTGCATAAAAATATATTGGAATCAAAGCTTTCTTTACTGTTTAAATTATAATTCAGAACTCTGAATTTAAATGCTGGCAATGTAAAAAAGCAAGCAAACAATGGCATTAAAAAAGGCTGGAAAGTCACTACAACCTCTTTAACAATTTGCCTTTGGAGTATATGATTGTCTGTAAATATCTCCTAATGTAATAGTAGACAAGGGTCAAAAGTACTAACCCCTGAGATTCACTATTCTCCTCTGAATAACAACCTGTTTTTCATGGGATGTTTTAAAGATAGAGGCAATTCACAAAAGTGCTTTAACAATGTATTTGCCTAGGATACTTTCAAAATATTAACCTGACTCTGGTTTCAGATTTGGTATTATATCTGGTTCACACAGTTTACTACTATTTATTCATTTTATTTCTAATTTCTAATACACAGTCGACAGTATTGATGATGAGTTAGGCAAGGAATTAGGAAACCTTGTGTTTGAGAATGATGTCTCAGATGTTAATTTTTAAAATTTTTACATATCGGCTACTGACATTAGCAGAATGGATTGTGATACACAGCACTGTCTTACTGACTCCCACAATCCTTGCAAAATCTGTTTGTATATCCAAGGGTAAACACTATTCCCCAAAAATTCTGTCAAGAGTTCATGAGATACAACCCATTCTACAAGAGTTAATAACATACAATAGTGTCCAAACCTCCTCTTCTTGAAAGGAATCTACTAGTATTATCACTGCTATTTTTTGCTTCACTTTCTTTTGACATTTTAGTACTAGGAATTGAACCTATGCCTCCCACAGGATAGGCAAGCATTCTACCTAGTAATTCTTGGTGTTCTTTGATTTGCATTTGTATTTGGTGTTCGAGAAAGAAGCTCACTAACTTTCTTTTGGTTGGCTTCAGACAACACCGTCCTGCCTCCTGAATAGCTAGCTGAGACATCAGTCATGTGCCACCATATTGGGCACATCACTTAATAAAGCCACACTAGGTATGATCAATGGCAAATAAAATGTCAGTGGCTGTGAACTACGAAGTCACTAAGCTAGGCAGGTCTTACCCTGGACACAGAAGTGCTCTTAGTGGTCCTCTGAGGCACCCTGGTGCAATTACAAAGCCTTCTTGTCATGCTATGTAGAACAACACAGCCAGGCACCAGGCTTCACCTATGCTGTCTCCACTGGTACAGTCTCATCTACATATGGCTCATATATGTTTAAGTTCAGTTTCAAAATGTGTCCACTACTTCAGGAAATAAACAGCAAAATGCAAATTCAAAATTCCTTCACATGAAAAGACATGTAACTAACAAATAGCACATGTGAACTCCTGCGTTTCTCACATGGAAAGACATGTAACAAATAGCACATGTGAACTCCCACGTTTCTCAGCTGTCTTACAGTTTAGCTTGCCAAGCAGAGATGGGGAAGAGAAAGGGGTTAATGATTGCTTCTTATTCTTGAAATGGGAACCAAAGGGGAATGTGCCACTCTGAGACAAGGAAATCAAAAGCTAGTCCAGAATTCTCCAGATTCTCATTTTTCCAAACATGAGGTAAATGGGCAAGACTGTGTCATATGGGTAGAGCCCCAAGGAGGGAAGAAGCCTCCATCTGCCACTTCCTGGGAGGCTGTGAGAGAAAGCCAAGGCCTCTGCTAACACTGGACATGCAAAATGTATGCAGTGGATACTTTAGTTACATTGTGTGTAAACACAAGAAGGAGTCTGGGCTATACACAGTACAAGCAAGCAGGTCAAGGTTGCTGAGATGAGAAGGTAACCCCCAGGCTCCTGACGTGCAGACCTAAGTTCTTATTACAGTCACTAGTCTGGTTCCATTGACCACAGCAGAATAATAAACAACATCCCTGAAAATGGATTTAAAGACCACTCAATCCAAATTCTCTAAGCTCAAGGTGACAGCCCACCATCCAGAGGCTATTAAAAGCCAGTGGTGGGCTCAGTACCCAAGACTCACACCTGTAGTTCTGGCTACTCACTCAGTAGACTGCATCTCAGTTAAGCAGTGACTGGCGTCTGTGACCTGGATCAGTATAATAACAAGCTAGAGGATATAAAGGTACCAGTAATATGAGTTTGGGAAGCCGACTGTTAGCCACTAGCCATTTGGCTACTTTATGTCCCTCATTGTAGTCATCTACCTAAACAGGCTTTTCGTGAGGTTTTGTAATCTGAAGCAAGGTCACTGTCATCTAGTTATCACCTTGTCTTGAGTCCAAAAAATAGAACACAGTCCTATAACAAATTCTACAAAGTAGGTTTATTAGTTACAAGAATAGGAGTCCAAGATCCACTGCAAGCTGGTTCCTGACGCTAAAGAAAGCTCTCCACAGAAGTCGCCTCACTTGCACCACAGGTGAAGGATTCCCCAAAAGTTTCATCTTAAGTTTTACACGAGGACAGATGAGTTTCTGTGTTAAAGGGCATCTGTCTCCTAAATGGGACTAGAATGAGCACAGACATTTTCATCATGACAAATTTATCATCTTGATAAATTGCATTCCTATACAATACAACCTACAGTTAATTTTGAGCATTGCAAGCGATGCAAAGGAAAGAAATGGGTCTCTCTAAGGCCACTCAGAAAAATGTCCCACAGAAATGAATTTAACTAATTGAGAATTTATTTACATGTGCTTTTGAAAGTTTAATACCTTCATAACCCATTATTTTATATAGTATTTTGTCTCTGCAAAGTAAAGGACAATATAACAGCTTCCATTTACTAAGTACACACTGTGTACCAGCATGGCCCTTAGTGTTTATGAATATCTGCTCATCTAATGTTCACAAAAATTTGAGGCATTTACTCTTAGTAACCTCGGGGGTTTTTCAAAGAAAACAGTGAAGCACAGAGTGGCTTGTTCAAGGTCATCTAGGTTGTAAATGAATGCAGTAAGTTTTGAAGCTAAGCAGCAGCTTTCAGAACCCATATTTACATCCATTAAGCTACAATGCCAAGGATGAAAGCCTAAAAAGGGGTAGATATACCTCTGTACTGCAACTACCATTTTTAAGGTCAGTATAAATGTTTGGAGGTGTGTAAGCGAAATTGCAATTGTGCCTTTCTTCAACCACACTAGATATAAAGTGCATGCTATAAGTAGAAATGGCAGAGTAAGGGTAAGAGATGACAGGAGATTAGGAAGAGGAATGAATATTTTGACTAGTTAGACAGGCTGGTAGTGCTAAGAAATGTCTGAAACACAATGAACTATATATAATCCCGGAATTCTAGCTCTGCTGCTAATTGTGGGGCACATCTTCAACTAAAATAAGAAGTGGAATCTAAAACCCAGACTAAATTAGACTCATAGTTTCTAAAGATTATCTAATTTAATTGTATTATTATATAAATTACAGAAACACTGCCTTTGGCCACGAAGTCAATTTACTGTTTTTTTCATCTTTTTAACAAGATTCTCTTCAATGAAATTTTCATTAAATTAATGAATTCATGTAATTTTACTCAAGCCAAGAAAACTGAATAGATGTTATCATCTAAAGCAGGGAATCTGAGACCACAGTGTCCTGGACCAGTCCATTCTTGTCTGTAAAATTCAGTGTTTCAACCAAAAGGGATTATTTCCACATTCCATTCTGATAGAAGGTTTTGCTCAGGGTCCAGTAAGAACTTCTGGGAAAAGGTATTCTGTTTAGCCATTTATTAAGCACCTTAATTCATAAATAAAAACAACCCCCAAAGGATCAACAGTTGGTGAAATTATGTAGGACAGATATATAGACACGAAGACTCTGGGCATTACATCTTTTGTAAAGGCTCATGGATAAATAGTAGCTAAAAACTCCAGGATTTAGCTTCCTGTGTTTCTGATTTCTCTGGATGGGGAACTTTCTATGACTAATAGCACCCTCTGGCATCTGTTTCCCTAGGGGGAAAAATACATTAGCCATAGAAAGATTAAATCTAATAATTATGGTTTCCATTTCTGGGACAAGGCCTTTTCATCAATAATTATGATTTGGTGCCAAACTGGCAATCTTTAAGCACTGGCTCTATCATTCATAATAATGAGCAGATTCATAACCCATGCTCCTTAGCTATAGAAGGCTAATTACGACTTTAACCAAAAACACCACTCATGTGAACTGCTCACAGAGGTCACTGGCTGCAGAACACCAGTTCTGGCCAAATGAACTCCATGTGCTGACCAGGAGTAAAGAGTACCTAAACTAGAAAAGGAAGTTACAGCTCAGAGTGTAACCCTCAGAGAGAGGCAAGTTTTAATTCCTGCAGGAGTATGTGCTTAAACATGCAAATGGAAATCACAGCCAATTCAAATATTCCAAAGGGCAGTGAACAACTATGAATAAAATATGAAATACCACATGCTCACAGGTGGATGAGGACAAAATAAGTCAAAACATTAAAATTTATTAAATATGTATGATGATAACAAAAGACCAATTTTTGTCTGAGCTTTTTTTGTTTACCTAAGATATCTACTAACTGCAGAAAAGATTTTAAAATATATTACTCGTATAATATGCAGGCTACCAAACAGTACTCACTGGATTTGCTCTGACACTGCACTTTCTAATTTATAACTCATTAATCACACATTTTCTGATGCTTTTCAGTCTCACTGTTGTCCTACAACAAGCCCTGCAGGAAAGGGATTTATTTATTCTCACAGTATCCCCAAGAGCCTAGTTAAGAGCTTGCCACTGCATGTCACTTGTATATTACACGTACACATTTTATCTATTCCACAGGTTATAATGAAGAAAATTCATGAAGGACCTCCCTGCCTCTCCATCAAAGGAAAGCAATGAGGCTTAATTGGGCAGACCATAAAGTGCCCTGCAAAACACACGAAGGACGAGAGAAACTTATAAATGAGTTTTTGGCTGTAGAGTAGAAAAGCTTATAATTTATTTTATGCTCTTTACCAGAATTTTACTCCCAGGAGATAACAAATGGTCAACACACCACCAGGCCACCACTCACTAGCTATTCCCTGGCCTGTTTGAAGCACACATTGTTGATCTACTGCCTCTCACTCCCCTTTACAGTGTAATTTGGTAAACTAACAATAAGGTCTGGATTAAAGTTCATTATGTATGAAGCTAACTGTAGTAATCCACACGCTATGCTTCATTTGCACAATTCATTGTACCTATTTCCAGTGGTTGATTTTACCTTTTATTATTGATCCAATGTTATTTCAGGAGCTAAGGTAAATGAATGCCTTTGCAAGTTCGTACAATGGCTCATATCTTCTTTGTGCAGGATGTCCTTGAACTTTTGCTGAATTACTGTAAGGAATCAGAGTTCCCATTTCTATTTTCACAGTATAGTATCCTAAAGAAAACCTACTAGTTGCTTTTATGAATTTTGAAGCAATCTAAAAGCTGTAAGAAGAAGCCTGAAAAAGATCAGAGGTGACTGAAGAATCCACCCGAAGGTCATTCACAAAACAGGCATGACTTTCTCTAAGTTGGAGACATGAGTATCTGTGCAATTCACAGATTGTGACAAAAGACAACATTTAGTGCCTCTCATAGCTATTCCTTTCTCATACTCTGTACTGAGAGAAAAATACGGTGACATAAAGGTTGTTTACAAAATGAAAGTGTGTAGGCAAAAATGCAACTCAGATACATGCCTATTAATTTTCAAGAGGCCACAAACAAGAATTGCTCTAAAATTTCTTTGGCTTGAAAATACCGTGGTAACTTTCAAAACTACTGAAAACTCTAGGAAGCATATGATTATGTGAGCTTTATCAATTTATATTTTTCAAATGTAAAGTTGAAACCAAGTAACTAAAAAACAGTTTGGTTATTCAACCATCTTGTAGGCCATGTTCACAAGAATTATATATTTAATGAGCTACTGATATACTCTAACAAAAATATGTGGTGAAAACTGCATTAACTTTTGACAAATCGTACACATCTCTGTAATATTTGACTTGATAGAAGACAATATTTCTCATATTTTGTTCTGAATTAAATCTGCTTGGATTTGTCATTCTGGTTATGCTGCATGAACAAAATTTGATGTTATTCAGATAAGAAAGTTAGAAAAGGGATATGAGATCAAAATAGTAGTTCAGCTTACAATCTGATCAGGTATCATCATTCCAGCAGAAGTACTGTGTGAATGAGTCTCACCATGCCACACAAACTGTTTAAAAGTATGCACTCAATGTACTGAGATTTATTGACAGTATCTGACTACTCTACAAGGACATGGGGTTGCCTGATCACAATTACGCCTGAGCACTTGGTAGTAAAGGTTACAAAAACTACTAGTGCAGATCTCAATGTCCTTTCAGTGATATACCAAGGCTTTACAGCACCTTTGCCTATTATTGAGTTTGTACCAGTGAAGCAAACTTCAAACACAAAAAAAACCAGCAAATAATGCTTTATCATTACTATGGAAACCTTATCTTCTAACCTCCTAAAATCTCAAGGAAACCTAGGGGTCTGCAAACTCCATGTTGAGTCCCATTGTCTTAGCATGTAGCAGATGCAAACACTATGCTCTGTGTTTAACTAAGAATACAAGGAAAACGGGGATGGCCTATGGTCTGCATTTTTGTTCAACCTGTCAGCCTGCTCTAAGTTAATTGTCACAGAAATGAAGCTTCAGCAAGCCAACAGAAGCATTCCACATGCAAGAACCAAAAACAAAAATTGATAAGAACAAATGACATCATTTAAGTTGCCCAACTCACAGCTAAATAATGTCGTATGTTTGTATGTACAACTCTCTTCAGCCACACTATCCTCTCATGAACACGTTCCAGTTCCCACTCCCTCTGCTTCATTCCTCTTTTAATCCAACATACTTCTCATCATAAATAGCAGTTTCCTGATTATATTTTGCTAACACATACTAAAGCATTCTTAAAATATTATCTCTGGGTGGCTTAACTACATTTAAAAGCTGTATTCTAGCCCAAAGCAATTAAAAATGGTGTAATCTAAATCTTTGAATGATAAAATTCTAAGGAGAAAACAAAATGCATATAGTTCCTAATTATCTT
This sequence comes from Megascapheus bottae, assembly GCF_031878675.1. Lineage (NCBI taxonomy): Eukaryota > Metazoa > Chordata > Mammalia > Rodentia > Geomyidae > Megascapheus > Megascapheus bottae. Next base: position 4,406,959 of record NC_143537.1, on the reverse strand, counting down.
TGCATGCATTTTAAATCTTTCTAGAGGACAGAATATCGTTTAAACATGAATAATTGTACTGCAGAGGAAATGAGTTCATCCTAGAATGCAATCTGTAAAGATAACAGTTTACTTCACTCAATGGTGGTTGAAACTTTGACTAAATCAAATATATGAGTAAAAAATCTCTTCAGGAATAAGGCAGAAAGTCTGAGAGAAGAAAAATGCAATCAATATTTCCAATTCTAAATTGCAGGCTTACTAACCTGTATCATACTGCAAGATGTTGCTTGATGTGTTATAAGCAAACGATAGCAAATTTCCTCCTACACAGAATAAAATTATTACCTTGGCCCAAAATTTTTTTTAAAAAGATGATGTGAGACCGGGAGTTTGGCCTACTGTCTAGAGTGCTTGCCTAGCATTAACGAAGACTGGGGTTCAATTCCTCTGTACCACATACATAGAAAAAATGTGGAAGTGGTGCTGTGGTTCAAGTGGTAAAGCACTAGCCTTGAGAAAGCCCAACGACAATGCTCTGGCCCTGAGCTGGCAAAAAAAGAAAGATGATGTGAGATAAAGTGATTATCTCTCACTAAGTTACAACTTGAAAATTGGTCCCATCTGAAATCTATGCTGCCTTTAGGCATTAAAACACGGTTAATGATACCTCATATCAGTCACTTAAGTGCTACTTAGGTCTTAATAATTGAATAATATTTTATCATAAAAAAAGAGTACACACTGAGTTTGGGTAATTTTCTCAGTATATATTGGTTAAAGGACTTTCTGTGTCCAACATTATGGCAAACAGACGGATGAATTCCTTGTTATAAGTACCTACAAGATAGAAGAAATTTAGTTATGTTCTTCCTAGGATCTTAGTACAATAATCTATATATCAAAGACCCTAAGAGAAATGGATATTGTAATTTTGAATGTTCTGATAAAATTTAAAAGACAAATTTTAATACTTATACATAAGAATTATGCCTTACATTTTCTAGACTTCCTGTATGCAAACATAAATATATACCAGCTGAGTGGTGTTTTATTCGATGAACAGCTCTAGTTTACATTTCAACAAACAAAAAATAGAATCCTGTATACTTCCTGTCAATCTTTCATAGCCTTGAGCAGTTCATATTAATAAGAACAGTACAGATTTCTAGTTGTGGTGTTACAAAGCATTATTATCTAGCATTTAGGGATCTATAGATGTAGGTGTCTTATTATCATCCAATGTTCAGATTGTAGCCACAACATAATTACTACATACTGGAACTTTATTTATAACATTATTTTTCAAAGATTATCAAAACTTCCATCCTGTCTCTGAAACACTGGCTAAAATATTTATGGTGACATCTTTCTTTGACCCAAAAATTTAAAATCTAAACTGACCTAACATTGCATAACCTACAGAAAAAAATGGAACAAAGTGCCACTAAGAAATTAAAAGATAGACCAGAAATTTTTTTCCCTATAAGTAGGGGCTAGAAGATTTTGGACAAGTCATAGAAATAGAATGTATCCTGATCATCACTCTTTCAGCCAGTTTTCTTTCTCTCTCTCTCATTTTTTTTGAGTCCATCATGGACTAGAACTCTGGTCCTGGGTGTGTCAAATGAGACAAAGCATTGGAGGGTTTTTTTGTTGTTGTTGTTTTGTTTTTTGTTTTTTTGCCAGTCCTGGGCTTGAGCTCAGAGCCTGAGCACTGTCCTTGGACTTTCTCAAGACTAGAGCTCTACCACTTGAGCCTCAGCACCACTTCCAGCTTTTATCTATGTATGTGGTACGGAAGAATTAAACCCGGGTCTTCGTGCATGCTAGGCAAGCACTCTACCACTAGGCCAAAATCCCAGCCCCAGGAACTGGGTTTCTAACTAAAGTATCCTTCCATAGAAGTATTAGAATTGTTACTTATTTATAGATCTAAATATCTGTATGTAATATTTTATTTTAAACAAATTTGTATTTCTCTATATATGCAAGCAGAAATATAGAAACAGATACACATATATACGAATATTATATACATATTTTGGGGCGCAAGGCTGGTACTCTACCACTTGGAGCCACATCTCTACTTCTTGATTGTTAATGGAGTTGAGAGTCTCATGGACTTTCTTAATGTGTGCTGGCTTCGAACCTTGACTCAAACATCGCAGCCTCCTATTAGTAGCTAGGATTACAGATATGAGTCACCAGTACCTGACTTCCAACAGTGTTTTCAAATATTCTGATCTGAAAAATCTCCACATTAAAATCTTTTAAACTAAAATTTCATTACTTTTAAGTACCTGCTATAAACTTAAGAAAGAATAATGGATTTATCTTTCTTGGTAAAGAAATAAGAATAATTTACATATTAGTCTATTGGTTATCAGTTAAAAAAGTGTATCACTTTACTTTGTCAAAAACATTTGTCTATTAATTATCAGTTTAAAAGGTATATCACTTTACTTTGTTAAACCGCATGGAGGAAAAATGGCTAGTAGTAAACATTATCACCAGCAACTTATATTTATAAAGAATTTTATAAAGTGAAATAAGTTCAAGTTACCACCATTATAAATTTATGAAGTAGTGAAAACAAATTACCATATAATTACCATCCAAGTTCATACTGATTAATAAGTACATTTCTAAGAAAAACAAGGTTTTTGAAAAGGATGACCATACTTAGAATTCAAAAAGTACTCTTTTTCTCATGAGTCCTGCTGAGATGGATAAACTGCCACTCACATTAGGTACAGTGGCTTGTCTGTAATCACGGCTACCCAGGAAGATTGAGCAAAAGCATTAGTTAAGGCTTGGTCTCAAACCATGAGACAAGTTGTGTCAGTTCATACCTAGCATCCCAGCTACAAAGAAGTCCATGAGAAGGAAGGCCAGTCCCAGGCAACAACACAAGATACTATTCAACAATAAGTAAAGTGACAAAGTCTGAAGGGATGGCTTGTGTTGACTGCCTGACTAGAAAGCATCAAGTGTTGAGTGTTAAGTCCCAATACCAGTAATGATAACAACTGTCCAATAGGTGATAACAAAAACTTCCAAAGTTCCTTCAGTTACAGGGGTGTCTTTAGAGACTGGAAATCCCCAGTTTCTAAACACAAGCTCACTCTGGACTCCACAGGAAGAATATCTGTGGTGGTCACCCAACTTCCACTCTAAAAAACTGCCAGGGCTCCCCTGACTTTCCAAATGCACTAAGTAAAATTGGTCCAGTCATTGTGAGACCCAAACAAAAGGTAAAAAATGAGAGGAATGCGTTTTATTCCTCACTCTCAGCAACTCCTTTCTGAAAATCTTTTAATAAAAATCTTATGATCTGAATTTGATTATTTGAAATAGGAAAGGGAAGGGGGAAAACAAGATGATTGAGAGTGGGTGGGGGAGGGAAATGGGGACAAAACATGAGAAAGCGTATCAATGTATGAGAAGTAATGCACCTACTATCTGGCGAATGTAACCGTAACCCCTCTATACATTACAATAAAATATAAATAAATACTAATAAACATTTTATGATCTCTATAAAAATTCTGAAAAATATCTCCAAATTATCATATGGTGTGAAAGAATACAATCTGTGTGGCTTCATCACATTAGGATACATCAATAAATTAAACTTACAAGACACTATCACAAGATAATTGATACACTGATAATAGAGAAATATCGAAATTGTTACTCTAGAACTAAAGGATTCCTTTTACCATTAAAGAAATTGCATGCCTAGACATCTCTAGCCATAAAAGAAATACAAATCAAAACAACTCTAAGATTCCATCTCACTCCAGTTAGAATGGCCATGATTAAGAAATCTAAAAACAGCAGATGCTGGCAGGGATGTGGCCAGGAGGGATCACTACTACACTGTTGATGAGAGTGCAAACTCGTTCAACCACTATGGAAAGCAGCAGTATGGCAGTTTCTCAAAAGACTAAACATAGAGCTCCCCTAGGACCCAGCAATTCCACTACTTGGCATTTATCCAACCATCCAGAAACAAGGACATACTAAATCCACTAGCACAACGATGTTCATTGCAGCACTATTTACCATAGCAAAGATATGGAACCAACCCAGATGCCCCTCAGTTAATGAGTGGATCAACAAGATGTGGTATTTATACACAATAGAATTCTATGCTGCTGTCAGAAAGAATGACATTGCCCCATTTGTAAGAAAATGGAAAGACTTAGAAAAAAATCATAGTAAGTGAAGTAAGCCAGACTCAAAGGAACATAGGCTCAATGGTTTCCCTCATTTGTCAAAATCAATAGAAACCTTGGGCTCTTCTAGCAGAGATTTGCAATAGAGCAAAACCTAGATACATAAGGTCTGTATACAGTATGATGCTAAATGAAAGGACCTCTAGGATATAGAAACAAAAGCCATAGAATGAGTGATTGCTGTCCTTAATGTGCTATGTTATCTCTCATCTCTTTTGCTGTCCCTTGGTTATCTCATATTGTTACAGTATTTCACCTGGTTATTTGATATATTGTATATATGCGTACTTGGTTATTTGAAGTCCGACAGGAAAGGGGGGAAAACAAGGTGACGGGCGGGGGTAGGGGGAGGGAAATGGGGACCAAGACATGAGAAAGGGTATCAATGTTTGTGAAGTAATGCACCCTCTATCTGGTGAACACAATGTAACCCTTTTATTAATTACAATATATATAAAAATATATGAAGAAGAAGAAGAAGAAGAAGAAGAAGAAGAAGAAGAAGAAGAAGAAGAAGAGGAGGAGGAAGAGGAGGAGGAGGAGGAGGAGGAGGAGGAGGAGGAGGAGGAGGAGGAGGAGGAGGAGGAGGAGGGGGAAGAGGAGGAGGAGGAGGGGGAGGGGGAAGAGGAAGGAGGAGGAAGAAATTGCATGCCCTGGAGTGCATTCTAAATTATTCACAAGACCTAGTAATTATTTTCAGAACCTGTCAATAATTAATTTTCCTACCTTAATGCATTTCAACTGAATCTCTCTAAATTTCCATATTCAAGAAAAATGTTTATAAAATATAATAAATACAAGTATAAAAATTTGATAAAGTTTTAGCAAAGTTAGATATAAGATAAACACTGGGAGCTCAGGTCTATAAGTGTGACATATTGTTTTCATTCTATTTCTGGCTTCTCTCTAGAGAACAGTTAATGTAGAGATCACATCTCTAGAGCTCATCTCTCTAGCTTGACCCTTCCTTATTTCTTACATATCCATTCTGATATTGTGCACCTTCATAACATACTTTTTAATACTGTAATTGCAAAGATTGGAAAAGAGGTAGATTTAGTTCTTTTGACAATAGAGGTGAATTCTAGGGTGATTATATTTAAGGGAATTACTAGCTATCCACATAAGTGGAAGCATCACCTTGACAATAAAATTAAATTAAAAATAAATAAATATAAAAAGTTTAATAATTTATCACTCAAAAAATAAAATTTAACAGTAAAATTCTGCCTGTCATCTGTGGCACACCTTTATATGGTAAAAGACTTAAAAGTAAAATAAAACACATAAAAATGTCAGCACGTGCCTAACACATAAATAATATACTTCTTATTGTTTACAATAAACATATTATTCAACTGTCTAGTATATGTTTGACACTGATTGCATTCACTGATTGCATTTGTCATCTAATATGGTGAAAATTAAAGTGTGCTGGGACATATGAACCTTTAAATGAACATAATTAATAAAGCGCATTCATGAACACTCATCGCAAACAACCATATATAATTATGTCCTTAAGAATTAAAAGCCTTAATCTCATCATTATTTCTTGAGAGTAATATGTAAGAATTTGATTAATAAACTCTAAATACTGATTAAGCCATCTACTTGTCTCTGGATTCAATTCTCGATAACTCACTGTAAGTGAACATCATTAACTCTAATGGTCATTGCTGAAAATATATGTGACTGTTCTTAATATCTTGGCTATCATCATTAGCATATTATACAATTCCTCCCCCAGGCTTTAGTGATTTGATTTTGTTTTGGCAAAATGGAGAAGTATTTAGCATAATGTGATTACAGCTCATACTTGAAATAATGAGGTTCTCCTTATTTTCCAAAGTTCCATGCTATACTATATACATAGCACAGCTATGAAAAAATTAAAACATAAAAATATCTAAGTACACTATTTACTAAGGTGGAAATTAATGAATATTCCTATTTTGAAAAATGAACAATAATCTCTCTATATAGCCTAGTTCCTGAAAACATGAAAAAGTGCAATTGACAAAATCTATGTACCAAACTTAAAACCAGTTACTTTAACCTAGATGGCAAAGGAGTACTTTTTTTCTGTATTATTACAAGATACATTTTACTTGCTTAACTTTGATTAAATATAAAAAGAATACCGCTCAGTGCCCCAATTTCAAGATAAGAAGCCTTTAGTGTCTACTTATCATATTTGGGGAAGTTAGGTATTCTAATTCTTACAACACTTAAAGACAAACAACAGTATCTTCATTTTTCAGACTGAGAAAAACAAAAGCAGATCCAGAACCGGTCTCAACTACCATTCCCTAAGCCATATAGCAGACACTAAGTAGACCCTGTCTGACTCTAAAGTATGATTACACAATATTCCTTCAATAAGCCTATCTTGATATGTTCACAGAATAATCTCACAACTGCAAATATCAAAGGACTAAGTACTATATGGCCTTGTACTTTAATGAGACACTATATCTTTTTTATGTTTCTTTTTAATTCTAAAGGTGATATCCAAAGGGATTATTAATTATATAAGTCACTTCAAACATAGTGTCAAACATAGTGTCTAGTGAGTATCATTGCTGAATTAGGTCTCCCTTTGTTCCACCATTTTTGTGATTTTCCTTTTTCTCCCCTAATCACATACAAGACAAAAGGTAGAGAAATCAAAAACAGAGACAAAAGGGAAAAATCAGAAGAAAAAAAGAACCACAAACAGTATAATAAAAAGAAAACCTCTTGTTTTCATTTCTTGGAGTTAAATTCCATAAGCAGCAACATTTTCTATGATCATATGCACATAATTACTGAGCCCTTGTGATCCTCTCCTAAGAATATCCTCCTTTGGTCTCCCTGTGTGAATGCTTTAGAGTCCTGACCAAAGTATAATATTTTGTCTTTTACTATTCATAAAGTTTACATGTAGATTTATAGGCACATTCTAATTATTACAAGTGAGGAAAATCATGCACCCTATGTTTCTTTTGGTCTGGCTTACTTCATTTAATATAATTTTTTCAAATCTTTCTATTTCCATATGAATAGGGCAATGAGACACTACCTCTTGAAAAAGTGGTGAGACCTAATAAACTGACATGCATATAATACTGGGTGACTAGGTCAAAGTGGACAGTCACAACATTCCCTTCACCATTAATCTGTGGGCACTCAGCAGCATTGCTTGGATGAATGACATCAGTCTCTAGTGAAATATAAATATATCATTGCCTCCTAGTATTAAAATGTGTTTGCCGGGACTGTGTGAAGGTACTTTCATCTATTTCATGCAAAGAATAAGCCATGAAACATTTTTCTTCATTTAGTGCACATATACCATTGTAAGCTCTAAGCTGTATTATTCCATTTGTCACAAAGAAAACCTATAAACTGGTGTTTTGCAGGTCCGTCATACAACAAAAGAGATCACTGGCAAATTTGGCAGTTAGTTGCCTCTGATTCCCAGAAGAAGCCACATGCTGACAATGATACAAATTGCCTTAGAAAACTACTTCTAAATAGAAGATATCAGACCAGAACATAAACCCAAATGAAGTGGATAACTTTACATGCTTCCCTAATCATCTTCATTCACAATGAAGAAACTGACTGATTTTTGTATAGTGAGAATTGGTGTCAAATTAATCACATTTGTTAGATCATTTTTTGTGGTATATAATAGGCTTTTTTTTTTTTTTGGCTAGTCCTGGCGCTTGCACTTGGGGCCTGAGCACTGTCCTTGGGCTTTCCTCAAGGCTAACACTCTACCACATCAACCACAGTACCACTTCTGGATTTTTCTGTGTATGTGGTATTGAGGAATCAACCCCAGGGCTTCTTCAAGAATGCTAGGCAAGCACTCTACCACTAGGCCACACTCCCGACCCCCTATTATAGGCTTTTATGCCAGAATCTATATTATGGTTCCATACTCATAAAATAATTAATTTAAAATGCTTTGGACTCCAAAGAGAACTTTTCAGAGATTACATCTAGTTGATTGAGCCACTCAATCAGAAATAAAACACAAAATTAGTTGGCCCATTTTCTATTAGTCAAACTTATGCACATACACACATTCAAAAAGTTTTACTACTAATGAGCCACTAATTCATACAAAAACAAATGCTTCTATTGTATTTGACCTAGTCTGCAATTCATAAATTGTGAATAAAAATTATAAAATATCTGAAATAGGATAGGAAAGGGGGAATACAAGATGAGGGGATCAGGGGAGGGAAACTGGGACAAAAACATGAGAAGGGGTATCAATGTATGTGAAGTAATGCACCTTCTATCTGGCAAATATAATGTAAACCTTCTATTAGTTATAATAAAAAGGAATATAAAATAAAAAATTATAAAATATACAATTTAAGTATATAGTTATGAATGAAAAATTAGGATAATCTCCATTTATTAATTCATCTACTTATCCAAAGAAATAAATGTTAAAAATCAATTATTAATAAAATAATTCATTAGGTACTGAATATTTAGGTACTAAATATTTAAGTCTATTAATCAATAATTGTTTTTAATTGCAACTATTAAAAATACCAACTAAAACTGCAAGTTTTAAAATAATTTAAAAACTTAGGAACCCACGTACATAAAAGATTTTGATGTCTTTTCAATATTTATTACACTAAAGTCTGACCATTTAATTGGTTAAATGTTATCAATGTTTCTGCAATTCAAAATCCTAAACATTTTGACAAATGTGCAAGATCATTAGTTGTACTGAAATTTCTTGGAGACACTATGAAATGTGTTCTCAATGGGATATTAATTAATTCAGAAATAAGTTTCTGTTGATTACCCTCGAGCTAGACATAAATGTTAATAGAAGATCACTGCTTAAGAGATGATGAGATGTTTTTAAATAAAATGGACTGGAAAACTGGTTTTTGTCTTTATTTTTTTAATGCCTCAATTGCCTGGCAATCACAGGGTTCTTTATTTTTTCTTTTCTTTTAATTGTATTTTATTGTCAAGATGATATATACAGGGGTTACAGTAACATTCATCAGGTAGTGGGTACATTATTTCTTGAACATTGATACCCATTCCCATGTGTTTACTTCATCTATTGCCAACATAGTTAAAAAGTAAAAGCAAGATTCTTAATTTACTCCATTGTATAAATTTCAGGAATAATGTGAAGAAAAACTATAGAATTACTCATACCATGGTGGTCAATTTTACTACAGACATCAGAAAAAGGTTCTCATAGGAAATGTCACTTAAGCAAACCAGTAGTTTTCATATAGCAAAAGTGGTATAGGTAAAACTAGGAAGATAGGTTGGGGAGATAAAGCATGCCAGGTCTATGGGAAGCTCTGAGGCTGGAGAAGGCATAAAAACAGATGAGGCTGAAGGTAGGTGACTGTAAATGGAATGAACAGGTATGGGAAAGCCCTTGCTATATGAACTCTTAAATATGTGTGTATGTATTTGCAGAGTAATGTGCAGAGGGTTGCTGTTATATAAGTTAGGTATTGAATACATTTTTAACAGTGTCACCTCTTCCCTTGTTCTCTCCCAGTTTTTTCCCTCATCCTCACCTGGTGAGTGTCACTGCTGCAATTTTTTAACCTTTAGTCCCATCCTCTCAAAAACAGATTAACAAAACAAAAACAAACAGCAACAAATTATTTTTTTTGCCAGTCCTGGGCTTGAGCTCAGAGCCTGAGCCCTGTCCTTGGACTTTCTCAAGACTAAAGTTCTACCACTTGAGCCTCAACACCACTTCTGGCTTTTTTCTATGTATGCGGTACTGAGGAATCGAACCCGGATCTTCATGCATGCTAGGCAAGCACTCTATCACTAGGCTAAACTCCTGGCCCAACAAATTTTTTAAAATACCCTCTTCTTTCTGCTTCCTGGAGTTGAATAGATATTATTTTATATGCACATAGCTATTGAATCTTTGTAATCCTCTGCCAAGAATATCCTCCTTTGGTCTCACTGTGTCAATGTCTGGAGACCTGTATAATTTATCATATCCCAGTGTATTTTTTATCTTGTAATATTGAGTGTGTTTACTTGCAGATTGATAGGCATATTTTAGTTACCACAAATAAGAGAAATCAAGCAGTCTGTTTCTTTGGGTTTGACTTACTTCACTTAATATACAGAAATACAAATACAAAGAACGTTGAGATTCTACCTTACTAGAGTTAAAATGGACATTATCAAAAAAGTAATAATAACAAATACCAGTAGGATGTGGCCAAAAGGAACTCTACTACACTACTGATAAGAATGTAAACTTGTTCAACCACTCTGGAAAGCAGTACAGAGGGGTTCCTCAAAGTTGAAACATTAGAGCTTCCCTATGATCCAGCAATTCTACTTCTGGGCATTTATCCAATATAACACAAACGAGGCACAAGCATATTCACCACAGCATTGATTATCATAGCCAAGATACAGAATCAGATGCCCCTCACTGGGTAAATGGGTCACAAAAATCTGGTATGTCTACAAAATGCAATTCTACTCTTCCATCAGAGAGAATGATTTTGTACCATAGAAACTCATAAATCAAAACTGAAGCTCTGATCTTTGTCCTGGGTGGCAGAGGAATGTAGTACAAGTCTTCAAAGTGTGCTGGCAATGAGAAGGAAGGGTTTGGGCAGGAGTTGGTAAAATGTTATGGCATCAAATATGGCTTTAATTGTACAAAGCCTTTACTTTACCAAGATGCTTAATCCCATGTAATTACAGGGATATTTTCCTACTACACTAATTGCAGAGAGAGTTATTCTTAAATTTCAAAATCCTTTCATGTATGCAGGGATATGAACTACATTTACTGTCACAGAATTATTACACACAGATTACTTCTTACTTTCTAATTTATCAATCATTTTATCATGACAACTTTTGTACAGTTTTAAGATCTTCAGAATTTCTATCATTACTAATTATGATAAAAAGAAATCATGTATCATGTAACCTTAACCTATACGTGAGTCTTGACCCCCAGAGGAAACTAGCTAAGTCCCTTCTCACCTAACTACAAGATTCTCTCCCCATTTCCCTGCCACAGAGCCTCCTAGATCAAGGTGATTTGCATGAGTCCTGCTCTTTCCTGAGATTTATGTATCAGTTCTGTACCTGCCCTTAAAATGCCTCAAAAAAGGTAAACCCTTCCACACAAAGGAACAGAGGGCATCCATGCCTGAATCTAGTCGCCTCCCACAGCTCCTGTCTTCTTACACTATTCTGGGTACAATACTTGCATGTACTGACCATACAATGTCCTTCTTCCTGTAAACTTGAGTAACTATTATAAACTACTGCCATGTCCATCTGTCCAATGCTGTGATCCCTATATTCATCCATCTCTAGAAACTTGAGGCACAATCTATCCACCACAAAGGACATGAGCAGGCAGTCATTAAACTAACAATTGGAGAAAGAAAACAGCCTGGGAAAATATGTTTGAAAGTGATGAAGTGCTTTACAAATATAAATGAGACCTCTATATTAAGCAAAGTTTCCCTATTTTCACTTTTAAAGTACCCTGCACTGCTTTATAGATAAGATAATTGAGGCCAACACAATAAACTTGTTTCTTTCTAATGGTTGTTTCTCCCAAGATCATACAATTACTAAGCATTAAAGCTGGGATTTAAAATGTTTTGTTTGTCTGAACCCCAGGCCTTTATTGCTTCTATTCTGCCATTTTGCTATCATGTACCCCTCCCCCACACTCCTTCAAGAACAAAATGCAATAAATGATTACTATTTCTATTTAAAGGAATATAAAAAATCAAGAAATGATTTTCTTAAAAATAATTTGTCATTATTCTCCTACTATCCACCCAGAATCGTAGGAAAATAACCATATACAAAGCTTTTAGGCCTAGTTCCTCCATCACTGTCATCTTCTGACAGGTACAAATAAAAGATCTAACACATGAAAGGTCTAACACACACACACACACACACACACACAATAACACAACACATGAAAGGTCTAACACACACATACACACACACAATAACACAACACATGAAAGGTCTAACACACACACACAATAACACAACACATGAAAGGTCTAACACACACACACACATACACAATAACACAATACATGGTTATGATTGCTGCCTACTCCACACAGCCTTGTGAAATTGCTAATTTTCATATAAAGAAGAGGAGGTTTTTCTCTACTCAATCAACACAGAGTGCATGTGCACCAAAAAGAAAGTGTAGTCATAATATTTTAACTGGGAAACCACAGATTATGCTGTTACTGTTATAATGTTTAAATGTGTTCATGACAACATTTATTTAGCACCTAACTTGGCCAATGTCTTGGGAAGATGTTTCAAAAAGCAAAGTCTAGTGTGTTAAGAAAGTACTGACAAGTGAACATGATCATTACTCACGTGTGCCAGGGTCTGAAGTGTGGACTGTTAGGCCAAGGGAGGGTCCAGAATGCAGTGCTGGGACAATTCTGTGGCCAGCTTCAATCTGGAAAATAAAAGATGACCACGTTATCTTACACTAGAAAATTAAATGCAGACATTGCTCATAGTATCAGGAATCAAAAGCAAGCTTGTGCTTCTTCTAAACTTTCATGTTTATTGTGACATTTACATTCCACATATGCTTGTATAAAACTAAATGGCAATATAAAGTATTTAGTCATGATTAGTCAGAATTAACAACAATTCAAAACCCAAGTTAGCAAAGTAGAGAAGCTCTTTCTTCTCAAAAGTCAGCTATGCCTTCTATAACTGTACACACACACACACACACACACACACACACACACACACACCACAAGTGCACGCATTTTGCCTTTCTAAATTCATACTACTCAGGCAATTTTCCAAATAAGAAAAATTGTAGAAAGAGGAGGAAGCACTGGATTTTATTTAAGTCACCAGCATCTACTGAGTGTCTAATGTCTACTTGGAACCTGGTGCACTTTGAACATATATGTTAACTCAAATGTACACCATCTCTCAAATATGCCCCATGGTTAGCAAGAAGCAGAGATCTGCCTACCATTTTATTCTTACTGTTTTGATTATGGAACTTCCGTTCACTGGTAAACATTTGTGTCTTTCCACATGCGAACTGGCTGCTTCATCACCAGATGGAAAGCTCATTGAAGAAAGAACTCCTTCCTATCTGCTCCATGCACAGCTGTACACCCTGCCCTCCATAGGGACCTTCTGTGTTGAATATGTACTATAATATAAAGAGGTTTCCCATACAACTCTCAGCAGCAATGATTCATCAGAACTCAACAATTAAGCATAAAGCTGTATTCTTTGGGGGTATAGTTTATTACAGCACAAAGAGACTATTACTAGCAAACCAAAAAAAAGCCTCCTATGTCAGAGTCCAGAGACCAAGCACAGTTTCTGTTATCCTCTCCCAGTGGACTAGCACAGACCATACTTAATTTCCCCAGCCATGATGTATGACAACCGACATCAAACACTGTCAGCCAGAGAAGTTTACTTGAGCCCTCTTGTCCAGGGGTCTTGCCCTTGTTAATCAAATAGGAATAAAACTCCTATGAAACTGACATTATCAAGTCAATCTCTAGCCTCTTCTAAGGCCAAAGTGATACGGCAATGACCCCATCAGCCTCAAGTGTGAGTCAATACTTCATTGCACAGAGTCAATACTTCAATGCTAAGAGAATGCAAGGTGAGGGATTTTACGCAAACAGAGTACAACAACACCATAAAACAGGAGATGGAGCCTCATTCTGAAAATATGAGAAAATATCCCTGTGGACACTGGTAGATACCCAGATCTGGAACATAAATGGGGGTTAACAAAAGACAGAGGTTTATAAATGGAGGCCAGAGGGTTAGAAGTCTGGCCTAGTGGTAGAGTGCTTGCCTAATATGCGCCAAGACCCGGATTTGATTCCTCAGTACAACATACACAGAAAAAAGCCAGACGTGGTGCTGTGACTCAAGTGGTAGAGCTCTACCTTGAGGAAGCCAAAGGACAGTGCTCAGGTCCTCAGTTAAACCCAGGACTGGCAAAGATAAATAAATAAATAAGGCCAGATGTATAAAGAGATAGGAAAAGAGAGGTGGCAGAGGCATGCAAAGTGAATAAACAACATATGAAGATCTGGAGACACAAATTTTCTAAATGTATGCATTTAAATTCATCTTTCAACTCTTAGGTGCATCCTTTTGTCTTTTATATCAAGAAAAAAACAACTCCTTACTTTGGCCGATGCATTTTAAATTCCAATCTTAGTCTTATGCTGCTGTTTATCTAATCAAATATATTTATTGAGAGTTACTATGTATTAAACATAACACAGAATACTGTCAATATAACAATAACCTCAGTTCTCACTATTAATGGGGCATTTTATCTAAAACGAATTGGCGCTGTTTTACAAGTTGGGATTATAAAAGAAAGGAAAACTATAAATTGGAGGAATAGGCTAAGTCATTAAGATTATAATGATCTAAAAGGAGTTAGACAGGTAACAGACAGAGGATAGGAAGAAGACAATGGACAGCAGTACTGGAAAAGCTTCATTGCAGCTTATGAAAGGAACTGGTCGGGGAAACTTGAAGTGCTCCAGGAGTAGAAAGGAAATTAATACTCCTGGACAGTCACCAAAAGAAATGGTGAGGGAGACATCTCATGGTAGAAGGCCTTCTGGAAGAAGGAAAGGAAGAATCCTTAGTTCTTAATGCAAAGTGAGGGTTACAGAGGGAGTTCTGTGTAAGAACAGCTGTAAGTTTAAGAATATCTGTGAGATAAATTTCTGTCCTGAACATGGTGTTTTCTCATCATCCAATACGGCACACAGACACATGCATGTACATGAACACTCTCTCCCTCCCAGACTCTGTCTCTGTCTCTGTCTCTGTCTCTGTCTCCCTCCCTCCTGTCTCTGACTCTGTCTCTCTCTCGCTCTCTCTCTCTGCCTCTGTCTCTCTCCCTCCCTCCTGTCTCTGTCTCTGTCTGTCTGTCTGTCTCTCTCTCTCTCTCTCTCTGTCTCTGTCTCTGTCTCTCTGTCCCTGTCTCTCTCTCTCTCTGTCTGTCTCTCTCTCTCTCTCTCTCTCTCTCTCTCTCTCTCTCTCTCTCTCTCTCTCTCTCTCTCTCTCTCTCTCTCTTTCCCTTTCTCTCTCTCTCTGAGTGATTTTGTGCCTTTCCAAGAGCAGACTAGTGCTGTATGACTCCCACCAGCTATGAGACAAGAAGAGGCTCTGCATTTACTTAAGAAGCGGCAGAACCCAGGAGTGATATAATCAAGTCTCCATCACTGGTAACCTTGTAAGTCCAAGATTCAGACTTCCTAATGCTACATTTTCCAACACTTAGTTTTGAATCCATTAGTGTAAAATGTGATAATATTCTCTCTCTCCCTCCTCTCTCTCTCTCTCTCTCTCTCTCTCTCTCTCTCTCTCTCTCTCTCTCTCTCTCTCTCTCTCTCATCAGATAGATAGATAAATAGATACATACATACATACATACATAAATACATATGGTAAGTATATATACAGTGAATTTATTTTAAAACACACAGAACATAACGGTTGAGGTGCTTGCACTCAAAATGCAAAGCCTTTCAAAATGACATAGTAATGAATTAAATTCTGTATGTTCTCTCAGAAGGAGAAGCAAGAAGTGTCCCTAATAAAGGGAAAAGTTTAAACGGCATAGAGAAAACATTATCATCAGTTTCTCTCCTTTGGCTGTGTAGTTGAGTAGGATGAGAACTCCTATCCCTCTGACAGATTTCCTATTTTGCACCATGCTACAATTACTCCCCTAGTTAAACAGTGATTTTAAAAAATAAAACAAAGAGAGAAAAAAATAAAGCAGAAGAGCACACTTTCTTATTAGCATGTTTATTTATCCACAGACTAAATAAGTAGTTTCTGAGCATACAACAATGAGGAAGCAGTCCTTAATGTCATGACCAGTTCCTGCTACATGACAGACATTTCCCATACAACTTATATGCTAGATCTAACATCCAAGGAACTTATTGAGATAGTGCCTAGACTAGTTCTGGGATCTGAAGCAAGCCACTTAATTTCTAAGTGCAATGCATTTAGAAATTGGCTAAATCTTTTTTCTTTTTTTTTTTCTTTCTTTTTTTGGTGGGGGTCAGTCATGGGGCTTGAACTTGGCCTGGGCATTGTCCCTGTGCATTTCAGCTCAAGGCTACCACCAAACCCCTTGAGCCACAGCACCACTTTCTGTTTTCTTCTGGTTAATTGGTCACGGTCATTAGTGCCTGGGCTAGCTTTAAACCACGTTCCCCAGATCTCAGCCTCTTGAGTAGCTAGGATTAGAGGTATGCACCACTGTGCCTGGGTAAAAATTGGCTAAATCTTTAGTGAGCACTAACTAAGCATTATGCAAACTAGTGGTATGTAACAGAAAACAATCTCTGATAGCCTAGAGTTCACACTGTAGTGGGCTTTCTAAATAATTACAGTTCAATAAAGTGTACTTTACAAAACCTATATATATATATATATATTCATATTATAGATTGCAAACATAAATGTACCTACATAGGAATGTATGTACATATGGAATATATTTTTATATTATAGGTTGCACAAAATACATATACATAAATTCCTTCACCTGCATAGGAATGTATATACATATGGAACGTATTATTATTTGGTGGGGGGTCATAGGGCTTGAATTTGGCCTGGGTACTGTCCCTGAGCTCTTCAGCTACCGCCCTACCCTTTAGCCCAGCTCCACTTCCCATTTTCTAGAGGTTAATTAGAGAAAAGAGTCTCAGATCCTTTTGAACCCAGGCTGGCTTTGAACCTTGATCCTCAGATCTCAACCTCCTGAGTAGCTAGGATTACAGGCATGAGCTACCGGCCTGGCTGGAATATATTATTTTTGTTAATATTAATAATGTAGGCTTGAGAAAGTTGATTTCGTGAAAGTAGTTTGCTAATAGACATTATGTACAATCTGAAAAAATATTGAGTAAAAACTACTTTCAAAGCAATCGAAACTATACATTCTAACAAGTATACCACAGGCACAATAAAACTGACACAAAGCAAAAGAAATCAATTTTGTTATTTTTAAATGATACCTACTGTGTAAGAAGACCTCATTCCTTTTATCTAAGAAAGTGCTCTTGCCATTCAGTCACAGAATCAAGACCTAGTTTACTGGTAACTGGCTCTCTGAACAAAAGAAAAGCCAAGAATCAAGTTAATTAGACTTCATGGGGATTAGGACATTAAAATAAGAAGAAAGAATTCAGTCTTAGGACAAGAAGTATGCCTAGTAAGTGTCACTGAATATTTAAAAAAGATCCAAGGGAACGGAATTGTGTTCAGGAAAAGACACACAATTTGCATGGATTTCTTTTTGTAAAAGAAAGGATTTCTTTTTGCAATGGGAAAAAACATTATATAACATAAAGTAGAAAAAAAAAATGGGTTGCCAGTCTTGAGGCTTGAATTGAGGGCCTGGGCCCTGTCCCTAAGGTTCGGTTCTACCACTTGAGCCACAGGGCCACTTCTTGCTTTTTCTGAGTAGGTCGTTGAAGTTAAGAATCTCACAGATTTTTCTGCTCAGGCTGGCGTGGAACTTCCATCCACAGATCCTCAGATGTCAGACTCCTGAGTGGCTAGGATTATGTGAGTCACCAGCATCCAGAAAATAGATAATCTTTAAGTCAGTTTCCTAATCATAAAGTGCAACTTAGAGGGATTGTTTTAAAGAATAGAAGTCAAATTCCTGATTGTAAGCAAGAACTAGAATTTCCCATTTTCCTTGTGGAATTATCACCACAGGTCTTCACAGAACAGTGTTTGGATAAATTGACATTTGTAAATTCTAATACACACTTTAATAATTGCAAAGCATAAACAAGCTATGTTTAGTCAATAATTATGTGAAGGCGTCACACAATATACCAATATTTTATAAATAAGCCAAGTATGTCTACTCTAATATCATCTGACATGAAGCTGGGATACATTTTGACTGTGGGACTTCCTCATACTCCTTCTTGATATCTTGGTAATCAGTTTTCTTCCTTTAGAACTCAATTTTCTTACAGAGTGGCCACCTCTATTACTGCAAAAAATGTAAATAAATCAAGCTTCTCTTCTGTGTATATTTCTCTAATGCCTTTCTCTACACTTGGAACCAACCCATATTCCACACAAGGAACTTCAAGACAATTTAAGATGTAGTTTCTGCAGCACTTTCTAATTCAAACTAACTCTAGATACTTGTATCCCCTATGTATCTACTAGGCTGGTCTTTCTATTGTGTGGACCAAATGTGTCTGTTCTTCAGGATCTTTGCATTTGCTTTTGCCTTTGATAGGAATGCCCTACCCTAAGATTTTGCTGGTGTGTGTGTGTGTGTGTGTGTGTGTGTGTGTGTGTGTGTGTGTGTGTGTGTTCACTCATCTAATTCTTTTACAAGGAATTTTTTCAGGAACCAATCCAAAAAATTTGCTATTCCTACAGTCCAGTACCCCCCTTATTCAGTATAGTCAGACATCTATCACTGTTCTCAACTACTGTCTTCAAACATTTGTTTAACTATTGATTTGCCATCTGTTTAACAAGTCAGATTTCCCAGGCCCATTAATGTCTGTTTAAATATTTAGTTGTTTACAAATCAAGCTACAAACCTGCTAAACAAAATATATTCTACTTTGTTAAAAGAGATAAGCAGGTGAGTAAATAAAAGGCCAAATTCAAGTTCAGAACTTTTTACTCCTTGGTGTTCTCTTCTGGTGTGTAACTACATGGGAGGGAACCCCTGTCCATGGTTTACTCTTCCTTCCTCCTAGGGCCACTTTCTTACACAGAAAGCAGGTTCATATTCACCTTGAAAAACGGCAGCTCATTCACTCATGCTGTAACTGCAGTCTCTACTCCAAGAAAACAGCCATGCCCCCAGCCACTCTCCAGTGCCCAACTGTGACACACTCTTTCATCCAGCATCCTGTAATAATTTGATTATTCTGACTGCTACAACAACATACAAGAGAACTACCATCACAGTTCCAGAGGCATGTTACCCAAGATGATGACACTGCTAAATGTAAGGTCTGATGAGGGGTTCTGCTAGTTCAGAGTTGGAATCTCCTTGTGCCCTTGCATGGCACAAAGAAGCTCTAGTGGGCCATTTTCATATGAACATTAATCTCATTCATAAGGACTTCCTGCTCTTCACCTAACAATTCTCAAATGCCCCTTCACTAACATCATTACAGATCAACATGAATTTTGGAGGAAAACAATTCACACCATGGTACATAGTTCACATAAATGAATTTTTCAGACTTACCCCAAAGATCACTGTCTCAAGAACATTTTCGGATGCCACAGGCTCAGAACATAATTCACTGACCAACAGTGTGTTGCTTTATACGACAGCACTTATTATAGTTAAAATTGTGTATATAATTTGTATGATTGATTTTTTTTGGTCAGTCCTGGGCCTTGGGCTCAGGGCCTAAGCACTGTCTTTGGGCTTTGTCAAGTCTAGAGCTCTACCACTTGAGCCACAACACCACTTCTAGCTTTTTCTATGTATGTAGTACCAATGAATCGAACACTGGTCTTCGTGCATGCTAGGTAAGCACTCTACCACTAGGCCAAACTCCTGGCCCCAAGTATATGATTGTTTTAATCCTAGCTCGCTTCACCTCCACAATCACCAACTGCCTAACTACAGGCTCAGGGGACAGAACGGACACACTGCACTCCCTCACTTACATTAAAAACATTTTAATACACAGTTGGTACTTAATAAGCATTGCTTGGGTCGAGTAATTTGCATCCTGGAAATATTTATGTAAAAAATAATGTGTTCTTGGCCGGGAGTTTGGCCTAGTGGTTAAAGTGCTTGCCTAGCACGCATGAAGACCCGGGTTCGATTCCTCGGTACCACATACATGGAAAAAAGCCGGAAGTGGTGCTGAGGCTCAAGTGGTAGAGCTCTAGCCTTGAGAAAGTCCAAGGACAGTGCTCAGGCCCTGAGCTCAAGGCCCAGGACTGGCAAAAAAAAATAATGTGTTCTTAATTTTTCATACCACAAATAAGAAACTAAAGTTTAAATTGAGTTTGGAATCTAACCTCCATTTTCTAATACCAAGTCTCCACAAACTCAGGTCATGTCTGCAAAAATCCATTTCACCTTTGCATCATACAAGTCTTCTTTCTCAACAAGTCTGCTTTCTCATACATGCATTTGGCTATAGTGTTTTGGCAGTAATGAAAATATTCTTAAATTAACAACATTTTTTAAGTAGCAAAGCAAGGGCATCTCATAAAAACATACTAACTTTTGGAGGACGTTAAAAAACTAAAACCAACTCTGAAATGTATTACTTTATCCACAGGCAAAATGAAAAATAATGTCAGATACCCATGGTGTTACACTAAATTATTCCCTTCCCTTTCCTAAAGCAAATAGTATAATCAGCCTTGTGCCACACAAGTCTTACACCACTTTGCCCCATGGTACTGAATTACCCTTTACCTGACATTTCTAGATAATCATTTTGGGAGCAATCCAATAAATCATTTAATAAAATGAAAATGGAATAGCTTTCCAGGAAGAGCATGTGCTCAATTTAAGTACCTCTAAATGAAGGCAATTACACTTAACAACAAAAGTAGCTCTTTTTATCACCAAATACAGACTAGTGGTCTGGTCTACAAAAAGCAACCAGCATCTGGGCCATGGGCCAATATAAATTTCTTAATAATAAATAAAGACAGTTCTACTTATGGGGTTATCTCTCCTACAGTGATTGGAAAAGCAAATTCTCCTTTACAAGATTACATCATTCTACATCACTCTTTGAAACAAAAACAGGTGACAAACTTGGACTTGATAATGTACAAATGGCATCCTTGAAGGATAACCACTACCCTAAGAGAATATTTCAGTCCTTCTCCCACTACCACTGTCAGGAAATTGCCATGGTGCTGAACCTCCAAATGCAGATGACTGAGAGTGGCAACACACAATCTCTGTTCTTTCTGATGCATGACCCGGTGTTTGCTATTCGGTTCATAACGAACCTCTACTGCTGGCTTGGGAAGATAAGGCACAATCTAATTATTTACTTTTAGGTTTTCAAATCACATTGAGTGCAAACCAGCAGGGAATCAAATGTTTTGATTCACTCATCTGTCAAGTAATAATGAGTCATAATTTAGAGAAGATATCTTTTGAATTTGCAGTTTATATTTACCATATCACATCAATAAGTCATTTTAATCATCCTAATTAGTTTGAAAATCAATCTCACTTACAAGAAAATTTTTTATATCAGGATTAGTAAGTATACGTTATACATGCCCAGCCTCACAAGTGTATTCTCTTATGTTCTCCTCTATTACTTTGACAATTTTATTCTGACACTTCGACCTTTAGTTGACACGGAATGTAAATCATATGAAATACTTTAGCAAAAGAAGAATTGCCCCCAAATCCGGAATTGGGTGCTTATAAATTAAAATCCACAAGATCATGGTTTAAGACCATCCCAGACAGAAAAGTTCACTAGACTCTCATTTCCAAAATAACTAACAGAAAGTTGAACTGGAATTGTGGCTAAAGTAGTAGAACACCAGCCAAGGAATTCTTAATTAATTGTAAGTAAATGATCAATATTTATACTTTTCAATACAACTGGTAGAAAAGGCTTTAGGGATAGCCTCACTTCTCAGTCTGTTAGAAATAAGAACACTTGATGCTCAATAAAACTAACCAGCTCACATGACAGAGAATGTTAGTACTGCATTTGCCCTGCAATCCTCCAAGAAGAGTATTGTGATCTTGTCCCTGTTAAGTGTTCAACAGTGGCTGGGTCTAATGCGTTGGTTGGTTTATACTACCTACCATTTGAAAGGTATGGTGAATATTAGAAGCTTTATAGAAGTGCAAAATCACTAATCAAAGCTCCAAAATTGTGTTCTAAAAACCGTATTATGTATACAAAAGTATAACTTTTTAAATTTTTTTGCCAGTCAAAGGGTAGAGCTCTAGCCTTGAGAAAGTCCAAGGACAATGCTCAGGGCCTGAGCTTAAGCCCAGGACTGGAAAAAAAAAATTGCCAGTCAGGGGCTTGGGCTCAGAGCTTGAGCACTGTCATTGGATTTTCTCAAGGCTAGAGTTCTACCACTTGAGCCTCAGCATCACTTCTGGCTTTTTTCTATGTATATGGTACCACGAAATGGAACTCAGGTCTTCAGGCATGCTAGGCAAGCACTCTACCACTAGGCCAAACTCCCAGCCCAACTTTTAAATTTTAAAGAAGTATTTGTTTTTTTGCAAAGCACTTTTCTGATTGTTTTATGGCGCATCTCTCATTTAATCAATGCTACAGAACAGCTATTATTAAACCCACTTTACCAATTAGAATATATTAAGAAGGCTTTAAAAATGTCTAGGAGGTACTAGAACTATGAATGTGCAAACCATACTGATCACCCACTGTCCCCAGACAGAGGATAACATGGGAGAGAGAACATGCAGTGTGAAATAGGGCATGAAACTCCAACAATGGGAAATAAAGCATCATGGGTAAGAGAGGTACTAGGTATCTAAAGTGGAGATGTTGCTGGAATGGCAAAGGACAGGAGAGCATGAAAAAGAGGATGAAAAAATGAAAGACAGGTAAGCACATAGTATAAGGGCTTGAGTGCCCAGCTGAAGTGTTAACTGTGCACTGTGGGGCACAGGGACATGCTGAACCATGGTATTACAAAACAGATTTTCACTAGCAATCATCTGGCATGTAATTTTATGTAATTTTGAAGGTAAAAAAATACAAGGAAGTGCTAACAATATTTTGAAAACCAGGATATCAACCTTGACTAGAAATAATCACCAGCCAGATTTGTTTTAAAAGCCCTCATCACCACACACCAGATTTGTTTCTTACCAGCTAAGAAACAAAAGCCTTTTCTTTCCATGCTTGTTTCTACTCACTGGCATCATTTTCCATTTTAATTATATCCAATAATATTTTTAATAACTAAAATGTCTATTCCTAATTACACCAAACTTTTCTTTTAGGTATGTGTGGTGTGAATTATTGACTATGAAGTGTGTTTTACTGAAACAGTTCCTACAGTTTGTATGTGTCCTCCATAAAATAGATGAGAATCTAGTGTACTATGTATCCTAAAGAATATCATAAACAATGGCTGATAGTCCATGTAAAATCCAAAATATTATTTATATATAAGAACTCTAAGTGGAGAAAAACACAGAATCTATGAGGCTTTTTAGGTTCTTTGGTTTGTTTATTTTGTTTTAGAGGCACAGTGTTCCTATGTAGCTCAGGACAGTCTTACATTCATGATCCTCCTACCTCAGTCTCGCATGTGCCAACTTCACATTATATATGACTTTCAACAAAGGATTACCCAACAGAGAACATTTTTCTATAAAAATGAATAAGTTGGACAGATGGATCTTTCTTTAAATAATTTTTTCCCAATAAAGGAAAATGGAAATTATCCATTTTATTTAACATTTTATTTAAACATGATATACAGGGGGTTACAATTAAATAAGTCAAGCAATGAACATATTTCTTTTTTAGCAGAGTCATCCCTTCCCTTACTGAGTCACAATGACTGTCCCAAAGATTGAAACTGGCTATCTGAAGAATTTAGAAAATGCAACAAATCTGAATATTCCTTTTTTAAAAAGACAAAACTCATCAACATAATTATGTATGGTCCAAATGTTTCCCAAAGGTAAGGGCTCCTACTCTTGTGAAAACATTGGAGAGTTTGGTGCCAGCAATAAAAGTTTTGAATAGGACCTTGAAATAAAATTTCAGGTATATTTCTGTTTTTCAAAGAACATCTTACTTTATTTCCACATAAATATTAGACAGATGTCTTGGCTATGGATATCATAAACCATTTCATCATCGCTGGGGTGACAGGCAGGCACTACTGTGTTCAGCTTTTTTCTGTTGAGATGAGTTCTCAGAACCTTTTCTTCCTGGGCTACCTGCAAACCACCATCTCACCTGATTTCTGCCCTCTAAGTATTTTGAGTTGCATGTATGAGCCACTGGAGCTCAGCTAACATATTTTTTCGTGGGAAAACAGACTGTATAAAACGTTCTATTTTCACTATTTTCAAGTGTATAATACTGTAGCTGAAGTACATATTTCACAACTAGTTCTTACCACTCAGAACCTTTTGATCTTCTTCAGCCATTAAAATACGAACTCTCCCATCCAGCCCCTGAAAACACCCCAGGTGTTAGTAACCATCATTTTGTTTTATATGAATTTGACTACTACAATATTTTTCTTTTGTAACTGACTAATTCAAAGAATAATGCTCTTAGGACTAAGTATCTAACTTCCTTTCCAGGTTAATTAACACTTTGTAGTATATGCACATATTATTTATCCATTCATCTATGAAAGAACACTTTTTACTTTTGGGAATAATGTTGCTTTTGAAAATATATCTATTTGAGTTCCAGCTTTCAATTCTTTTGGGTACATATCTAGAAGTTGAAATGAACTCATGAATCATATGGGAATTCTACATTTAAATTTTTGAGGAGGGCCGGGAGTTTAGCCTAGTGGTAGAGTGCTTGCCTACCATGCACGAGAACCCGGGTTTGATTCCTCAGCACCACATACATAGAAAAATGCCAGAAATGATGCTGTGGCTAAAGTGGTAGAGCTCTAGCCTTGAGAAAGCCCAAGGACAGTGCCCAGGTCCTGAGTTCAAGGCCCAAGACTGGCAAAAAAAAAAATTTAAGGAATCACCATGTGATTTCTACAGTAGCTCGAAAATTTTACGTTTCTATCAACAGTGACAAAATTCCCATTTCTCCGTCTCCTTACCAGCACTAGTAATTTCTGGGTTTTGTTTCTGTTGTATATTATAGATAACCTAATGTGGGTGTGATTTGCATTTATTCTCTTACTCTTGAATATGGTTGGGTATTTTTCACTACATTTTGTCAATAAAATATTAAAACAAAGATTAAAGAATAGTTTTAAAAAGTGCTTCTGCCTGCCTCTCATCCCCTGCCAAAACACATTCAGAAGCACATACTCAGGTTTTGCCCATTGAAGAAGAACACCAAAAGAATGGAGACAAATTCCTCAAGCCATCCAAGATTATGGAGCCAGCTACATTAGAAGGCAGTCAGCTGACCCTCAACCAAACACTTAAGTGAGCCAGACAAAATAATCAAAGCCATCAAGCTGACCCTTACCTGTGTATAGAGGCAGAAGAGATTACAACAGAAATTAGCATGACCAAGTCAGCCAAGCCCTGTTCAGAAAAACTAAAGACGCCAAGTGACAGAAATTATTTTTATTTGTTTTATAACATTATTGTAAAAACTGGACTTCAATTGATTCAGGAGAACAAAACAGCAGAGAAAGTCCAATATTAAGTAACCCAGACAGAAGCTTCATAATCAGAGTGTACCCAAAGAAAAGATAAATGTCATTATTGCTAAGTTACTATGCCGCACAGAGATGGAGGTGAGGTGTGGGGGGACTCATGCAATAAATATGCAAAATATAATTCTGCCCATTCTGAGAAATATTTTTCTACCTCCATTTATTTTTTCAAACATGGAACCGTTTTTGATTCCAGAATGTTCTAAAAACCTACCAGCTAGGAAAGCACAGAACCAAGAGCAATAATTTATGCCCATATCAGATTTGAAAGATCACACACATAGGCATGTTGGTCTTTCCAGCAGATAGATGGTGAGACTTTACTTGCTAAATTTCACTTACATCTTACTTCTGGTGACTACAGTCATTTTATAGGCTTCTGTGACATTTTATATATCTGTCTGATGATGAACCTGTGTTCTGCCAACCTTATAAATTGTAGAATGAGAAGTATGGTCTGGAATTATAACACCTGCTGCTTGCCTTTCCTCATGTTGTTCCTTGGTAATGTGCCTTTTCAAAAAAAAAGATAACATAATTCGGATATTCTATATGATATAGCTAGTATGCTATCAGTTCATTATAAAAACTCAAATTCCTTGTTCAAGTCCCATGACAGACAAAAAAAAATACCCTTAAATTCCAAGCATTTTTAACATAATACTAGAAATAATTATGACCTCTTTCCCCTAGCTTTGTTTTCTACTAAGTCATGGACTGTATTCTGGTGGTTATCATTATCATCATTATTTTCATTACTCATGAAATGAGCCATGGAGCATACTCAAGATGAAACCGAGGACACAGTGCCAATTTTTGATCCTGTGATCAGCATGAAATATCTTGTTTTGGTGCTGCAGAAGAGATATTACCATCTTAAGGCAAAATATTATTGATTCATGAGCTGTTAAAAAAATACAACTCCCACAGAAATTTGTTATTTCTGCTATTTCTAGTTCTTTTTCTACTCTAACATTTTCATAAAGATATCCTTTTCCAGTAGTGTCAAAGCATAGAATACCAGAGGGATGCTTAAATGCATTTAACTGTGGTTAACAATGCCAAGGGAACACTTTGTTTCCTAAGGGAAAACAACATAACAGCAAAAAGGATAAAATGTTGTCCTAATTTCTTCACATAAATATCATCCCAGAGACAATGTTTCAGCTGCTACAACTAATGTCATTAAAAATATAGCAACACTACTTTTGAAATCTGAGAAAGAAATCTGGCTGCATCTTATTTATCTGAATCAATGTAACAGAATTTTTAGCCTCTACAACAGAGGCTAAAAACACTAATCTATTTTAAGTCCAAGAATAAATTACATCATTATTTCCTACTAAATCCTATTTCAACCTATCCTTCAACTATGAATGTAGGAGAAAAACTCTAGTGCTATTAGCAGAATCAGTTTCTCTGCCACAAAGAGAAATCAGATATGGTCTCAATATATTAAAATCAAACCAATAGTTCAAAATATTACATGTATGCTATTTACTTTTTTAGCAATAACTAGTGACTAATAGGTCCTTTTGCTAAATGTGTTGAAGAATATATTACATATTTTAAAAATTGTAGGTAAGTATAATAAGTTTTCTTGATTATCAGGGTTGTAATGACTTTAATAACATATTCATATAGATTTTTGCTAAAATACCAGAGATCCACAGCAAAACTATTCTTAATATTTAAAAATATTCTATATTCACAAGAAATAGACTCATTAGGGGAAAAAAAGTTTGTGGAATATTTTAAGATAAATTTCATTCTCCACTTCACATTGGAGAATGAAAGTCACTGACTAAAATCTTTGTATGGCAACCTTAAGCAGCTCTAAACTAGCAGAGGCACATCCTCCTTCTCCCTCTGAGTAAACAAATAGCTTTGGCCTTGTGTTCAAGTCACCCAGAATCTCCCTGCTCATCTTGGCCTCCATTGCTGAAGACTCTACTAAACGGAGTAGGTGTGATAGCATTCAATGCCTTCCTAGAAAATGGTGTCAGCACCTTTATGGGACTGGTGATTCTATGATTATAACACATAACAAAATGATTCTATGATTCTATGATTCTATGATTATAACACATAAACAAATGGAGCAGTGGTATTCATTAGACACACTATGTTGAAAATGATCAGACAACTTGTGGATGGAAATGGAAAGGAAAAACTGGGAGAGAGCAAGGAAAAGGGGGACATTGACAAAAGAAAATGTATTCATTACCTGACTTACATAACTATAACCCCCTATGTATATCACTTGTGCAGTACCAATAGAAATTTTTTTAAATATTACAAAGGGTCACATTCACCAATATGCACAATTGTTCTACAGGTTAGAGTCAAGTGTCTGTTGGATTAGATATCTTAGTCCATTCCTGCTGCTTTACTTAAAATCCCTTAGGTTGGTAATGTCAACACTACATGCGTACTTCCCACATCTCTGAGGGCTAAGAATAAGGTACTGGTAATTCAGTGCTGGGTGAAGATTAGTCCTTGGGGATGGCCCTTCTGTGGGTCCTCACATGGCAAAAAGGCAAACAGAACACACTGAACTGGTCCTGCAAGCCCTTTCAAAAGGGCCAGTATCTAAAAGATGGAGCTTTTGTGGCTCCCCTCACCTCTACCAAAGGTCCTATCTCAATACTATCTTCTTTAGGGATTAAATTCCAACACGTGAAATGTGAAGGAACATACATATTCAAACCAAAGAACTAGGACAATGCAGTGATTTCTGCTCCTTTGCTAAAACTGACAATAATGAGAATTATAACCTAAGTTTTCTTCATCGAGCCTAAGAGAGACTTATTGAATGTAGGTGTATCAAGACCAGAATTCTCAAGTCTAGATGCTTTCCAGAACTCAAGATACTCTATGGCCAGAGATACACTCTGGCCAGAGACTTCGGTGAGGTTCCTCAGTTTCCCCACCGTGCCAAAGAGACCTGCGCTTCGGAGGTGGACTGGGAATGACTATTGCCTCACCCTCCGCGAGGTTCCTCAGAACCTACCCACCTTGCAGAAAAACGTCCCCATACCGGCCACCACTTGTGGCTGCCCGCCGCAACAACTGTCACTTCATGTCACTTCAGAGCCGCCTGGGAATGATCACAGACTCAAATCGCTGCAAGCAGAGGTCATTTATTTCTCTCTCCTTCCTTCTCTGCCTCTCTCCTTTCCCCTTCTCTCTTCTCCCTTCTTCATCTTTTCTCCCTTCTCCCCTCTTCCCCGAAAACCTCACACTATTTATATCCTTAAGCAGCCAATCACAGTAAAGGTCATCTGTAAAGCAGCAAAAAAACCTGGAAGAAATCTAGCAATCCACTCTAACCACAAGCACGGAAGAAACAAATCAACAAATGCAATGAAACTTCCTGGTCAGCAAGTACTGACTCATTAGCGAGCTGCCAGGTGCCATTTTATAATCTTACTTCCTCAGGAGGCTGAAAGCAACGGTCTCCAACAACAGTAAGAAAAGTTTTAGTATCAGAGATTAAGGAAGCCAATCTCAGAGCTCTCATTAAAACTAGGACTGGGCTGGAGGCTCATAAGCTCCTACAGGTTGGAGATTCAGACATGCCCAAGTTCAAGAAACACACTACACACAACTAGTGCTGAAAATGGTAAAGAAATGGCATCAAGAAACCCAGATCACAAAGATATGACTCTCCAAAAAGGGTGGACCTCAAGCTCCTAAGGAACCGTGAGTTTTGCTAAGAAGCATAACAAGAAGGGCTTTAAGAAGATGCCGACCAACAATGTGGAGGCTACGAGCACGTGGGCTGAGGCTGTCAAGACCCTGGAGAAACCCAAACTAGTGAGCAGGCCACATGGCACAAGCTCCAGCGACTCCCCTACATCACCTACCCAAGCTGGGGAAGAGCATTTGTGCCTACATCACCAAGGGCGGCAGGTTCACCTGGCCAAGGCACAATCCCCAGCCCCTAAGAGTGCCTTGACCCCAGCTCCCAAGAGTACCCAGACCCCAGCCCCTAAGAGTACCCAGACCCCAGCTCCTAAGGGTACCCAGACCCCAGCCCCTAAGAGTACCTAAACCCCAGCTCCTAAGAGTACCCAGACCCCAGCCCCTAAGAGTACCTAGACCCCAGCTCCTAAGAGTGCCTTAATCCCAGCTCCTAAGAGTGCCCAGACCCAAGCTCCTAAGAGTCCCTGCTCCCCAGCTCCTAAGAGTGCCCTGGCCCTAGCTCCTAAGAGTGACTTGACCCCAGCCCCTAAGGGTGCCCAGGACCCTGTGAAGGCCCCACAGTGAAGACCTCTGTCTGCCAGTGTGAGGACAGGAGGACTGCTGTGGCCACCTGGCCACCATCTTAAAGGGGGCCGGCAGAGGGTGTCATTTCTACCAATAAACCTGAGGCAGGATCTGGGAAAAAAAAATGGGACTGAGCTGGGAGTATGGCCTAGTGGTAGAGTGTTCAGCAAACATGGATCCCTGAGCTCGATTTCTCAGTACCAAATACACAGAAAAATCCAGAAGTGGTGCTGTGGCTCTAGTGGCAGAGCAGTAGTCTTCAGCAAGTATGTCCAAGGACAGGGCCCATGCCCTGAGTTCACACCCCAGGATGGCAAAATTAATTAATTAATTAATAATAAATAAAATGGGACTGGAGCTTGAAGCAAGTAGTACTGTGCTCGCCTCATATGTGCAACATCATTTTTAGTAAGAACAGTAAAATGAGACTGACCCTTTTGTTATGGTATGCTTAATCTTTGCAGAAATGATTAACTATTAGGATAAACTCTCTGGTTGGAGGATTCACATATTTTCTAATTTGTCCAGCAACCACTACTCACCTGTAGTCCACCTAAGTCGGTACCAATGTGATCTGTTCCATTCAGTCTCAGCCAGGGTCCCTCTAGGCATGGCCACTTCACTGTAAAGTTGTACATATATACAGAACTAGCATGGCATAAAGAATACGGAAATCCAAGCATTTTAACAGATAGGTAAAGACCGTATTAACAGAAGTCCATTATGCAATAAAAATCAATATCACTGACTTTTATAAGAAAAAAATTGGATTCACTTGGATTTTCTAGCACTGCTTCTGATCTTCTCCTTCCAAAATACCACTTATCTGCCAAGTGGTATTTATTTAAAAGCCTTGGGGCAATTTAAATAAGATTATACTTGAAACTACCGTCAAGGTCAGAAGACAATTTCTCAGATTTTGGCAAGATCACTGCCATTTGTTCAATGAACTCACTGATGAGTGGAAAGTAAATCTGGCATTAGGGAGAGAAAGTTACAGAACAGTCAGCCTTGTGACACACTCCTCTACTGTATAAGCTCTCTGAGAGCCCTCAAAGCCAAAGTTAAGATGTAGTACAGGCCTATTCTGGGGCTGGGACTCAATCAATTCAACAAAAATACTAGGGTTGGATGAATATATATATATACATATATATATGTATGTCATAGATAAGATATGCACATGTGAAGAGTTAAGGCTGATGAGAGTACATCTGTCTATGTTTTGCGCCTTGCTGGCTTGGTCACCATATCCAGTTTTGCAGGCATTATAAGAACTTTGATGTTTTCTACTACACTTGATACTAGGACATATAGCATGGTATGAAGTTTGGTAGAGTCCATGTACATCCAAAATAACTAGAAAGGCTGGGAAAATTGGGAGTTTTATCCCCCTCTCATTCATTTACTAAGATAAATGGTCTGAGAGTGTAGCCTACTAATCTGCATTCATAATATGCACTCTGGGTGATTCTGGTGCATTCTAAAGTTAAATAGATCCCTAAATATTTGCTGCAAACTACGATAACTGAGAAAATCAATACTATGGAACTAATGATAGAGCAAAAAAAAAAGCTCTAGTGGTCCCTTGTGTTGTGGTCATTTCTTTTCAACTAAAAGAAATATTCATTTGTGAGGCATACTTTTTCTTAACAGCATATACAATAATAACTTCAAGTAGTTTTTATATGCAAAATTCTGAGTGTATGTTGAAATGTTGTTAGCACACAACCGCAAATACTTCTGTTTTTACAGGTAGGGAAATTGAAAAGAGGTGACACATGAGTAATGTAACTTTATTGAACTTACATTTTTTATTACTGAACCTACTATTTTATCAACCTGCTTACCTAGAAGGTAAAAACAACTCAACACATATGCTTAAATACAGAGAAGAGCACTTTAGAAAATAAACTCTTAAAATAGGGGGGGATGCAAGCTTCATATTCAAATATGAAGAAATCATAAGATTATTTTATTTATGTAAAGGACAGAAGTGTTGTTTTCCAGCTCATCCTAATGAGATAAAATGCTTCTATTTAGGGAGCTGAATAATGGTAGGTACTAGAATTAGATTTCTGAATATGGAAACACATAAATGCGTATTTCACAGGTGGACATGTCTCTGCTGTGCAAAGAGGTTTTATGTTTTCCAGCCCTGAATTTACTGTTTTTATGTAATGGCTAGCAAATCATTATTCAATATATACTATTTGTTACCCATTTACTACAATAACGATTATGATTTCAAGACATATTTGGTGCCAACAAAGTTGTAGGCTCCCTAGCTGAAGTGGCAGAAAAGAATGGCCCAGAAAGGTACCGTTTCTGAGAAAATATTGCTGCAAGAAAATGTTCAACTAGGGAAAAAAGATTGCATTGTATATTAGTTGAACATTTATTGTAGAAAAATTCTTCAGGAGGTTGTTGGGTGGTGGTTTAGAATGTGAGACTACTCTGGATACAGCAAAAGCTTTCACTTGACCTAGAAACAGAAGCTGAGTGTTGCGGTGACAGATTCTAGGAAAGACTTTTTCATTCAATCATCCTTAGATGCAAATCTCAGAATTCTCACTCTCTCCATAGACAGAAGGAGAAGACACACAGCTTGATCAACATGCACAGTGACATGATGAAGAAAGCAGAGAATTGAAGCATAAATCTCAAATAACCTCAAAGAGAGAGGAGCTTATGGTGCTCAAGGAATAAACCAACATCATAGGGTACCTAGCTAAAATTGGTCTTTGATTCTTTTACAGAATCCTCTAAGTTTCTAGGAAAGCTCAAATGTAAAATGATGATTTTAGAACAATGGCACAAAGTCCATTTAAGAACTTTTTTAAGGTACCTATCATCAGAAATGCAATCCTCTCTCTCAAATCTGCATTCTTGTGTTAGAGTCATGTTTGGCCAGAGCTATCCTGATCTATCTGGATCTCCCACAGGCAGCCTGTTCCATGTTCCATGCATTTCACAGCTAGCAAACACAAACTCCCCATTCTAATTTCAACAACAATCATATCCTATTATTGTTGGTAGTGTCAAACGACAGCTTCCTGTGAAAGGATATAAAGTATGCAATTGGCCAGGCCCATCTAAGCTGTCTAACCAGAGTGCCAGAATGTGAGGTCAGTCTCCTACCAACCTTTGGAACTCAATGTCAGAGCAGGTGTTACCGTTCAAAATCAGACTGTGTTTTCCATTTGGTGCAGAAACAAATGTTAGTCAGGTCAAAGCAAGAAGTTCCTTCTATAACATGCTTAAATATTAATGCTCACTTATTTCATTCATAAAAGAAAAGCTCTGGCAGCCAGGTGTGGTGGCCTATCCCAGTCATCCCAGCTACATACAAAGCTGAAATCAGAAGGATCAAGTTCTAGATCAGTAGACAGACATAGTGTCATGCCTGTCATACTAAATATGTAGAAAGTATAAACAGGAAGACCAAAGTCCAAGATGACTGGGGTATGTATACACACAAACTATTCCAGAAAGAACAAAGTTAAAAAGAACACAAGAAGCAAAGGGCCTGCCTATCAAGTGCAAGGATCTCAGTTCAACCCCCAGTACCACCAAAGAACAGAGAAAGGTAGGAAGTAAAGTTCCCAAGAAGTTCACAAGTTTCTTATTCTCACATTTTTTTTCCTTTCTTGCTAGCTCACTCTGTCCCTATGTAGTCTGTCTGACCTTCTCACTATCTTAAAATAGTTTGTAGAAAGCAAATCAAGAATCTAACGAACTACTAGGATGATCATTTCAAATTTAGAATTCACTTACCTGGTAAAATAGAGACTTAAATGACAGGTACTTAACCAAGATAAAGCTTAGACTTTTTATTATGGAAATCCAGAGGAAGGAAGCAGGTCCCAGCTGGTACGGCACATCCCCAGTGTTCTCATTCTGAGTTCCTTCCATCACCATGCCAACCTTGACCTGTGGTTTTGATTCTCAAACTTGTATGTAGGAAGAGGGGAAAAGGTGAGAAGGATGAACAGGACGTATCTCCCTTCCAAGATGCACATACTTCCCTGGGATTTCTATCTAATGAATTGCTTACATTTCATTTCTCTGAGGTTAAGTCTACAATGGAATAGAGGTTAGATCAATGTATATTGGAAACTGTAGGTGATGAACACAAAGTGCCTATATTTTCCAAGATAATGTTACTATAAAGTGAAAACAATCAGCAAAAGATCAACGTGCACTCCAACCTCCAGGCACAGGGATTTATAGGTCCAAGTTCAAGAAGAGCAGTAAGGCTATCTAGTTATTGCAAGGACTTCCCTATAACAATTGTGACATCCTATAACAATTGTTACATACTATAACAAACATTACTGTCTTGTCTTTACTTGAAAGTAATGCTTAAAGGTTGAAATAGAGTAGAAGGAAGCACAAAGCTCAAGTGTCTATAACCAATGAATATAGGACCTATGAGCAGACCATTTCCCCATCATCATTCCTTTTAAAAGTAAAGGTGTTGGGCCTACTGGTAGAGTGCTTGCCTAGCATGTAAGAAGACACGGGTTCGATTCCTTGGTACTCCACATACATAGCAAAAAGATGGAAGTGGTGCTGAGGCTCAAGTGGTAGAGTGCTGGCCTTGAGAAAGTCCAAGGACAGTGCTCAAGCACTGAGCCCAAGCCCAGACTGGCAAAAAAAAAAAGAAGTAAAGGTGTTGCTCTCTGTAACTGACTGCATTTAAATACATGCCAGTCCCCAGGGAGACCCACTAAGCCTTATCTTCAATGATTTCAGCAATCTGCACTGGATTTATGAATTTGTATTTCTCCAAGCACCAGCCAGTGATTTTAATAAAGGTGTGACAGTAACACATATTGAAAACACAGTAAGTTATCTTCCAATTCTTTCAAGTTAAAGAGATGCACAGAATTTTTTGTCTGAAATAGTTGCTTCTAAAATATTATAATAATGAAAGTCTCTAGGGCATGAAGGAACTTTCAGTGCTTCTAGGTAAAATATGCATAGCTATCTTATTTAAACTGGTCCAATAAAGCTGTCTTTCCTTTCAACATTGGGACTTTGCTTATTCTTTTTTCCTCTTCCTTCTCTCATTCTCTTGCTCTGGGTGAATTTACACAAAGCAAATGCACAACTGGAAGATGCACTTAAGTTTTATCTTTTCCATGGGGCTTGACATAGCAAAGTTAAAAGTTCAAAATCTAGGGAAATTGCTTTTTTTCCCAACAAATTCCCAAGATAATTCTTGATAAGGCCTCTCTCAAATTAAAATGAAAATCAATTTTGTTTTTAATCTCATCCAGCTTTGATTGGAAAATAAACATTAGAGAGTAATTTAATGAACACAAAGTGCCTGTATGTTCAAAGATGTTATTATAAAATGAAAACAATCAGCAAAAGATCAACATGCATTCCAATTTCCAGGCATAGGGAGAAGAGCAGTAAGGCTATCTAGTTATTCCAAGGACTTCCATTGAGGCCTCTGTCACCAGATGAGAAATCTGAGAAGGCCATTCATTTTTGTAACTGCATGGGTACCTCAATCCAAACTCGCTTTACTAGCACCTCACTAGACCCCAAGGACATACTCTTTACCTGAGCCCACCAAACCATTGGTGTCTCTTGCTCAATGGAGGCAAAGAAACTTCTTATTCATTTGAGAGGCTAATGGCCCATAATAAAATGTGGTGAGACAGTCATTCCCTTGACCCAGCGTACATTTAATGAAGAACAAAACGTAGCTCCTAATCCTAGGTATTCCTCTAGTCCTGATTACCACCTTAACTAAAGCCTTTGAAACTGACCACAGTTCTTTCCCTTCTTTTTCTCTTCAACTTGTTTTCATTAAACACTAATGTCAGTATTTTTTGTGTTGTAACTAGGATGTCCACAGAAATGATGCCACTTTCAAAGCAACACAGTTGCAGAAAGTTAATGTGCCCTGTTATGCTAATCCAATACATCCTTACAATGACAGACTTGTGGCTGTATTTTTTAAAATTTGTTTTCTTTGTGTTTGATGTTAATTGCTATCAGAGCATCAATTCCTTTTCTTTAATTACAAGATCTTGGTGTTTTCCTTTGAATAAATATTTAGTGGAAAAATAAGCCAGCCTTCCTCCACTTCTAGCCAAGGTAGACGGGAGTTAGATGCTATTACTAGAACTCACACCTTGAGAAGGACCTACAGATTTTACAAATTCTAGTTTACTAGTCTATTCTGTTTACACATCTATTTCTGATACCCAAATTCTTAAGAGTAACTGCGGCCAATTATAAAGTTTTAGTCTTTATGCCTTTCAAGCCTTTGAAGTACTCCTTGTCTTCCAAAAACTCCTTCTTTGCTTAGACTTATGAAAGCCATTTTATTTGTTTAGCATTAAGAAGCCAGAATGAAAACGCAAAGTAACAAACAAGTAGAAAACAGCACAAGTCCCCCAAATCTCCACATCCCTAAAGATGTGTCTCTAATGAAACTGACAGGAAGATTCTTCTTCCTGGTTCTTCAATAAATATACTTACTGCAGTAAAAGTGTCACATCTTTAAAAACTCAAATTTCAGAGTTTCTCTCCTTCTTGAAGCTCCTGTCTTGCTACACAAATATTTTTAGTACGTTAACTTTATAAACTGTCTTATACATGCAAGCAAATTTCAGCTTTTTACAAATCTGTAGCCTTTTTCTAAGCATCCTTCTATTCAGACTTAAGTTTTTGTCACAGTGAAAAGATTTAGATACAATGACCTAGGAACCACCGTAAGAAATAAGAGGAAGGAAAAGGACAAGGTAGAGGTAAGTCTATCTAGAGTTCAACCCATAAAACTCCTCAAATCAATTTGGGCATTTTTCAGAAAGGGAAATTAGTCTTGTTCCTAACGGTCCTTACCACTAGCATTCTGCGATGGGAGCTAAAAACTGTAATTATTAGAATATTTAAATTGTCACTGGTTGGAAGTTACCCCATTTAAGAATAAAGAATCAGTGGTTTATCTAGTGGACCACAATGTCTGGATAGCATTACCCAAGAATACGAAGAAGCAAGTCAGACATGCATGATATCCAATACTTCAGAGAAAAATACCATAAGCACAAAAACATATATTTCTACTATTTTCTTTCATCACTCATTCCTCCTCGTAATATTCTCACTCATCTTTTCAAGAAAACAAAATAACTGAAAGTTCAACATACTCTTTGTAGATCAGCTTATAAACATTCTGAAATACCTTCAGACAATCTAATAGCAACAGTGTTTCTTGGATAAATAATGATGTCTGAAATGGTATTTGACAATACTGACATGCATACTACCTAGTAAGCCTCACATTTGATTATTGATACCCAATATAAAATTGATAATTATTTCAGCAAAGTTATAGCCTTAACGTAAGATATAAAATGAAAAATTCCAAATGGCAAAATCTAGTAATTGAACTGCTTTCAGGTAAAAGGATTTCAGGGATGCTTGATTGTTGTTCTTAATGTACTACGTGACATTATTTCTTTTCTTTTTCCCATTTATGATTTATCTTAAAGACTAGATAAAATTATGTGTTTGCTTTATATTTGTTTAATGCAATTACAGGTGAAATTTCAAATTATGTTGATAAATACACATAATTTTTTTCCTTAAACTATTTTAATGTGTTGTCTACCTGAATCTCTCTTCACTACTGTAATTACACAGTTTTCAAATGGCTGACAAGGTTCAACAATGAAGTACTTGTTTAGAGAGACACGGAGATGAAACCTAGTTTTTTTTCCCTCCAAACTTAAGAAAGACAGATAATGAGAGTGACTTTCAGAGGATGAAACTCTTATTTTTCCCTACATATTTCATAATTTCAAAGGGTCAGTACACTGAGAAGGATATATTTTTCAAAACAATCCTCCAGAAAGGTCACTCCCACAGTGACAGTTACTGGCAAATTTGACAACTACCATCACCAATTAGAGTGTCTTCCCCCTGGGAGTCTGCCCCTGTTTTATTCTAGATGTGCAATTTGGCCTCTATCTGTCACAGACCTCCTCTTGGTAGGGCACAATAAGGAAACCAACACTGTTGCTTAATTTTTCTCAGCCATAGGAAATTTCAATCCACAGCCATCTCATCCATTGGTGTTAATTACTCTTCCCTCTTCCTGGAGCCCAAATTGGGAAGACAATGCCCACAGGTCACTGAAGTGCAAGACCAGGTCAACAGGAGTTTGCAAATGGCACATTCAGCAAACCCATCAATGCAAGAATGTACACACAAATTATTACAGCAAAGTAGGCCCGGTTCATGGCAAAAAATAAATTAAGAGAAAAGAAAAAGAATAAGGGCCTCCCTTTCTTTGCTTTTTTCATGTATTTTTATTGTAATTAACAGAGGGGTTACATTATATTCACCAGATAGAGGGTGTATTATTTCACAAACATTGATACTCTTTTTCATGTCTTGGTTCCCATTTCCCTTCCCCCACCCCCGCCCCTCATCTTGTTTACCCCCTTTCCTATCAAATTTCAAATAACCAAATAAACATATATACAATATATCTGATAACAAGGTAAAATACTGTAACAATTCGAGGTAACCAAGGGATAGCAAAAGAGATGAGAGATAACATAGTACATTAAGGACAACAATCACTCACTATATGGCTTTTGTTTCTATATCCTGGAGGTCCTTTCATTTAATATCATACTACATGGCCTTATGTAGCTAGGTTTTGTTCTACTGTAAATCTCTGCTAGGAGAGCTCACTGTTTTTATTGATTATGAAACCATTGAGCCTATGTTCCTTTGTGTCTGGCTTACTTCACTTAATATGATTTTTTCTAAGTCTTTCCATATCCTTACAAATGGGGCAATGTCGTGCTTTCTGACAGCAACATAGAATTCCATTGTGTATAAATACCACATCTTGTTGATCCACTCATTAACTGAGGGGCATCTGGGTTGGTTCCATATCTTTGCTATGGTAAATAGTGCTGCAATGAACATCGCTGTGCAAGTGGATTTAGTATGTTCTTGTTTCTGGATAATTGGGTAAATGCCAAGTAGTGGAATTGCTGGGTCATAGGGGAGCTCTATGTTTAGTCTTTTGAGGAACTGCCATACTGCTTTCCATGGTGGTTGAATAAGTTTGCACTCCCACCAATATTGTAGTAGTGATCCCTCCTGGCCACATCCCCTCCAGCATCTGTTGTTAGTAGATTTCTTGATCATGGTCATTCTAACTGGAGTAAGGTGGAATCTTAGATTCCCTTTGGATCCTCTTTATGCTTGCTTCTTGCCTTATTGCTCTGGGTAGGAATTCTAATACTATGTTTTTAGAGGAGTGGAGAGAATGGGCATCCTTGTCTCTTTCCTGATTTTAGAGGGAATAAGGGCCTCTCTTTCTCAGCAGATTGCCGAAATTCCACTACATTTTTAAGATGAGGAAAAGGGAAAGATGAGGAAAAGCAGAAATGATCTCTGTCTCTTCAGCTATAAGTACTCTCCTCCTTTCCCTAAAAGTTCCTACCTGTAGATCAATCTTTACTCTCTCAGAAATAAACAAGTATTTCTCTGTTACAAGAAAAGGAGCACTGTGAAATAAAGGATCAGGGATACTAGCACGGCATTGAGTCAGAGCAACAACCTGGAAGGAAGACAAGCTTCAGAGGACTTCCCCTAGCCAAGAGCAGCACCCCATTCTCCAGCAAGTAGCTCCCCTGGAGAGGGACATCCAAGGCCTCATTGCTTTCCAAGGCAGATACAAATCAAGATTCCTACTAAAAATTCTCCCATTTTTCAAGTGGCGGCTTAAATATTACAAAGATGCAATAAATAAACCAACTTAAATGCAGCTGGAGAACAAGCAAATAAGTATATTCAAAAGTTACTTGTGTCTACTTCAGTTTAGTCTTCATAATTCTCCACCTTGATTTTTTTTTAATCAGGACGAAAAGTAGCTATTTTAGAGACATTAAAAGGATTATATGAAATAATAAAGTACTTTTGATTATACATTGTATAATATACATTGTAAATGACTACTAGATATCTGCTAATACACAGTTAAGTAGGAATTTAATTTTAGCTTACCCCAAGGCCTACCCTTTACCAATTCAACATTATCATTCCTTCAACAAAGCCCTATTCTAGAGTTTTTATCATAAGTCCCTGATTGATCCAAGGGTTAACTGGCATATTTGGAAAGCTAAACACTGGTTAAGTGTTATTTTTCACCTATAAAAGAATATCTAATTCAAAGTGGAATGTATTAGATCATGTATCTAAAACACTTGACCATGGCACCAAAAGTTCTGTGTGTGTTTATCTTTATGTGTGAAGTTGGTTTTCTGTTGATATTATTTGGGATTTTTGTTGTTGTTTTGTCAGTTGTGGGACTTGAACTCAGGGCTTGGGGGCTGTCCTTGAGCCTCTTTGTGCTCAAGGCTAAAGCTCTACCACTTGAGCCACAGCATCATTTCCAGTTTTGGAGTGGTTAACTGGTGGTAAAAATCTCATGGGGACTTTTCTGCATGGGCTGGTTTTGACCCACAATCCTCAGATCTCAGCCTCTTGTGTAGCAAGGATTACAAGAGTGAGCCACCCATGCCCAGATTTGTGTGCGAGTTTTCTCTACTTCCCTCCATCTTCCAAGATATTTACATATC
The DNA here is from genome assembly GCF_031878675.1 of Megascapheus bottae. NCBI lineage: Eukaryota > Metazoa > Chordata > Mammalia > Rodentia > Geomyidae > Megascapheus > Megascapheus bottae. The sequence continues at coordinate 4,366,392 of NC_143537.1, read as the reverse complement.
TACTAAGCTTTCCTCATTCACATTCAGTGGGGAAAAAGTCACCTTTTCTCCAGAATTTCGAGCAAAGTGCATCTTACTCAGATTGTACCAATTTAGATGACATAGAAACAGGGTGGCTGGCCTGAATAATCTCTTGCATACAGTTTCAGATAATACATAAATATCTATAGAAAGTGTAGTAAATCAAAATGGAACTCACTCTTCAGTAAAATCAAAGGGTTCAGATGACTACCCTTACTGGGTACTGGAGACACGTCTACAATCTTAGCTATTCAGGAAGCTACTCGGGAAGTTAAGACCTACAGCATTGTACTTTGAGGCCAGCTTAGGTAAAAAGTCCATGACACTATCTCTTCAAAATAACAAAAATCAGGACTGAAGGATGGAGTGTTCTGCCTACAAAGCAAGCCAAATGAGGACAAGACTGTTGTAGGGAAAAGTTAAGAGTGCTAACCTTAGCTGCGGAGTATAAATTAATTTTCCACCTTTCTTTTTAAAGGTAGTAATCTAAGAACAAAAGGTATTTCAACTTTAATGCAGCACAACAAAAAATATAAAACAAATAAAAACTGAACTATGAATTTATGGATAAGGATGGGAGGGGAAAATGAAAGAGGGCAAAGGAAGGGATGATACTAATCAAGAAGCACTGTACTCATAACCTGACTTACAAAATTGTAAGCCTTATATACAACTACTTAATAAGAAAAATAAAAAAGTGGGCCGGGAGTTTGGCCTAGTGGTTAAAGTGCTTGCCTAGCATGCATGAAGACCTGGGTTCGATTCCTCGGTACCACATATAGAAAAAAGCCAGAAGTAGTGCTGAGGCTCAAGTGGTAGAGCTCTGGCCTTGAGAAAGTCCAAGGACAGTGCTCAGGCCCTGAGCTCAAGCCCAGGACTGGCAAAAATAAATAAATAAAAGAAAAAAAAGAAAAAGAAAAAATACAAGAAATGAACAAGAAAAGAAACATAAAACAGTGTTATCATAACAGTCAGTAGAAGAACTGCTGCCCTCTGGCAATACAAAATCCATTACCACCAAATAAATATTTGAAAGTATTACAGGACCACTACCAAAGTATTTTTATAAACTGTGATTTTAAATCTCAATACTCTTATGCTTATTTGTGTTTTTGATTAGCCACTTATGAATTCTAATGATAAAAGGTCATAGAGAATGTTGACATCCACAAAATAAAATTAACATTAAATATTAGAGAACTTCTTTGAATAATGAATTGTTTGAATAACAAGGTTTGCTTTAATTAGCATTTTGTGGTGTGTATTTATTTATATCTGGACAAGGGAATAAATTACAATGCAAATTATTGAATCACTTCTCTGTAAAGTTTAGAGAAAGGGTAAACAAGCACCTTAAATAACTAGATAAAAAATGATAACTAGCTTTCATATAATGACCATATCCTACACTGAAATTATAAAATTATAAAATTATTTACACCTGTGCCAAAAATAAAAAAAGACAACATAAGCCAGTGCTCCAAAAAAAATCCTTGCACATAGAACTTTAGGTACTGATAGCCTCTTTTACATAGAAATTAAACAGCAACAGTCTATAAAGTCTATAAAGTCCTTTAAAAAGTGTATTCAATGACCTCTGTCTCCCTGAACTGGTCATCTTCACTCTGTCATTACTTTTACCATCTCCTCCATTCTTACAGCTTCTATTCCAATATCCATGCTCGGAATGACTCAGAATTCCTCAACCAGCCTCCACCTCAGACCTCTTCATTTGCTAGTTTCTCCTGCTTGGATTGGAATTTTCTCCATGCCCTTCTCTCCTACTTCCTTCCGTTTTTTACCTAAATATTACATCCATGGTAAGTCCTTCTCTGACTACCCACATGAAACAAATAAAATAACTTCCCCAATACCATTTCTTACTTTTTACCAGAACATTAATCACCATAAAACATTCTTGCTATTAACTAGCTTGTTTAATTTGTTTATAGCCCTACTTCAAAGAAAAATAAGATTGATAATGGTAACAATACGTTGTCACTCCCAGTAACTAATACCACATCTTATACAGTTTCTCCTGAAGTGAATTAGAAATGAACAATTTTAAGACTTTTGCTAGATTAACATCCCTAAAGAGTTATGCAATTTTTATTCTCCCATAGTATATAAGAATAATCATAACTATTTCTCTACCTTTTCACCAATACTGGATATTATCAACATTTTCACAAATCACAAATTTTCAAAACAAAAAAGATTTTGTCAAATCAACAGTCAAACCCTAATTTATAACCTGTGTGTATATAGGTATTACATATCGGCATATATACACACACATATACATATATTTAATTTATTGGGATATATTCCTAAGGGACACATGATGCAGAATACAAACAGCAATAAAGTAGGTAAAGTCATAGAGTTAGTGCTTTCCATAATTCATGCCTGTGCTTTTGGTCTAGCGATTAAAATGCAAATCAAAGACATCTTCCAGGGGACCTGACTAGGCAGCAATCCCTCGGCTTCACAAGAGTGTCTTTCAGACAGCACCATCCTTTGGTGAAATAAGCGGCTTTTTGGCAGGTCTGTAAGAGTATGAGGAAAATGAGAGGATCACTCATTATAACTGCCCTCCTGGAGTCCTTTCAAGAATATGCCTCCATGACAGACAAAGGGAATTCAAAGGCTAAGAGGCACTCCACTAAAATTTACAGGAGGCTTTGGCATAGATCCACATGAAAGATAAATACAGAAGTGCAAAGGATAAAAGATGCGTCAGGTTGACAATATCCTTCATGTGCTGTGGAAAGCAGTGGTTCTGAAGATGCAAATCCAGCCTGTTGAACAGTCCTTGACAATGACATTTTAAAAGAACATCAGGAAACTAGACAACCTATAGGGAAATGGGCTTAGAATCCAAAATTAGAGAAGCTGAGCACTAAAGCAAAACATGTACTGCCTTCTAAACCTTATTGTTCAAAGATCACTGCCATTTGTGGTGTAGAAATTACAAAGTTGAATCACTTTCAATAATTTCTGTGTTAACAAATGATGTATAACCAAAATTTATGGTATCACAATATTCTGCTCTTCTTTCTAAGGGGTTCTTTCTCTCACATTTAACAGGATTTTACAAAGTAAAATAGATACTTTTCGGTAGTGCACGCTAAAGATTCCTATAATTATCAAGTCTCCTGAAATCAGCCATATTTTCCAATGTAGAAGAGAGAATTTGAATTAGAAATACAGCCAATAAAAATATAAACTACTGGCAGACTACAGAAGAGTTGGATCATTTCAGAGATGCTGCCAGCAGATGGCAAATGCCATAGGAGATAATGCCAAAGTAATTACTTCTCAACCAGGAGCCAAGCTAGGGATGTATGCTGGGAAATCATCACTGCTTTCAGTGCAAAGAAAGAGAACACACACACACTCACTGTCTCTCTGTCTGTCTCTATTGGAAAAAAACAGCCATCAAATCTTTAGAAATAAGGGGTGATCATGAGGATGAAAATATTCTATTGAAAGTGATAAAAATAGGAAAAGTATTGCAGATATGACTAGAATAAATTTATCAGTAAGTCAGTATTAATAATGCCTAGCTTTAATAACACTCAACACATAAAAATGGCATAAACTTGATATTACTATAAATCTCATTGTACAGAAGAAGAGATTGGAAGATTATGAAATTAAGTTCTCTTCCCAAGGTCACATACTTTTTAAGAGATAGAACCAAGATCTGTAGACATTCTAATCACAGAATCCTCACTCTTAAGCAGTACACTAAGATTTGGGCCAAATGTTGCATGTAAACATCTGAAAAGCAACTTAAATGTGTGTTTCAAGACAATCCAACTACCCAGTACTCATGTTGTGATAATAATGTTACTCTGTATACAGAAGCTCAAAGACCCATGGATCCAAAACTTTAATTTATATCTTTTCTGCCAAAAGCATCATACTAACCACTAAAAAAGAAGACTTTAATTGCAGCACAGGAAGGGTTCACAGTGCAGTAGGGTATAAAATATGCAAGCAAATAATCATAAGGCCAAGTAGAAGGGGTCATGACAGCAGACACATTCACAGGGTCTAAAGTGGAGATTTATCACACAATTCAATCACATGATTTATTACATAAATTCTTTCGTAAGCAAGGATTAAAAGATGAGTAACAAAGAAAGGATGGAAAGACACTTGTAAGGATTAAACATAATGGCTAAAGACATTCAACTGAAAAACAAATATGGAAGGTAGACTATAACAAGTCCATCTAACTGTACTTAAAATCATATTTAATGCTACTTTGTATTCTGTTAAAAATATGGCAAAATTTACCATGATGTATCAGCAGTGTATTGTGTGTATCAAATTGTTGATTAATGTCAGGGTTTCATTAGCCACAACTTTCAACAAATCCAATAGGAATAAAAGCTTTCAGATAACATCATTTGGAAATTTCTCAAACTCAGTTTATAATATTAAAAATCACAAACTCTTAGGTATTAATCTTTTCTTAAGCAACACCATCACTGTGAGGTAAAATGCATGCTTATGTATGTTTTCAAATGACTTGCCTGCTCATTTAAGGTATCGTGACTAATATATTTTCCTACATGATACTATATTTAAGAATATTTCCACCTTTAATTTTAATCATTTTGATGCTCAAATTCTCCAAAGTATGTATGTATTGTTAATTAAAATATAGTCAAAAGTGATGCTCTTTGTAATAAAATTCCCACTTATTTGTTAAACATGTCATTTGAAATATGATGTAAAAATTAATGTTAATAAATTCTTTTTAAAAAATAAAATTGTATTTAATAATTTGATTGAGAAGTGTGAGGACAATATGTACACAACTAAGTAACTTTAAAAATGAGTGAAGACTGTTAATGCATGCAACAATAACTTGCCATCACACTATATTGTTGACATGGTTGTTTCCCATTGGTTATCAGTTAACAATTCATGAACCATTTTACATAATATATTAAACAATAAAATTATGTATGGTAGATGGTAGAGGCTGTGTGCTTTGCCAGGAGGCAAAATTAGAGTGATTCATGTGGTTCATTAATTGTGACAAATGTACCACACAAAAGTAAAATATCAATAATACAGGAAAGCAGCTCTAGACTACTTGAGAACTCTCTGTACTGTCTTCACAACTTTCCCAAAAATCTAGAACTACATGGACTTTAAAAGTTTCTTACAAGTAAATATATATCACATGGAGTTAAAATAACTCAAAGCCTGTAGGAAAGAAATGGTCAGAAACAGCAATATGAACTTCCATACATCTTAATAAACACATGGAAATGTTTAGAAATATTTATGTATGTGTCCATACATGCAAAAGATACTATTTTTCACCTTGTTCTCTCAGCTACAAAGAGCAACACACAAAATGTAATAAACATGCCTAATTTCCAGATCTGGGTTTATAATACCATTCTCCAATACAAGGAGACAATAATCCTCGGGGAATGCCTGTTTCTAATATTGTGACCATAAATAGTTTGTACTAAAAATAAAAACTGAATTTTAAAAGTAAAAATATATTGGTAATCATGTGACAGAGTTGTAGCACAGAGCTCATAGAGCTCTAGAGGCAACTAGGTAGTAATAGATTTGTGTTAGGTTATCACCACAAGTATAAAACGAATGTCCATCAATTCATTCTCATCTAAAGGGCAGGTTGAACAGAAGAAAAGAACAAAGAATCTCTCCTTCATAGAGATTTCCAAATAACTTATGAAGGTACTCCAAACTCAATGAGGTTGAGAAACAACTCTCTACATGTGCATATACATTTTGCATAATGATTTCCTTCTAAAGAAATACATAATACCAACAGTGATAACATATCAACAGTATGTCCCTTTAACATGGCATGATAACAACAGTATCTTGCTTCTATGTTCTCAGAACGCTAGATATTCCTTCTGATCATCAGAGAAGAATCATGACAGTGGAACATACTATCAAATTCACAAAGCATGCTCCTTAAAACCAGGAAGGGTCATCAAAACTGAAACAGAAGTCTAAGAGTCTATACAGACAGGAGGAGTCAATGTCAGTTGCAGGCTTGAACTCGGGGCCTGAGCAATGTCCCTAAGCTCTTTTGCTCAAGGCTAGCGCTCTACCACTTTGAGCCACAGAGCCACTCTGGTCTTCTTGTGGTTGATTGGAGATAAGAGTTTCAGAGACTGTCCTGCCTGGACTAGCTTTGAACCATGATCCTCTCTGATCTCAGCCTCTACAGTAGCTAGGATTACATTCGAAAGTCACTAGCCTACAGCATCAAGTGCAATCCTAAGTACAACTCTGAAACAGAAGAGAATTAGGGGGAAAAAAAGGAAATGAAGTAAAATATATGGGCTTTTGTTAAAAATAATATATCAGTGTTGGTCTATTTCATATAATAAATTTATCATAATGATGTAAAATATTTATTAAGAAGGAAAACTAGGTGCAGTGTATATGAGAATCTTCCCTAGAGTCTTTGCAACTTGTGAATGAGTCTAAAGCTACTCTGTCTTGAAAAGCTTCTTAGAAGTAAATATCTATCACAAAGAGCTAAAAGTGATTCAAAGAATGTGGGAAAACTGAATCTTTTTACCTTTCTGAGCTTTTAGAAAAGAAAAAAAAACTATCCTACAAATATGCACCTCTGACTATTAAGAAGTTAAGCAACTTACAAAAATATATGACAAATATGTGTCTCTCAATATAAGAGATTCCAAGAAAAGAACAATTCCTTCACAAGTTCCAGGAAGTAGAACTTTGGAAAACAAATAGACTCCAAGTGTTGTAGGACAGAGTAATCTGACCTTCCTAAAGTGGAGAGAATTGGTATCATTAAGGAATAAGATTGTCTCACTGAATGGCTCTCCTTCAATTTCAAGGAGATTCTTTCTCATTTCTCTTACCAAAACATCCAAAAAGATGAGCCTGAAATGAACTACTAAAGACTGAATAGACTGTGGTCAATTTTCGCAGCAATTGAACAAAATAGGTTCACATGGAATCTCGAAACTAGGCAAAATCACCAGAGTCAGCCCCTCACTGTGAGGAAACTGAGACCCAAAGATATTACGAAAGTGTTTTGTTCTAGAAAATATGTGCAGCTGCTGGCTCGGTTGGCCTGAGCTAAGTTACCTCTAACTCCAGAGTCCTGAATTACCAGTGACCAACAAATGACTATTCTATAAGACTTCCTGTTTCTCAACTCCATTTCAGTTTCCCTCTCTCCATCTCTCCCTCACCCATCCTCTTCTATCAGTATCAATAGTGCTGCTCTATCACAAAACATTTTCTTCCTTTGACTATATAGGGCTTAAAATAGTAAAAGTAAGGAGGGAGTCAATCTGATTTAAAATGTTGTATTCACATTTATAAAATACACAGTGAAACCCTTTTGAAAAAATGAATGACAGGATGTAAGTCCTCCTAGGGATATTAGGGGCAGGGGTAAAGGGACAGAGAAGATGAAGGAGGGGTTATTATGATCAAAATATAACCAAACTACTTCACAGACATACGTGAAAATGGCACAAAAAGCTTTTTGAGATTGTTCTGGGATGGGGGAAGAAGGATAAAGGAAAGTGGTGGAGGGGTGTGAGTCTGATCAAAGCACATTCTAGGTGTGTATGGACAGATCAAAATGAAAACATCTTTATACTGCTACATGAGGCCAATAAAAAAAAAGTGAAGGAAAAATAAAATAAAACCGTAATCTACACAGTGCGCCCATGTACCCTCTGCCCAAGAATACGCACATGAGGTAACTTACATTCCAACCCTGAAAGACGAAGTGTTAGAATAGCACAAAGCAACCATGCCCTAAGGTGACAAGTTAATACAGGAACCGAAGCGCACAATTGCACACTGTAATAAACTCAAAAACTTCATTAAAGAAATGTTTGCTTATTAAAGTGGAACCAATTAAATGTAATCAGATAAAAAGTGATGCATTTCTTCTTCTGTATTAATTTAATTTGGATGAGAACAAGCAATACTCAAATTAATCACTTCAATGGGACTTGGTTTAAATGGTTAGGTTTCCTAGCCTATCAATCTTAAAATGAAGAGGAAGAAACACAAAAGCAGTTTAATTTAAATAAAGCACAGCTTCAAACTTCAAAATAATCAGAAATTGAGCAGACACAGCTATTGTTCCAACTTAGATTCTAATTAGTCTTCTTCAGTTTAACAGTGATATGCATTCCATAAATTTGCAAATTTAACAATTATCTATTTAAAAAATTCTTCCTTTAAATAACTTAAGTGATGTCTGAAAAAACTCAAAATAAAAGCAACAGAATCAGAAATCTTTAAAGATGAAAAATTTGCCTGACTGGAATGTACTGAGAAATGAGAAAAGGTCTGTGCTTCTATAATTACCTCAAAAACTGCATCATTTGGCCACAAATTTTAACATTATTAAACTTCCAAAACCTCGAGGATAGAACAAAAATGTCAGTGCTGATGGCAAGCCAGAGTAAACTTGTATTATTGTAATGCTTCAAAAAAGGACAAAACCTGAATTTCAGAGCAGAAAGAAATCTTTACAAAGACCTCCTAATCCAAATCTCATATTTTGCATTGGTGCCACTTGCCTGCAAAGTGGGAGTAATTTTCCAGAAGGCACAAGGTCATCAGGATTATATCACAGAGGTGCCACCTGCTCATCTCATGTTTCTCACCCTCTGTATAAGGTACAGGTCCCTCACAATCTTCTCTCTGGAGATGGATGGCTGCCAGACTTGATAAAATATGAACGCTGTACTCTCTTAGCCTCCTTTGGGTTTGCTGGGTTCCATTTTACCCTACAACTCAATAGTATTCATCCTTTGGTTTTTCTTTCCTCGTGTAGCTCAAGACCTAACTGTTGGATTTCTAGCTTGAAGCAACAGGCCTAAAACACAATACAATCTTGATTCTTTTCCTATCATACAGTGACAGTAAGCAAATCATGTTTTCATACATAGGCCAATAAGAAAGGAGAAGTGATGAAAATAAATGCTAGCTAATAATTAAAGTAAGGAGTGATCCTAGAATAACTACACAGCTGGTTTAGTTGTAAATTCTAGGTACCAGATTTGCAAGTATTCCTGGTATATTTTATGGCCATGTGATCTGGAAGGCCCCAAAGTAAAAACCTATCTGACCTGGGTTCAAATCTCCCTGGAACTTGTGGCACAAGACAATTTTCTGTGTGTCTGTTTTCAAATCTGTAAAATGAAGGGCTCAAACCAAAGGCTCACAGTGGGCCTACTCAGCTACTGTAATGCTACCCTTTTTAACTAATTATTTGAAGACTTCTAAGGTCCTTGAAGACTACTGCCTTAAGTCATTTAAATATTCCCCAGAAACCATAGGAATGTGATTAATTTTCTGAAGGCAGCAAACATTTGCATATCAAAAGCTATTTTTCATTTTAACATGGCCTAGCTCCTGTCCCAATTACCATCAAATTTTTATTAATAAAGTAATGCTGTCTCATTTCAACCAATCTACTGCCAAAAGAAAAAGAGAGCCTGAAAACTTCACATTTATTCCATTATTCCAACAATCTCTCAGAAAGCAATTACAATCATCAAAGACAAACAATATCAAAGTTTTTAAGTAGATATAGTACATATACAGAAAAGATGTAGTGTATGATAGGAGAGACCACAAAAAGAGAATTTGACAATATTGTATAAAATACAAAGTATTTCATTGCATAAGTAGAGAACTAGATAACCAATGAATTCTAATTCCTTATGCATCTAGAAATTTCCCATTTTTTTGGATAGTGTAGCCTCCCAGTGGCTGACCTAGAGTTAATATCCAGACTCTGTCATTGTTGGCTGTGAGTGGCATAACTCCATTGCCCACTGTTCTCTATGAATAGATGAAAATAATTTCATACAATAATAATTTCACATAATACACGTGCATCCATCTACACTGATCAAGGCATTTGAAATACAATATGTACTTATTCTCTGAGAGCTATCTGCATAGACCATTCTCCGAACATCTCACTCCAGAAACTATCAATATCCTGTTGGCACATACTTTAACAATTATAACCCCAGCTATGTAATGATTAACATAGCACCCTGGATAGGCAATAAGCCACCACAATGAGAAAAATTACATCAGAAGGTAAATTCAAGTGAATGAGACCAAAACCTAATTATAGAAATTAGTAATTTTTAAAAAAAATTGTGAGTAAGAATTTTCTATCCAGACACAACTTACGTATTTTCAGCACCAAAACAGTATAGCCAAGTCTAATCAGGCCTAATTTTTTCATGAAAATAGACTATATGCTAAGCACAGTGGCTCTTGTCTGTACTCTTAGCTCCTCAGATGTGGAGATCAGGAAGATGTAGTTCCAGGCTAGCCCAGTCAAAAAGTTAATGAGGCCCCAGCTCACCCAATACCTTGGTGTGATGACTAGCTATGCTATAAGCCTTAAATAGGAGGATTATAGTCTTAGACTTAGCAAAATGCAAGACTGCTTGAAAAAAATAACTAAAGCAAAATAAAATAAATAAACTAAAAACAAATATCTAAAGCAGGGCCGTGAGTTTGGCCTAGGGGTAGAGTGCTTGCCTAGCATGCACAAAGACCTGGGTTCCAGTCCTTGGTAACACACACATAGAAAAAGCCAGAAGTGGGGCTGTGCTTCAAGTGGTAGAGCACTAGCCTTAAGAAAGCCCTCAAAACCTATGGACATAAGGTCATACAGAATGAGACCAAATAAAATGAACTCTAAGACATGGAAACAAGAAGTTTATCCTGTGTGGTGGTTGTTCTTAATGTCCTATCTTATTTCTCTTTTCTTTTTTGCCCTTATGATTAATCTCATGTTGTTACCGTATCTGCCTTTGTTACCAGGTATATTGTATATATGTTTATTTGAAATAGGGAAGGGAAAGGAGGAAAAAAAGAAGATTGGGAGACAGTGGGGGAAAGAAATGGGGGACAAAAATATGAGAAGGGGTATCGATGTGTGAGAACTAATGTACCTACTATCTGACAAATGTAACTGTAAGCATTCTATACATTATCCTGACCATAAAATTAAAAAAAAAATAAAAGTTTAAATTTTTTTAAAAGAAAAATCCAGAAGTGAGGCTGTGGCTCAAGTGGTAGAGAACTAGTCTTGAGAAAGCCCAAGGACAGTGTTCAGGCCCTGATTTTAAGCCCCAGGACTGGCAAAAAAAAAAATCTCACCTTCCTCCCAGGTGCAGTGCTCATGCCTATAATACTAATTATTTAGGAGGCTGAGATCTGAGGATCGCAATTCAAAGCCAGCCCATGAGAATCTTATCTCCAATTAACCACTAGAAAATTGGAAGTGGCACTGTGGCTCAAGGGGTAGGGTGGTAGCCTTGAGCTGAAGAGCTCAGTGACAGCACCCAGGCCCAGAGTTCAAACCCCACGATGACCAAAAAAAAAAATCTAAAGCAAAAAGTACCTGAACATAACGAAAAAAAAAGTACCTGAACGTGTAGTTCAAGTGGCAATGTCCAAGACCCCTAAATTTAAAGCCATTATCACCACAAATAAACAATACAAAACAATGGACCCCGATTTAGAAAATACCAACCCAGTTATTAGTAGCCCATGTGACAGGAACAGTTCAGATTATCTTTGGTGAAAAAGACACAAGAAAGTATTTTACAGAAAAAAAAAATTTAAAGAGAATCCCAATTGTTCATGTGCAGAAATTCCTCTGGATTTTGTGGATAAGAAAGATAGATCTGATGCTCCTCAGTTGATGAGTGGATCAACAAGATGTGGTATTTATACACTATGGAATTCTATGCTGCTGTCAGAAAGAATGACATCAGCCCATTTGTAAGGATATGGAAAGACAGAAAAAATCATATTAAGTGAAGTAAGCCAGACTCAAAATAGGCTCAATGGTTTCCCTCATTTGTCATAATCAGTAGAAACCTTAGGCTCTCCTAGCAGAGATTCACAATAGAACAAAACCTAGATACATAAGGCAGTATAGTATGATGCTAAATGAAAGGACCTCCAGGATATAGAAACAAAAGCCATATAATAAGTGAATGTTGTCCTTAATGTACTATGTTATCTCTCATCTCTTTTGCTGTCCCTTGGTTATCTCATATTGTTGCAATATTTCACCTTGTTATCTGATATATTTTATATATTCTTAATTGGTTATTTGAAATAGGATAGGGAAGGGGGGGAAATCAAGATGAGCAGGGGGAGGGAGGAGGGAAATGGGGACCATGACATGAGAAAGGGTATCAATATTTGTGAAGTAGTGTACCTTCTATCTGGTGAATATAATGTAACCCTTCTATTAATTACAATAAAAAATACGAAAAAAAGAAAAATGGTTTCACGGAAAAGTGACATTTGAAGTAAAGAAGATAAGTCAACGTGGATTGAAAATCCCTTTAAACAAATTTTGAAAGACACAGATCTGCGCTGCAGAGATAGAAGAAAAGAAAATAGAAGATAGATGACCTAAAAGGCAAAGTGAAGGCCAGATCATAAAAGACCTGAGGGGCTACGTTAGAAGCCACAGTTTTGAAAGAAGAGTAATGAAAACCCCAGAAGGCATTTAGAAGAGAGAATATGTGTTGTGTTCTGATACACAACACATCTTACATGGATTGGTATAAAGAAATACAGGAGCAAGAAATCCTCATCAGAAGTCATAAAGGAGGTGGACAAAGAACTCTAGTTTATACTAAATAATCACTTAAAAATTTAAACATAGATGAACTGTTATAAAATTGTGTTTTGGTTGGGTTGCTTGTTAGTTGGTTGGTTTGTGACAGGTTCGCACTATGTATCCCAGGCTGCTAAAACCCAAGATATTTCTGTCTCAGCCTCCTGAGCACAGGGATTACAAAAGCATGCACCACCACAGAAAATTGTCAGGATATAGTAATATATTAGAAATAAAAAAGAGGATTTCCATGAAGATACTTACATTTCTAGTTGTTGCATTTGCAAATTTAATCTCAAAAAGAGGAAGATATATGTAATAGTATAGGATCATAGAACATATTTGGATTTTTTGATAAATATTAGAAAGAGTCTTAGATAGAGGATATTCTTTCACTATGGACATGCGTTTGAGACATCCAGGTAAAGATGTGTAAGCATGCAGAATAGTAAGTCTATTCCTGCAAGGAGGGTACTGTCTGCAGAAAGGAATTGGGAATATTCACGTAGACTTGCAAAGTAAAATGCTGGACATGCCGGAGATTGCCTGGAAAGAGAACTTAGTATGAGAAGACAGTCTGGCAGAACTTAATGGTTCACAAATTAAATCTAATGTATAGCTGCAAATCAGTCTCCACTAGGAATGGAATGTATATGCAAATTAGCATAATATATTTTATATTTTTATATAAGTGAATAAGAAATACAACAATTTGGGTATTGCTTATTTATTTGTTTTGTGTTTTATACTGTCTTGATTTCTCAAACTCTTAAGAGACGATTTTGGGTTTTTCACAGTAATACTTTTCATCAAGACACAAACACACCAGTGATTCTCACATTTTAATTGTCTATGGTAAAGCTTGAGGCAGATCATGCTTTTATAAATAAGAAAACTATTCAACAGTGCTCTCAAATGGCTTTCTTTAGCTTTTAAATTTTCTAAAATGCAGAGTTAATTATGTAGTGGGCCATAACAGCAAATAAAATTAAATGGAAAGCAGACAGTAAGGTTGCCAGTAGATAAAATCCCAGAAACAAAACAACTGCTTACTTATCAGTCAATAACGCAAAGCAAATAAAACCTCTTTTTTAAAGGTCCTTTTAAAAAGACAAGAAACACAACAGCATATATTTTATCTCTAACAATACTATAAATATACAGAAGAGCTTTTAATCTCTGGAATTGCACAACTACATCAACTAGGAAAAAAACAATGGCTAAATGCTCTTTATAGAGTTTCTAAAAAGCAAAATAAATGGAAATGAGAAATTCTTACTTCAAACTTTGTTTCCCTTGACTTAGGTTCACGTGATACTGGGTAGAGGATAAATACTATCTCAGTTAAATGATATCCCCCAATCCAAAAAAATTAATGAAGATAATATCTGGTATTTGGATTATGGTGTATCTTAGACCAGGATTAGAGTGTGTCTCTTCACCTTACCATATTCATCCATTTTTACCTTCCTGTGAGAGTTCCTCTGTTAAAATTAGTGTCCCTTGTATTAAGTAGATTCACCCAAATGTCATGATTCTAAACCAAATGAAGTGTTATGTTGAACTTAACATTGAACTTTACTGAGTCACTGAACTGAAGAGAAACTGATGAAAACAAAAACCTGGGCTCCCTAAGTCTTGTACACATGTAAATCTGTCCATCAGCCTTAAGCTATCAGGGATGATTTGGCTACCACTAATGAAATACCCACATGTGGGTAACAAGGAACTGACAGTCTTATTGCATCTGGAACTAAAACTATACATGAAAAATATCAAAAATCAGAGCCATTTAATTTTATATCTTAAGGAAAATATAGTTTTAAATTCTGATATATAAGTAAAATCACCATAAGTGGAGACTGATATCATGATTTCAGAGCAACAAAATTAAAATGTGAGGATCTATTTCCAGAACACTCATTACTTTGGTTACCTAGGCTGAAAAATAAACATTTCTCTGCTTTCTCTATCAGTATCTCTCCCAATTTTTTCTACAAAGATAATTATCCTAGGACATGACCATGCTTTATGTAGTAATACTTAAATACCTATGTATTTGTCTACCAACATACTAACATACATGTGTAGTCTTGCACATGAAATAAGTACAGGAAACACTGACTTCATCTGAGTTCAACAGGCACATAATTGTCTATCTTCTCAGAGCCTTAATTAATTTGTGAATATGATAATAAGTTTCCAAATTGGAACACACTACTTAGTACTTCTAAACCTATTTGACCCCAAAATCTTTACTGTATTATTATCTTAGCAAAACATTATTCTACAGAGCAGAGTATAGACAAGGCTTGTCTAGAGAATATGGAAATGTAAAAATTCAAGAATTTTTTAATTGTAGCATCAGACAGTCTCAAGAGAACATCTCACCAGCCTCTTTATCAGATGCCACAGCTCAAATTCATCTATATGTCTGTCAGGTAATATAAATGGATTGGTCAAGATACATGGAGACAATGATAAACTGAAAAGCATGTACCCAACACAAAAAAATAATGGCCTAGTTTCAGCTTCAATGTCAAGTAATGACATTGGGAGAACTGTTATGCCAGATATTTGATTTTCAAAAAAAATAAACAATAAACTTGGAATTTATGTTAAAGTTTCATACAACTAAATACTTATAAATGGTTCCAAAAATGCTTATTGAACACTGTGTTGACCAAATAAATACACCTGTAGGCCAAATTCACTCCCCTGACTCGCAGAGTACAATCTGATTTAAAATACCCAACAAAGACATTTTCTCCTCTCATGTTTGGTAATTGTGCTCTCAGTGATAGTATGAACACCATCACATTTGTACCTGACTTGGTTTTCCCTCTGGAACTCTCCAAGTTCCCCTGTTTGGCTCTAGAAAGAAAAAACTAATTTCAGAATACTCAAATGTCCTTGGCATATATCACTAAGAAAGCAATAGATAAGTGTAAAATATTGCAGTTGCTATGAATATTACTATGGAGACGCCTCAAAAAAATAAATAAAAAAGCACTAACATATGGTATAATAATCCCTCTTCTAGGTATTTTTATGAAATAGGAGCAATAAATTATTGAAGAGATTAGCATTCTCATACTAATCAAGGTGCTACTTGCAGTAGCCAAGACATAGAAACAACCTGAAGAACCACAAGTACAAAAATTCAGTTTAAAAAAAAACCGCAAAAAGAGCTATGTATATATGTCCATATAGGATGAGACTAATGAACTCTAGGATGTGGATACAAGAGGTTTATCTTTGTGATTGTTGTTTTAATGTACTATGTGAAGTTATTTCTTTTTTCTTTTTTCCCCCTCGTGGTTAATCTCATGTAGTTACCATATCTGACTTTGTTACCTGGTATTTGTATATACATTTATCTGTTTATTTGAAATAGGAAAGGAAAGGGTAAAAACAAGGTGACTGAGGGGGAGGGAAAAGGGGGACAAAAACATGAGAAGGGGTATCAATGTTCAAGAAGTAATGTACCCACTACCTGATGAATGTAAATGTCACCCCTCATTACCCCAACAATAAAATACAATAAAAAAAACTGCAAAAGAAATAATAAAATGTGTGTATACATAACCCATCTTTTATGGGCTAGATGATTCTTAGCAGGAATTTTCTCATCTCTTGATGTCAAGTTTTCATAAGTAATTTAAAAAGATAAAAAGTACTTTTCCAAAATATTACTGACAATTTCTTTTCTATAGCATGCTTAAGGAATAAGATTACAGTAATTAGAAAGAATCCGTGATGGCAGAGGGTTAAGACAGAAGCATGGGACTGGGGGTAACACGCAGGGATTTACAGGTCAGGGATGGGATAGGTTTGCATTCTTATTGTGAGGATGGAAAAGAGCAACTGGTACACAGATTTTACAGAACTATTTTTTTTCACAGCCTAGCTTCCCTTGCCACTGACTGTCACCAGTCCCTTGACATTATCTTCAGGATCATTAACACATTACTCAAGTGCTTGCTTTACTTTAAAGGGTTGCATAATTTACTATAAATGGCAAACTGAACTACTCCATCTTTATTCACTTTGCTATTAATGATGCTTTGAATACTTCGAGGTTACCAATAGCTATGATACATTACAAATAGCTTTTTATCTAATTATCTATTTTAATTCATCACAATGCTTAAGCAAGAGGCAAAAATAAATTGTGACGAATTTTTGTGGACAAGTCAAAACGACTTTCTAATGAATATAAATGTTCTTCCCTTTGAAGTATTCTTATAAAACAGAATTATCATAAGCTTAAGGTACATAAATCTTCATTTCTTGCTTGCAAGATACACAGCTATGTAAGAAAATAAAATTTTCTCAGTATAATGAAGAATCATAATAAGCATGTTCTAATCAGAAATTAATTGATACATGTCTATCTATATAATCTATGACTCTATAGATGTTCTATTGGGCAGTAATGAAAAAAGCATGTCATTTGGAGTTAGAAACCATGGGCTCTAAGTGGTAAGTGATCCACTTATTCAAATGACTTATGGATTGATATATAAATTAAACATGGTTTAAACACTGTCCCAGTGACTCATATGGATACGACAGAGAAGAAGACAAATCCTCGCATTTGTGGAACTTACAGCCAAATACAAAGCACAATAGGCACACCACACAGAAAGAGTGATACAGAGAGATGAAACTGCTTACTGGCCAGGAAGACACACCAGAACACAAACTTGAGAGAAGTTAGCAAATGAGCTATTTGAAGATTTCAGACAGGATCTTAGATACCTCTATCCAAGAAGAGGAAGAGACATATTCACAGGTCCTCAAAAGTCATAGAAGCAAGGTGAGGCTAAGACCCATGAGGAAGCCACTGTTACCACATTACTTGTTGTAGAAGATGAGGTAAGCAATAGAGGAAGAGATGAGTCTGAAAAGGGGGTTGAGGGTATCATTGAGTGTTATAGGAAGGCTCTAGGAAGTTTGAGTGTGTGTGTATGTGTCACCATCTGGATGAGTATATAAAAGTTCAGTCTGACTGCTGGGTAGAAAACCAATAGTAAGTACAGGAGAATGAACAGGAATACCTTTGTAGTTGAGTAAATGATTTTCCAAGTGAGAGGTGAAGGTACTACTTATCAGCAGGCACCTATTTGACTTCAGTTTCTAAGACTATGAGTTGCAAATAACATTACATTCAATCTAAATTCTACATCAAAATTTAAACAGGTTTTGATGACTGATTGCAAAATTCTACATCTAAAATCAGTCTTAGAATAAAGGTCTACCGTAGGCAAAATCTGAGTATTTTTTAGAGAATTATAAGCATTGTATAAACATATAGCAATTTCAGAATGCAGAAATAATAGTTTGTAATATGCAATTATTTTTTTCTTGAGGAAACCTGGTTTATTTACAAACCTGATTTATTCCACAGAAGCATTTAATATTCTTGAACTCATTATACTGCCTTCAAAAACATAAACTTTTGCTTGTTTCCAGGCAATTATGCAGTTTTCATAATTATAAGTAATAAACATATTTCTTGTAAACATTTGTATACATTGCTATCTGTTTCCCTGGAATATATTTTTTAAACTGTCATTTATGAAACAGTCAACATGCATATATACATATATATATATACATGATGCATTAATATATATTGGGAATACTTTCTGTTAACACATATTTCAATCACTCATTCAATATGTACCACATAAAAATATTTTTTTAATTCTCTTGGGTTTTTCTGATACCTGGATAGTCAATTTTCACCAATCTTTTAGTCTATATATCTGTTCTTCATGGGACCTGCATGCTCCAACTCTCACACACAAAAAAACCACCCTAGCGAATGAGCTTCGTCTCCTACATAACTGCCTTGCTCACCTTTCTCTTTTGGCTAATTGTGATGGTATTTCATTAGGTATGAAACTGCCAGTGATTTTCTTGTGGAAAATCACCTCTTGGGAAGGGGAATAGTTATTTTTTAATCTACTAGCAGGGAGTAAATCTGTCATTTTTTTCTAATTCCATTGTCTTGTTAATTGGCATCCACTGACCATATGTCTACAATAAAATAGATGGGAAAACAAGCCAGATGCCTCAGGACTGAAAAATGTAGCCTTGGATATAAAGGGAAGTAGTAGTTCTTTGGATGTCTTGGACAGTCTTGCTTCCTATTTCAGAATATAAATGTAATACATGGCAGCCATTCTGTAGCTATTCGCTAGCAATTTAAGGGTGACAAACGAACAAGGCAAAGATGGCATATAAAAGTATGAACTGTGTCTGGTTTCTTGATGGCATAACTTGGTCATGGCAGAAAAATGTCCTTATGGCTTAAACCAACTGTTCTGAATTTTTAGTAATTACCTTCTATTATAAATTGACCTATTTGATAAACCAGGATTGCTAATCAATTTCTCTACAAGGGCATGTTCATTTGTTTTCTACAGCACTACCATTAGTTTGTTTGTGGGATTCTTTTAGTCTTTACTGAAGGTGTAACATCTTAGCCTTACCATTCACACAATACAGTGTTCACAATATTCTTGCAGAACTCAACCACAGAAGACTTAACTGGTCCAGAACTCACCTGTTAGGTTTTGTGGCCCTTGCCTACAACTGTGCTCATGACACTGACAGAATACAGCAGAGACTGTAATGCATTCCCATCCCCAGGAAACATGAGGATATTCAGACAGCCAACTAGAATGTGAAGACTCCTGAGGTCTGACCAAACCCTGAGTTCTCTTCCTTACATTCCAACCTGGGTTTAGGAACACAGTGATCCTCTAATGATCTTTCCAAAAAATACATTTTTCCTAAAAATGGCCAGAGTTAAGTTCAGCTGCTGATAACCAAAAATCCTTGATTAATCAAGATTTCATTCCCTGCATCTCTTTGTTTTGAAAATTAGGCAATAACACTATTTCACTTAAGGAAAAAGTATAGCAATCATAGTAGGCAATGAGGTACCAGACGTGGAGACCAGAGATCTGGATTCCAGTTTTAGTTCCGACACCACGTGTTCAAGCTCTGAGGCTCATTTATCGTAGTTGAACAAAGGAGAGGGTTGGACCAGATGGTCTCTGAATTCCCTTCAAATTCCAGTTATTCCAACGCTGTGATAATTTTGACCAGTAAAATGAGCAGAAAAAAAAATCACTCCTTCAGTTACAAACATTCATTAGATGGATGGAATAAAGACCACTGTTTAGGCCGAAACTCTTCATGGTTGAGCAACAGTGAACCACAGGCAGAATTTCAGTCAGGATGTCTAATTAGATGGAGCTCAAAGTAGAAATAACTTATTATACTTCAAAAATGCTCAGCATACACCCACACACACTGTTAATATAAATGGTTGTCAGATACGATGGAAAAGACAAGGAGGACATTGAGTTATCTGAGACATTGAAGATCAGTAACTTCAGAAAGGAGAAACATGATAAACCAGGGGAAAAATTCCTTTTTCAAGCAATCTGAAGGCAGGAATCCAGAATAATGAAATAACATAAGTCCAATCGCATAGCACGAAATAGCTAAAACTGCAGTTTGCACACAAGGAACAAATGGAATGCGTCACAGTGGATTAGGTGTATAAGGAACTGGGAATTCTTATAACAATTGCTACTTGTATATATCAGAAAGCATTTTTAAAGGAGAAGGTGCTGTGAACCTGTGCAGTCTCTCCTTTGGGAAAGGAAGTAAAATAAAAGCTAGGAGCTTACAACTTGTGGCTAGAAAGTGCTGTACATAATTTTAAATACACTTTTATATTTTAAATGTAATACTTCCTCCTTCTAGAGAACAAGAAAAAGATATGCAAAAGAACTGAAGAATATTGTCATTACTTATACTCAGATCTAATTCTTTTTTTTTTTTTTGCCAGTCCTGGGCTTGAGCTCAGGGCCTGAGCACTGTCCTTGG
The DNA here is from genome assembly GCF_031878675.1 of Megascapheus bottae. Lineage (NCBI taxonomy): Eukaryota > Metazoa > Chordata > Mammalia > Rodentia > Geomyidae > Megascapheus > Megascapheus bottae. The sequence continues at coordinate 4,345,766 of NC_143537.1, read as the reverse complement.
ACTTTCTCAAGGCTAGAGCTCTACCACTTGAGCCTCAGCACCACTTCCGGCTTTTTTGTATGTATGTGGTACCAAGGAATCGAACCCGGGTCTTTGTGCATGCTAGGCAAGCACTTTAACCACTAGGCCAAACTCCCAGCCCTCAGATCTAATTCTTAAGCTTGTTTTTTTCTTCCTGAAATAACATCTCAGATATCTGAGTAATAGAATGTCCTGCAGTTACAATTCGTATCTTTAAAGGGAATGTGTTCTAGTTGGAAGACAAGGAGGTGGACTGGAGACTTTTCTGTTTGCTAAACATAATACAATTACATAGGAGTTACCTAAAAATCCTGTGAGAGCCTAAGGTGATTTGTCCAGGTATCCAAGTTAGGCAAGAGGAAGATTTGCTTTTACCAGCAAAACCAGTCTTTGTATAAAGCCTAGCATTATTTACTACATAAAAGTTATCTCAGGAGTTCTCCCCTCTTAGGTCCGCCTGCATTATTGCCTCAGAGTCCCTCTCTGTACACGAGCACTATTCAGCCATGGTTCATAGGAATCAATAGACATTTAACCACTCAATGTCCTTATGTCTTCAGCCACTGAGGAAACTGAAGTACAAGTCTTTACTGCCCTTCTCTATATAGACAACACTTGAGGAGGATTTAAAAAGCCTTGGGTGGTCATGTTAGGATATGTAAGTCTCCATTAACTGGTCTCATGGCTCCATACAGTGTAGTCAGAGAGATTTCTATGGGATTATGCACCACTTTTCATTTAGAAGCAGCTGCTGTTTCCTGAGATAGAGATAGAGCCAATCACTTATGTATACTACCAAATGCTTTAAACACTTGAAATCTTCATACAGGGATGATGTTTCAGGGTATCCTGCCAACACCAATTTTTGCAGTACTTTAGACAACAGCAAAAGAAAAAGGAAATTCCGTGCTCTTGGCTATTTAAACGTCAAGGCACAATGATTTCAAGTTCCAATTATTTGTGGGGTATCTGGGACGGCAGTCTATGTTGCACCATGTTCTCAGCCTGTGTTCAACACCCAACTATAGCTGTTATCCTTTTCCACAATACAACTCTTTGCTATTTCCATAAGTGATTCTCCTCTCTGATTAAGTAGAACAATATACATAAGAATCCCCTAGCAGAGATTTGCAATAGAGCAAAACCTTGATACAAAAGGCCATATAGTAGGACGCTAAATGAAAGGATCTCTAGGATATAGAAACATAAGCCATATAATGAATGCTTGTTGTTCTTAAGGTACTATGTTATCTCTCATCTCTTTTGCTGTCCCTTGGTTATCTCATATTGTTACAGTATCTCACTTTGTTACCTGATATATCAGATATATTTGTATTTAGTTATTTGAAATCGGATAGGGAACGGGGGAAAACAAGATGAGGGGTGGGGGTGGGGGGAGGGAAACGGGGACCAAGGCATGTGAAAAGGTATCAATGTATGGGAATTAATGCACCATCTATCTGGCAAATATCATGTAACCCTTCTATTAATTACAATAAAAAATATATGAAAAAAAAGAATCCCATCTTGTGCCACTAGTTGTTACACAAACAAATACCAGTTCTGGTACACTCAGCTGGTATTTGTCTGGTATACTCAGCTTCTGCACAGCTCATTTTCCAACCTGAAAAGAGCTTCTCTTGCAAGCAATCTAAACATTGATAACAGATTGAAGCCTAATCTGTCTCATGCCTAACCTCTGCCTGCTTTCACTACCCTCCAAAAACACACTTTCATATGAGGAAAAAGTAACTTTAATTTTAGATGATTCCAACTGTCTTAAGGTTCCACCAGGTTACTGCTGGCTTGTTTTGAAGCTGATTGCTTCATTACTGCTTTCAGGGGAATTAATATCAACTGCCTGCTTGCTGTCCTTGTTAATATCTTTAAAACTTCTTGATATGGGCCCCTGATAGAAAGACACCCAATGATGAGGGAGTGATTTCTCTATCTTCCCGTAAGTGTCTGATATCATTAATATAATTAATGAGGTGACCAGGGAGCTGGACTCACTTGTCACTATTAGACAGCTAATATAATAATCAAGACTCAGGCAGGCAAAGTATGAGAACAAAAACCTTTCTGCTCCCCTCCTTTGTCAAGTTGACAAATGACCTATCCTAATGTGGGCCTCTTTTAATAGTAAACATTTTATAAACACAAATGCTAAGGAAACAACAAGACAAGTTTATCCCACTCCAAACAATTTGGAATGACATATATACAAGGCCAGAAACTCAGCTCTAGGAGTTCCAACAAGTGGAGTCTTGCCACTTACCTCAATTTCCCAAATAAAGAGCAGAATGGTGCTGAAGGGCAAGAAGAGCAGACTTACTATGCAATGTGAGTACAGAGTAATGTAGGAAGTGACAAAGTAAATACTTCAGTTAACCTTTACAGAGATGAACTTTAGGTTTAAACATAGGAAGAACTAAGGCAGAACACTAGGGGTATGTATAATTATTCAACTGTCTCAGATAAAGTTGGGGATAGTATCTCAGGAACTACCAGGAAGGACCTGGGCTCAATAAAAAGTAATTTATATATGAATGTATGCTTTATTTTCTCCAGGGGTTCACTCTCCTAGGAATTAATGTAAAAGAAATAGTAATAAATTTCAACAAAATAATGTTAGATTGAGTGATGTGTATTTCTGTGTATATAAAGAAGCAAAGGAAGACAGCAAACTAAATGTCCAAAGAATAGGACAGATATAAAATGGCATCTGAAATACTAGTTTAAATTTTTATTCATTTATATGTTATTTTTCATTTTTTGTTGAGTTTATTGAAGTTTTGTTTTTGTTTTTGTCTTGCCAGTCCTAGAGCTTGAACTCAGGGCCTGAGCCCTGATCTTGGGCTTTCTCAAGGCTAGCACTCTACCAACTGAGCTGCAGCACTACTTCCAGCTTTTTCTGTGTATGTCATACCAAGGCTTCATGCATACAAAGCAAGCACTCTATCAGTAGGCCATGCTCCCGGCCCTACTGAGTTCTTTACATATTGTAGTTACTAACTTTTGGTCTGGTAATTCACAGACGGTATCTACCTAGAAGAAAGGGGATGCTAAAAACACAACAAAAACAAGGCCTAACGGTCAGTAAGAGGGACAGTACAGTGAGAGAAGGGAAAGATCATTGTGGTATATAAAAACTGAGAGAAGAAAAAAGATACTATAAAGGGGTATCATGGAATTAAAGAGCTCTTATTCATACATGAATCCTTCCAAGGGTATCCTGTAACATCACTTCCCATCATCTTCAACATCCTTTCAGTCTCTGAAGGATACAAGTTTACAGAATGCAAGCATGGGTGTCCACCAGGGAGATGTGGGAATTTTATTTCACCTCTGTGGAATTCAGCAAGCTGCTAGATATTCCAGAGATGTAAATTGCACGTGCAAGCCACTTCATGCACTAAGCATGCATTCGTAGGCATTAATTAAGCTGCATTAAGTCAGTCAGCTCAAATAAGGCTGGACATTAAGAAGGTAGACTGGATCATTTTCAGAAGTTGCTTTCTGCTCCCATTAGCAGACTGATTGTACTCTAGCTCTCATTCAGGGGCATGTCACCAAACTGTCTACCAAAAGGTACATTACAAGAATGCAAAATTTTAAACACTGAATATCTGAGGAAAACAATAAGAATATTGAACACTGGAGTCACGCTATTTTACCTCTTCAGCAAAAGCAGTAATCAACACAAATATTTACTGTTTGGAACTGCTGAACATAAAATATGTATGTGGATAGAAATGCAATGTCCACAGGATCTGTTTGCAATGTACTAGCTATTACACTGCAAACAAAATTACTTCTTATTTAAAATGTATCCCACATGCTCAGAATCCATCCTGATCAACACACTGAAGTATAACTTATGATCCAGAAATGAAATTATGTATCTGACTTGGTTACCTGGTGTATTGTATGTATGTTTATTTGCTTATTTGAAATGGGGAAAGTAAAGGAGAAAACAAGATGATTGGGAGGGGGTAGGAGAGGGGAAAGGGGGCAAAAACATGAGAAAGAGTATCAAGGTTGGAGAAGTAATGTCCCCACTACCTGACAAATATAACTATCTCCTCTGTACATTATCCAGACAATAAAATATAATAAAAAATTTTTAAGAACAAAAAAAGAAATTATGGACACACTCCAATTAAAAAAACATTTCATAGAACACAACTCTTATTCATTACGCATCTACCAATGCTTCAGAAAAACACTGAGATCACTGACAACTCTTCACAGAGAGCCTTGATCTACTTCACCAAACAACACAATGTAGGTGAATTAAAGAGAAACTATAGGCAACCTTTTATGACTTATATAACAAGTTCCTGAAATAACTTCAAAAGTTAACTGTACAAAAATAAAATGGTTAATGTTAAATACTAGCTCTAAGGTTTAAAAGATTTTAAATTACTTAATATTTCTGATTCATATTTTTTCATTCATATATATATTATTTGCCTATTATATATATCAGACACTATTTCAGGCTCTGGGACTACAGAAATGAATAAAAGATACTACAATCTCTGCCTTTATATTGTTTTAATTTTATTCTTAATTAGAATAATATAGTAGCTATTGCAGATGAAGGCAAAAGATGCATTGCCTATGTAAGTGTTCTGTCACAAAAATTAGTAACTGAACTTCAAAGAAAAAGGCAACACATGTCTTCAAAACATTACAAGAAGTGAAATACATGGTATTTCTTCCAGTAAACAATAGCAGGTTTTAGCCTGGAGCCATGGTTCATGCCTGTAATCCCAGCTATTCAAGAGGCTGAAATCTGAGAATCCTGATTCAAAGTAAGCCCAAGCACAAAAGCCTGTGAGATTCTTATCTCCAATTAACCACCAGAAAACAGGAAATGATGCTATAGTTCAAGTGGTAGAGTGCTTGCCTTGAGCTGAGGAGCTCAGGCCCAGAATTCAAGTCTCACGACTGACAAAAAAAAAAGCAAAAGTAATAAGTATTAATGACTTAATAATTTAAAGATATATCCTGGCTTTTCATTAACATTTCAAAAAATCAGATAAACTAGCATCTACACTAAGGAAAAGGCAAACACTAATGAGTTATTAAAAAAATACAAGAGAAAGAAAATATTAATTAGTGCCAGTTAGGTCAAAGAAGTGACCAAAATTCAAATGCTATTAATATTCCAACTGGACTTCTCTTTTCGTAGTATTAGGAACTGAACTCTGAGCCTCGTACTTGTTATAGAAGCACTCTACCACTTCAGCCAAGTCTCCAGCTGCTTTTTATGTTCACAGTTTTCCAGGTAGAGTTGCGTTGTGCCCAGTTAGATCTGAGCTGTGATTCTACTTGTACATCCTCATGTCCTGGGCCAAGAATCCCCATTTAGCCTGTGGGCTATGGAGAGGGAAAGCAACAGAGAACTATCTATTGGAGTTCCTATAAGTATCACTGTGGATGTCAATGATTACAAGAAAATTAATCAAATATGGACTTCAGAATTTTGTTTGAGAAAGTGGTCTCATAGTACCTTACATTCATATTCTTATTTCCAAAACAGAAAGCTATCCATTATACCCTTTTCTTGTCATACGTGTCAACAGTTAATGTGTATCATCTTTGCTCAGGCACTAAGGGAACTGCTCTATAACCCAGCAGAATCCCTGGGCCCAACATAGCTTATCACAAGCAAAGTAGTACTCAGGTTATGCCTTTCGAGCTGTGGATGTTTGAAAATTCTACAGATGATGAGATGCTTTATGGCTTTGTCTTATTGTATCATATTCAAGTTTCATCTTCTTGAGTATCTGTTATGTTGCCAACAATGATGTAAGAAATAACCCTGGTACTTTTCTCAAATGTCCTACAGGCTTAAGTCTTCTCTGTTTTGATGGCTACTTGCTGCAGGAATATGTGCTACATTATAAGATAAAAACAGAATTGGCCAGGCATGGGTTACAATTTATTATTGTAACCACATGATACACACATTGTTGATAACAAGCATCATAAACAATCTGTTTTACACTTAATGTAACACTAAAAACATATTTAATTGTGTCACTATTATTCTAGGTGTTGAATTGTTTTCTATTTATTTTGTAGAGCCATGACAATGAAACTGAACTGCAATCACAGATGCAACTATGAATTTTTAATTTTTCATAAATCATAAGTAATATGTCCATAAATGCATAGCTGTCCTTGAGATGATGGATTTTTTATTCTAGAAATATAGTGGAATCTGTTTAGAGTGCAAACTTAGCTAACTCAGCAGTCCTGTGCAGCTGAGTGACAATGGACATGTAGAAGTTTTATTTTCTGTAGGACAATTTTTTGCAAATTATCAGATGCTTTTTTTTTCTCTTTTCATGGTATTCTGACAGCACACTCATTGAAAATGGTAAAGTAGTTGAGCTCCAACCATTTAGCTTCAGGATCAATTTCTCAGAGGAAAGCTGAATTGGAATGAAAGAATACTGATACTGAATTTCTCACTATTAGCATATATAAGCTAATTTCCATTCATAAGGACCAAGAATGTTTTCCTCCCCATTTCTGTAACTAGGGCAACAGCCATTTTGAACTATAGTAGAAGACATAACGGAAACAAAAAAAAGTAGAAAATTCTATTTAAATAGAAGCTGCAGCATTTGAGTATAAACTGTATTTGCCTGGCTATCTATCTACATAAATATTCTCTGAAGGAGAAACAGCAACAGATCCCACCACCAGCCATAAACAAGGACGTTACAGAAGTCAATAGATGGAGCAAGCAAGGTGATACACTTTATAAAAAGAACCCATGGGTATATAACTGTCTGTTCCAATATATTTTCTTATCTCTGATTTTTATGTGTGGGAGGAAGGCAAGGAGGAATCAAAGCTTGCAAGGAGAATTTTAGCTAGTTATTTTGCTAATTTAACGTTCAGCATCTGGTCCACCTGCTGCTGAGCACAAGCTACAAGCAATCCAACACTGACCATGAAATGCTTACTGAAAAATAATGAAGACTTGCCTTTTGACAGAAATTCTTTGCAAATGAATTAACAACATTCAGGCTTATTAAAACCAGTCACTAATTAACCACACTTTTGCTTTTGAACTATTTTAACAGATGGCTGCTTTATGTGGTTTCATATATCTCCTAAGCTCACAAACATTTGCATTTTCTTTATGTCTTAAAAAATAACTGCTGTGGTTTTTCCATTCTTATCCTCTTAAGCACTGAAGTTTCCCAGATGAAATTTTAGTCTGGACCTTTTCTGTTTTACAGCAGTAAGAGAAGAATAAGTTACTAATTAACTATAAAGTAGAGGCATATATAATTTTTTTTGATTTTCATGATTTTTTTATTGTAATTAGTAAAAGGGTTACATGATATTTGCCAGATAGAAGGTGAATTAATTCACATACATTGATATCCTTTCACATGTCTTGGTACCCATTTCCCTTCCCCCCCAAACACCCCCCACCCGTCTTGGTTTTCCCCCCTTCCCTATCGAGGCATATATAATTTTTAACATATTCTTTGGAAATTCAAATTGACTGAGGAAAACACTACACTTATTTCTTGGGCTGAAAAATGTGAGACTTTGCCAAGGTAAGTGCTGGCTTATGCATGAAAAATTTAAGTTAGAAAAATTTGATGCAATGACGGGTCGTCTTCCAATAGCAACATGACTTTTTATTATTTTTCTAGAGGTACTGTAGGATAAAGTTTTCTAATATTCCCTGCAATATGCACACAATCCTAAATCTAGCAGTCCTTGAAGAATGCAATAGTTATATATGGCACATCATACCCATATGGAATTTATGCCAATTAGTAGATATTTTCTTTTCCTTTGTCTACCAAAATCCACTTCTAGAAATACTGGAAAGAAGTTTTTCCTCTCATTCAGAGGCTTCCTTTAAATCAAAGACAATAACTTCTATATGAAAGGAAGAATAAGGTTTGGCCTATGAGAAGAAATATAAAGGCTTGTATTGTGGAGAAGTGCCAAAGTAATTACAATATTCATAAAACTTCTCAAAACATTGGTGACAGGTCCAAAACTAATTACCGATTGAAGAAGCAAACTAGACCATATACAAACTAGTTTGATAGTTCTATAGGCAATCAATAACACTGCAACCAATGTGGCCTGAAGTCTTCAAAGACAGAGCCTATTCTTATGGTCCCTAAATAAACACAAAAGTCTTATTTGCAGTAGCAAATAAGATACTAGTCTATGTATCCCAAGTACAGGTTTTTTAAAGTATGCATATTTTTGCTTTCTTTCTTTTGTTAATGAGCTGACTCATTCCTAGATCCTTACTATGACCAAAATAAAGTGAGCTAATCTTGTGTGAGTGAGGGATATGAAAGAGATGGAGTGAAGCTGAGTTGTCCAAGCTAATATCATTCTAGTCTAGGCTCCTTTGTTAAACTGTCAATTGACAACAGATATGTAAGCTAGCCCAACTTGGATTACCTTCATCCTACACTGTTATATAACCACTGAGATAACACATAGACTCATGGTAATAAGGTGAATATTCTAAATCTCTTCATTTCATCATTATTTGTTACACAGTATTTTAACAGCAACAAGTAATAGGATGGCATTTGGTTACATTCTAAAAACTTTCTTAGATTCTTATTAAAACACTTTTTTTGACTGAATAGGCTGAGTAACTGAACACAATAATCTTACCCATTCTTCTTTTCTCCCCTCAGTACTTGTAAAGGAAATGCTTTATAGCTTTGATAATTTCCCTATAATTATGACTGCTTGCATTTAGGTATGATATACATATTAATCAAACTTACTTATGGCCCTTATGCAACTTCCATGTCAACATTTTAAACTGTTATTTAAAAGTAGTCTTTAGACCAGAAAAGAAATATCATCCTAAAAAATTAATGTTTCATTTGGAAAGTAAACTATCCTTAAGTGATGGGTAAACAACTTAAAAGGCAAATCCTACTCCAGCATATGAAACATCTTACTCAGGCAGTCTTCAGCTACTAAAATTTCTCTTTACATATTTTCAGTAATAGCTAGGTGGATAATGAGAATCAGTCAATCTAATTATTTATTGTGTTAGAACTCAAAGATCATTCTATAGGTATCCTTCATTTCTTTTTTCATATATTTTTATTGTAATTAATAGAAGAGTTACATGATATTTGCCAGATAGATGGTGCATTAATTCCCATACATTGATACCCTTTCACATGTCTTGGTCCCCATTTCCCTCCCCCCCACCCCCACCCCTCATCTTGTTTTCCCCCATTCCCTGACAAATTTCAAATAACCAAATACAAATATATCCAATATATCAGGTAACAAAGTGAGATACTGTAACAATATGAGATAACCAAGGGACAGCAAAAGAGATGAGATAACATAGTACATTAAGGACAACAATCACTCATTATATGGCTTATGTTTCTATATCCTAGAGATCCTTTCATTTAGCGTCCTACTATATGGCCTTTTGTATCAAGGTTTTGCTCTATTGCAAATCTCTGCTAGGAGAGCCCAAGGTTTCTACTGATTATGACAAATGAGGGAAACCATTAAGCCTAAGTTCCTTTGAGTCTGGCTTATTTCACTTAACATGATCTTTTCTAAGTCTTTCCATTTCCTAACAAATGGGGCAATGTCATTCTTTCTGACAGCAGCATAGAATTCCATTGTGTACAAATACCACATCTTGTTGACCCACTCATCACCTGAGGGACATCTAAGTTGGTTCCATACCTTTGCTATGGTAAATAGTGCTGCAATGAACATTGTTGTGCTGGTGGATTTAGTATGTCCTTGTTTCTGGATGACTGGGTAAATGCCAAGTAGTGGAATTGCTGGGTCATAGGGGAGTTCTATGTTTAGCCTTTTGAGGCACTGCCACACTGCTTTCCATAGTGGTTGAATGAGTTTGCACTCCCACCAACAGTGTAGTAGTGATCCCTCCTGGCCACATCCCCTCCAGCATCTGTTGTTATTAGTTTTCTTGATCCTGGCCATTCTAACTGGAGTGATGTGAAATCTTAGAGTTGTTTTGATTTGCATTTCTTTTATGAACAGAGATATTGAGCATTTCTTCATGTATCTATAGGCCATTTTTGTTTCTTCTTCAGAGAAGACTCCCTTTAAGTCTTCGGCCCATCTTTTAATGGGATGGTTGTTACTTTGGAGATTAGTTTTGGATTGATTCAATTTTTTGAGCTGTTGATATATTTTAGATATGAGGCCTTTGTCTGTTGTATAGTTGGTGAAGATCTTCTCCCACTCTGTAGCCTTCCTAATTAGTTTACTAGCTATGTCCTTTGCCATACAAAAGCTCTCCCAAAGACAGTATGACAGCACATTAGCACACTGTGTAGAAAAAGTGAAATGATTCCTTCAGTATGTTATTTCATCTAATTTTTGTTATAAGTTTACATAGAAAGATTGGATATTGACAATAATTATATTTATTTATATACATATATACTTATATAATGTATATTATTATTGCACATATGCATGCATGTGTAACACACATAATCTGGGACACTGGGGAGATAAAGTCATTTGAGTTTTGTTAAAACTTTCAAAATCGGGCCAGGAGTCTGGCTTAGCAGTAGAGTGCTCTCCTAGCATGCATGAAGCCCTAGGTTCAATTACTTGGTTAACCACATACCCAGAAAAAGCTGAAGTGGTGCTGTGGCTCAACTGCTAGAGCAGTAGCCTTGAGAAAGTTCAAGGACACTGTCCAGGCCCAGGACTGGCAAAAAAAAAAAGAAAAAACTTTTGGTGACTCCTCTATACATTGCAATAAAAAAAACTTTCAAAATCATCTTTTATTAAATTATAAATCAAGTTATGTAATGGGAAGAAAATGGCATGAGCCATACGGTACCCTGCTCCCAATGACTATTCTTTCCTCTATAGTTCTTTGGGAATACAAAATACTATAAACAGAAATTATTAATTTATATCCTAAATTCCTGAACCCATATAAAATACATATAAAAAATTAATATATTCAATGGTTTCTCTCATTTGCCATAATCAGTAGAAACCTTGGGCTCTCCTAGCAGAGATTTGCAATAGAGCAAAACCTTGATACAAAAGGCCATATAGTAGGACACTAAATGAAAGGATCTCTAGGATATAGAAACATAAGCCATATAATGAATGATTGCTGTTCTTAAGGTACTATGTTATCTCTCATCTCTTTTGCTGTCCCTTGGTTATCTCATATTGTTACAGTATCTCACTTTGTTACCTGATATATCGGATATATTTGTATTTGGTTATTTGAAATTCGTTAGGGAATGGGGGAAAACAAGATGGGGGGGGGGGAGGGAAATGGGGACCAAGACATGTGAAAGGGTATCAATTTATGGGAATTAATGCACCATCTATCTGGCAAATATCATGTAACCCTTCTATTAATTACAATAAAAATATATGAAAAAAATTAATATATTATAAGTACTAAATTTTTAAAGGCAGAACATCATTATTTCTTGTAGGGTTCTGTCACTGGAGAATTTAAGAGAGAATATATAATTTAAAACAAACAGCATTTCTTATTTTCTTTTTATTAATAGTGATAACTACTATATTTCTATCACTATGTCAGACTCTCTGATAAGTGCATTCCAGAGATTTTATTTAATCCTAAATCTGATCTCATTAAAAAGCTAAAAATAAATTGGTTGTACGATCCAAAAGCCAGTGGCTTCCTCCTCCTCCTTTACTATCTTTAACTGTAGTAGATGGAGTAGTGAAACATTCAATTTCACTGTCTTCTTACAGCAAGAGATGGCCAGGAATCATTGTTGGCCATGGATATATAAGCAGAAGTACATGTAGGGCATTTCTAAGAAAGTTTTTATTTTCCTAACAAAAGAACAAATAACGATGACACAACTCCTGCTCTTGTTGCCTTCAATGTAGATGTGTGTCCAAAAGTGTGAACACACTGTTGTACCACAGGAAAAAGACAAAGAAGATCAGAGAGAAAAAGCTAACCCTGCTATTACTAAAGCTTCCCATGGATTCCAGAAACCACCTACACCTCCAGATATGTTGTAATAAAAGACAATGTAAGGTTTTGATCATTATTCTGCTTGTTAGTCACTGTCTCACTGCCTCAACTTATAAACATTATGGGTAGAAATTTAAAGTCCCACATTACCTATCAAGCCCAGTACTGCCTCTTTCCCTATACTTGAGGTTAAACTAGATATTTCCTCAATTATATCTGCAGAACTTCCCAACATAAATCTTAACTTGGGTTCCAACCTTATGTAAAGTGCTAGATATGAGCTGTGAATAAGCCAGTACTATATAATATATACTGATACAATATAGCATTTAGCATTATTAACAGAAGCAGAATTAGTAGATGTAACTTCATAATGGCTTTTCATTTTCATTTGGCTGTAAAGTAGATATAAAAGCGGAGACAGCATGCCAGGAGTTTGGCCTACTGGTATAGTGCACAAAGACCCAGGTTTGATTCCAAGGAAGGGGTGCAGCACCAGAAGTGGTGCTGTGGCTCAAGTCATAGAGCTCCAGCCTTGAGAAAGCCCAAGGACAGTACTCAGGCACTGAGTTCATGTCCCAGGACTGGCAAAAAGAAAAAAATAATCAGAGACAGAAGACAATGTCTATGTGTAAAATAGAAGATTCAGATGTCTGTGCAGAAGTAAGACATGAACGTTTTCTTCCTGCAGTTCTCAAGCTGTTCTTAATTTAGAGACCTTTAGATCCTCTGCAACGATTTTCCATGAAATTGAGTTATGAAGACAACTAAAGTAAAACTGTGTCCACAGATTATGGTATCATACAAAGAGATCAGGCTTTGAAGCCAGATAGGTACTTGGTAGCTTAAGCACCTGGGGTGATTTATTTAACATGTTTATGCTTCAGGATTCTCTTCAATAATTCACAGGAAAGTTATAGAGTGTGTTGTTTCTGTAAAGTGCTTAATACAGGTTATAGTACATATCAGCTGTTCAGTAAATTTTTCAAATTTTACTTAACTATCTTTAAGTACATTTGCCATTAGACAAAAACAGGAGGAGGGATATAGTATACTATGTTCAACCACTACATTTACTCTAAATGATACTCTCTAACTATGAGGCAAGGAGATGATGGAGAGAATAATGGTTGACCCTGATGAGATGTCTGACAAAGCTGTGCCAATACTATATAACCTTAAGTTCAAAGAGAATTGAGGAAATAAAGCCACAGCAAGTTCTGTTTGTACCATCTGCCTGAAAGTGTCAATGTGGTGTCCTGGTTGCTTTTACTTTGTTTCACAAATATGAAATTGCCCAAGGATCTTTTGACACATTTAGCAGTATGAGTCACAAAATGTTAGCTATCAAAGAAGACAGAAATCTTTTGTCATCTGTCCTTCCCCTTCTCTCCTTAGATTATTCCCTTGACAAGCTCCTCATGTTGGTGGACAATGAAGTTACAAAAGCCAGTAATACACAGGTTCATGCCCTCCCAGCACCAGGAAGAACTCTCTATCTACCTTTGAAACTGGCTCCTGCAGCAACCATGACTAGCAGCCATGGGGGAAGAGAATTAGTTTTCTGTAGAAACTGTGGACAAGAAATGTTTTTCAGCTCATTTTATTTATTGATATGACATAAAAGGTCTCCCCTCTTGTATTCCCTGATAAAACTTTCTCTATGTGATTGCTAAGGCTGGGAGAGTGAAGAAAACAGGCAAAGTCATCCCAATTTGAACTAACTTAAGATCATAAACTAGCCTGAAAAACAAAGAGCTTCAGACCATTTGTTCCTTGGAATCTGACTGAATTGTTAGCTGTCTGCTCTGCCAACCGGCTCTGGTGGGTTATTCCTGGAAGCTTGCTTCACAGTCTCATGAAGTATCCCATCCTGAATGGTACATCTATTCTGTGTTCATTTTGCTTCCTCTCCCTGCAACAGTTGAGTCAACAGAGATATAGCAGTAATAATGAAATAGACCTGTAATGAATAACTAAGATGCAATGCAGTAGGAAGCAATAAATTGAGTTTGGTCACAATGTTCACAGAACTTTTCTCAAGGACTTCCCATGTGCTAACACTGCACATGGTTATCAAGATTTCCTTAATCTGGTGGTGTTATGGTAGTCCTAGCATTTGGAAGATTGAGGCAGGGGGTCATGGATTCAAGGTCAACCTGGGATTCGTAGAAAAATGCTTCAAGAAAGAAGAGAAGACAAAAAGGAAGAGAGGGAGGGAGAGAGAGAAGGAAAAGAGAAAAATAGAGAAGAAGAGGGAAAAGGCGGAAGAAAATGGAAAGGGAAGGGAGGGGTGTCAGAGGATGAAGCTCAATGTGCTACACAAAAAGATTTGTCGGTAATGTCCTAAACAGGATATAGAGTGGGGGGGGGGGTATTTTTGTGGGTCATGAGGCTTGAACTCAAGGCCTGGGTTCTACCCCTGCACTCTACCGCTGAACCACAACTCCACTTCCAATATTCTGGTGGTTAATTGGAGATTCACAGACTTTCCTGCCCAGTCTGGCTTTGAACAGTGATCCTCAGATCTCAGCCTCTTGTGTGGCTAGGATTACAGGTGTGAGCCAGCTGCCCATCATAACATTCATACAACTATTCATAGATTATTTGGTTTTGACTTTGAAACTCAGATGTGTCAAAAACCAGAAAGACCCAGGGCACATCACTCCTAAAGTACACAGCCGGATGCTGGCCCTGTTCAGCCCATTTTACTCATTTTTGTTTCTTGCCAGCCATTAGAACACAGTGAGGTTTTCATTTGTGAGCTTAATAACGAAAAGATAGGAAAATACATTTTAATAGGAGGCTGGTATGATCTCATTAGTCATACATCCAACACAGGGAACAAAGAGAAGGATCCTGCAAATCCCAGCCAGTATTTTAATAGTTTAACGGCCCTCAGAGTTTGCCATACAATTTTTAAGAGTAGATAAAACAGGCTTCCAAATCCCAGATCTCCTCCTTTTCTCTCTTTTTGTAAAACTGCTACAGAATAAAAATTTTATTGTACTGAACAGCTTTAAATAATTCAGATAACAGCAATGAACTACTTTTTATGACACTATCTAGAATGCTTTCATGGGCATAAATACCTAGCTTTGTTTCAATGGGCTACACAAAAGTTTATCCTAAATTTGCAGTATTTGCAAAGGCCTTTAAGATACAGGATGTTTGTACAAGATGATGTCTAAGCCCTCATTTGATGGTGACTTTTGTCCCAGGTCAAAAAAAAGTTAAGTTTAATCATATCAACATGCATCATTATAATATGCTAAATTAAAACAAAGGAAATATTTTATCCTCAGGTAACTCTTATTTACTTTGAAAAGTCTGAAACAACTAGGAACTGAATTAGTTTGATTTATATTTTATTTTTATTAAGTTTACTCATCAAGGATATCTTGAGATTTTCCTGGATACAAGCCCAAGGTGCAGGAAGAATAAAACTTTTAGAGGCACAAAAGTTAAAGAATCTTTCCAAGCTACTGGTCAATGTGTGTTAGCAACAGGATGTGTACATGATCACACTGAGTGAACACAGGTGGCTAGAAATGATGACAAAGAAGATTCTAATGTATACTAAGCACTTCCTACATTTCTCACTATTTTGAGCCTTCCATATACATCTAAACTTTTTTAATTTTTTTACATCTAAACTTTTGATAAACTTTTCTGAGATCACTTTTCTCAATTCACAGTCACAAAAACTGAGCACTAGAGATATGGGGTAATACCTGCAAAATCACACAGCTTCCAATGGCATGCATTCTGAACCCGAGTTGCTTGATTCCAACTCCATGCTTTGGAGAGAAAGGAAATACTTATAATGACCAGAGATATGCCAAGGGCTATCCAGCACAGCTGAAAGTCTACACTCACATTGGCTATATATATAAAATAGGAGAATCTAAAGCCAGATGGTTGTAAGGAGATGGAACATTCATGGACATCCTATATTAATTTTTTTGCTCAGGAGTTTCTTCATGGTTATCCAAACCCCACACATATCACCAAGCTGCCAGCACTGACAGTCATCTAGAAAGTTATACAGCCAGGGTCACTCCTACTGCCCAAATACTTTAGCCATCTGAAGTGAAATCAAATATTGAATTGGCAGTAACATTTTTTGTCAGTCATGGGGCTTGAACTGTGGCCTGGACACAGCCCCTGATCACTTCAACTCAAGGCTAGTGCTCTACCACTTGAGCCAGAGCATCACTTCCAGTTTTCTGATGGCAAAGTGGAGATAAGATTCTCATAGATTTTTGTGCCCAGACTAGCTTTGAACTGAGATCCTCAGATCTCAGCCTCTTGAATAGCGAGAATTACAGATGTAAGCCACCAGCACAAGGCTGACAGTAACCTTTTAATTGACATGGATAAAGGAATAAGATCCTGCCATAGGGAATAGTAACAAATACACTCACACCTGTTATCAATCACTCCAAAGTGAACTGTGCACAAGAAGTCACTAAGAAAGAACCCTCAAATCAGAGGTCCTCCTTTTAAAATACTTCGTTCAATATTTCACTTGGCTTAAGAATAAGCTGCAATAAATACTTTCACCAAACTAGCAACAATGCCCCTCATCTAC
This sequence comes from Megascapheus bottae, assembly GCF_031878675.1. NCBI lineage: Eukaryota > Metazoa > Chordata > Mammalia > Rodentia > Geomyidae > Megascapheus > Megascapheus bottae. Next base: position 4,329,129 of record NC_143537.1, on the reverse strand, counting down.
TCCTATATACAAAGCAACCAATGAGGCTAATAGATATGAACTAAAACAATGGGGCAAGACTAGAGCAGCATCAGGGTGGCTGGCTAAAGGACAGGAGAGCAAGGGCTGTGCTGCAGAGGCCAGGAAGCCCAAGGCAGCAAGACCAGATCACATCACAAAATCCAAAGGAGAGGACTTGAGAGAACTGTTCTCTTCCTGATGGCTTCATTCCATTTATGATTCACATAGAAATATACCCTATTTCTGCATTCCACCTGTCTACCATGAAAAGGCAGAAAGACAGAAATTAATACCCTCCAATAAAAAGTGACTAGTAATAGCAGTTATCAGCATTTTAAATGGAATCGTTATTCTATCTCATGTCAACAGCTCTGCAGCAGAGGGGCACATTTCCAAAATCTTGACAAGTATTTTAAATCCAGACATCAGGTTTTTCTAGTTACAATAGCACACTCAGGAAGCACTTACCTTCCTGACTATATATTGTCTTGGGTTTTAAACCCCCAGAGGGGAATGCTATATTCTACACTTAATTCTGAATAACCTTTTTCTTTTAAATAACTCATTGCTTTTATAAAGCAGATTATATATTTCAGTGGAGTTTTTCTATTATAACATTTTATTTGACTTTCATCGTCTTATAAGGAAGAGCAAGATGGCAATTATCCCAAGTTTATAGACAGAAGATGAAAAAGAATACTTTCCTAAGAACACATAGCTACTCAATACAAAAAATTAAGGTAAGAATCTGAATCTTCTGATGTAAAGGAAACAAACCTAATTTTTCAGATTCGCTTATTTTCAACAACAACAAAAAAGCAACAGTGATTTTTATTGTATAGCCTCCCTCTTAAATTGACTACTCAACCTAAATCATGGATCAAACATGAAGAAACCTTAAATAGAAGGTCTAGGACAATTACTGTTTAATCTTAGAAATTGTTTTTTTTAATTTCAATATATAGAGGGGTTACAGTTATATTCGCCAGATAGAGGGTGCATTACTTCTCACACATTGATATCCCTTCTTATGTTTTTGTCCCCATTTACCTCCCCCTACCCCCTACCCTCATTTTCCCCTCCTATTTCAAATAAACAAGTAAACATCTATATAATATACCAGGTAACAAAGTGGGATAATGTAACAATATGAGATGCACCAAAGGGCAACACAAGAGAAGGGAGAAAAACATAATACATAAAGAGTAACAATCACTTTTACTTAAAGTCTTGTTTCCATGTCCGGGAGGTCCATTAATTTGGCCTCATCCTATATGGTCTTCTGTATCTAGGGTTTGAGCTATTGTAATCCTCTGCTAGGAGAGTTTTAGATGTGTACTAATTATTACAGATGAGGGAAACCATTGAGCCTATGTTCCTTTAGGTCTGGCTTACTTCACTTAATATGAATTTTTCCAAGTCTTTCCATTTCCTTACAAATGGTGTGATGTTATTCTTTCTGATGGCGGCATAGAATCCCATTATGTATAAATACCACATCTTGTTGATCCACTCATCAACTGAGGGGCACCCTGGTTGGTTCTGTATCTTCGCTATGGTAAATAGTACTGCACTGAACATTGTTGTTCTAGTGGGTTTAGTATGTCCTTGTTTCTGGACCAATGGGTAAATGCTCAGTAGTGGAATTGCTGGGTCTATAGGGGAGCTCTATGATTAGCCTTTTGGGGAATCGTTATACTGCTTTCCATAGTAATTGAACAAGTCTGCACTCCCACCAACAGTGTAGTAGTGTTCCCTCCTGGTCACATCCCCACCAGCATCTGTTGTTGTTAGATTTCTTGATTATGGCCATTCTAACTGGAGTGAGGTGTATCTCAGAGTTTTTGCATTTCTTTTATGGCCAGAGATGTCGAGCATTTCTTCATGTGCCTAGAGATCGTTCTTATTTCTTCTTCAGAGAAGTCTCTCTTTAAGTTTTTGGCCCATCTTTTAATGGGATGGTTGTTTCTTTGGAGATTTGTTTTGGAGAGATTTAATTTTTTAGATATTTTAGATATGAGGCCTTTGTCTGTTGTATGGTTAGTAAAGATCTTATCCCAATCTGTGGGCTTTCTATTTAACTTGCTAGCTATGTCCTTTGCCATACAGAAGTTCTGCAATTTAATGAAGTCCCATTTGTCCAAGCTTTAAGTTGTTGTGTTTCTGTGTCTTCTGTGTGTCTGTGTGTTTCTGGGTTTTTATTAATAAAGTTTTGACCTGTGCCAAGGAGGACTCTCCTATTCCTTCTTGTAAAGTTTTTTGGGGGTATGCTTTTACCTCAAGGTCTTTGATCCATTTTGAATTAATCCTGGTGTGGGGTGACAAAGAAGGATCCAACTTTAGCTTTCTGCAGGTGCTTAACCAGTTCTGCCAGCACCACTTGTTGAAGAGGCTGTCTTTCTTCCATTATATTTTTTTGGCTCCCTTATCAAAGATTAGGTGGCCATAGGTCTGTGGGTTGATATCTGGGTCTTCAGTTTTATTCCTTTGGTCCTTAGGCCTGTTCTTGTGCCAGTACCAAGCTGTTTATCTTAAAAACTGTTTTAAAGGATAATGTAACCGATTACTAATAAAGTGGAATGATAGATCATTCCTCTGAGCAAGAATTTAATCTGGACTGATAAAGGTGGATTGTTAGTACAATGTTCTACTGAAAGGCTTAAAAACAAAAGGAAGAAAAGGACAATGTCATGGATTGAAGGTGGGTGGGATGATATTTACTGATGTGGACTTCAGGAGCTAATGGGATTAGATTAGACCATTACAGTTGGGTTTTCATGATGGGACTGTATGCATATAAAAAGAAAGGCACTCCACTGCTGTATCTGTGGGCCCATAGGAGGACATAACCAGGACCTCACCAAAAACCTAACCCTCCTGAGCCCCTGATCTTGGGCATCCAGCTCGAAGAGAACTAAGGACTGAAACATCTCTAGTATACCACCCCAACTATGGTATTCTGGAAGGGCACTCTGAGCAGGCTGAGAACAGTGCCGATAAATAGATGTCATCTGTGGCCACAGTACAAGCTAAGTGTGGCAGCAATTCCACACACCAAGTGATCCCTGTCATTATGTGAAATTGTGACTAAACAGTCAAAGTAAAGTCATTTTTCTATACTGTCTTCTAAAAGATATGACAACAAAAATCTAGCTCTTAGTAAGTTCTAATTACTGAAATACCACCAACCTCTAGCTTTTCAAAACACAGTTAATGAGGGGAGGGAAATGGGGACCAAGACATGAGCAAGGGTGTCAATGTTTGTGAAGTAATGTACCTTCTATCTGGTGAGTATAATGTAACCCTTCTATTAATTATAATAAAAATATATTTAAAAATAAATAAAACACAGTTAAATATATATATATGATAAATTAATTTAAAACTCTGCAAGTACCACTACTCTATTTAGAGGACTGTCTCAACATAACACTTCTCCATGAGATGACATATACTAGGGACAATACCTATGCATCCGCCAGATGAATCCAAAAACCACCAATACTCAGAAACCCTGCTCGGTGATGCCTTTCCACCTCAACAAAACACAGAAGCACTGGCTCTAACTTTGATAGTCTGAAGTATGACCACAGAGTAATATGCATTTTCTCCTTCATAATTTCACAGATCGATTTAGTCTATCCATGAAAAGCATGAGGTAGTAAGAAATTTACATTTTATGCCAAAACCAAATTTTTACTTAAGGAAAACTGTAAAGAATAAGGTTATTTACCTATCAAAGTAAGAATTTTCTTCATTTTTAAGCAAAGTTATTATAAATGTTTATCATATGAACTCAATAAGAAATCGAATTTAAAGTTTTAAGGAATAATAAAAGAACTCTATTTGTGACTCTTACCAAATATAATCGCAGATATTATATTTACATAAATGTATTTTTGAATTTCATATTGAAGTTAATATCAAAGTACTAGAGAATATATATTTGATTATATACATTATTCTAAACTCAGAAATATAGAATATATGATAGCTTCAGCTTCTGAAGAGCATTAATCATCAGAGTAGAGTATTTTAACTTAGCTAACATTGACTTTTTCTTCTTTTTGGCTAGACCTGGGGCTTAAGCTCAGGGACTGGGTACTATCCTTGAACTTTTTCAAGGCTAGAGCTCTATCACTTGAGCCACAGCACTACTTCTGGCTTTTTCCATGTAAGTGGTACCAAGGAATCAAACCCAAGGCTTTGTGCATGCTAGGCAAGCACTCTACCACTAAGCCACACTCCCAGACTGTAAAGTCAAGATTTTGAGCTCCAGAGAAAGAATTCTGTTAAGCAGTAAAGGCAAGGGATTTAAATCCTAACAGAGTAGAAGTCAAACTCTGCACCTTCCACTTTCTGACTGTAGAATCTGTAAGTCATCAGCAGTCAATCTGCTTCCTTATAATATGTGTACTTGCCACACATGTTGCCAGGTGGAATATCTGAGATGAGATGAGGTGAAAAAGAAGTGAGAACAGTAACGCACTCAAGATAAGAAGTCAATGGCAACCATTATTTAAGGAAAACAAGGAAACTTCTATATACAAATATATGTATAATTACATATTGTATGTAATTATAATATAGAATTATATATAATTGCACATTATACATTTATTATACAACTGCTTTCATGAGACATGTGGTAACTATTCCATGTATCTGTCCCCTTATTGGATACCTAGCTCCCAGAGGCAGATTTCACCTTTTTCCACATTTAATAAGGATCTTCATACATATTAGGTGCAGAATGATTTTTTGTACATGGAGTAAAGCTTAAGTGGCTATTATTTTTAAGCTATTATTTCCAATTATTCTATCTAAGAAGCAGAACTATGTAGCCCTGTATTCTGCTTCAATTATTTAGAAGTATTTAGGATGTATTACCCTCTGAAAACTTCCATCAAATACAATACTAAAAGGGGAATCTGTTCCCAGGAAAAATAGGCTGTGCTATGCTTTTCAGCTGGTAGTAGAGTTCAAACTCTCAAGGCAAGTACTGAGTTAATGTCTAACACAAATGAACTGCTATTTCATTTTAAGTACTGACAGTGTTCTTAGCAATCGGCTAAGAAGAAAGGCTGCAATGTTCTTTCAGATACAGGGACAGAACTGTTGGTTCTGGGCTCTAACCCCTGCTGCATAATTTACATTCAGAAGGTTATTTTCAAAGCCAAAAGAGCAAGGACTACAAAGGCTTCAAGTAAGAAATTTAGGAATTACTGTATCTAAAAGTCTTCACATTTTAAAACTGTCTTCACATGATAATAGGATTCTGAGTATAATGAAGAAAAGAAAGTCTTCACTTTTCCCCCTGGAAAATGTATTTTTCCCATGGGGAATGACCTGAACTAGTTTAAAGTTATGTTCTTAGATATTTCATGGGTTGCAGTTAACTACAGAGTGCTGAAGGAGTGGACATGTTTCTGGAATCCTGACTCAACTAAACTGAATCAAAGCAGAAGCTCTGAGTACCCCCTCACACCTGCTTCCGAAGCTGCATCCAGGGCTTACCTGGCCTAGACAAAGCTCAGCAAATCTCTGAAGGTGGGTGCTCAATTACAGCAGGAAGAGGCTACCTCCCGTCAGGTGATCTAACACCTGCCTGGAAAGCTAGAAGTGTTGACTGTGATCTAGAGCAGAAAACAAGGTGGTAAGTTTGCAGTAAGGAGGGAAAGAAGGAAGGTGAAGTGTACAGTAGAGACAAGAAAGGCTACCACAACCACTTAGGTAAGAGTTCTGACCAGCCATTTCAACTGTCTCCAACTTACTACTCTAGAAGGATCTTCTTCTCGCTAGGGTACTGTGCTCAGCGTTTGGAGTTCTTTACTTTCCCCTTCTCTGACCTGTGGCCTTAGGAATTGAATCCATTTCAAGTAGTGCCTATGCACTGATGTGATCCCCAGTGTTCATCTTGAGTACTGCCTGTGCTCTTTTGATATGGACATGTGGGCCATCTAATGCACCACTGCTAATACAGGACCCTTGAACATGTGCCCCACGTCAGCCATCCCAGCCAGTCAGAATCAACAGCAGCACCACCTACTTACTTCTGTTTTCCCCAACAACTTTCTAGTCAAAACAACTCTTCCCTGTCACTCCCAAAGGTCTTCCACGGGCACCTTTGTTCCCTAGCATTCATTCCCCACACTGCCAGACACAGGCATTTCCTTTTCTTTTGAAGAACAGCAACTTGCCACATCACAATTCTGAGGAAACATTTACTATGGTTTACCTCTGCTCCTAGAACCAACTCTTACTGTAGTCAAAAGTCCCTGCATCATCTGTTCCCTCCCAATGACCACTTTTCCTCCTCCTCCTCTATTCAAAATATACCAGTGCCTTGAGCATGGGAAGTCCCATTGGAACGGAGCCCATGAAGTCATTCTCTTTTCACTCTTAGGGAAAGGATTTTAAATAAAATTCACTGTGTACAAAGTTTCTCTTGGATGCTATATCATAATCTCTGGTTTGGTTCTTTGTACACTGTCCCTCTTTCTGTCCTGGGAGTCAGTCCTTCAAAAACCCTTGTCATTGCAAATTCCTCTCCTTATCTGGAAATTATGTTCCCATCTCCACACAGGATCCACTGCTTTTCCCTGTACAGGACTGACAGTGATCCACAATTAAATATTCCAGGATGCGTTCTGATTTGATTACTCATTCTAGTAAAAGGCCACATGGGGCTTCAACAAAACACTGCACAGTGGGAGAAGGGTTTGGTAATTCAAATCAAGATGATCCTGAAGACTTTGCATATATTTGTTTCCTCCATTAGTCTGCTCTCTGAACATACAATATTTACTGCCTCCATTGGTCTGCTCTCTATACATATATTTACTGCCCCTGTAGTATATCAGGCATCATATACATTTTGAAGGGTGACTCTCAGCAACTGTAGGTGAAAAGTACACCTTACTCCTGCAACCACTCATGATACTCATATGTCCAAATACACTTCAAATGAAAACCAGTATCTGCTCTAATGCAAATTGATCTGCAAACCTTCCTTTGTTCATAGTACACATATTACATTTTAATGTAGATCTGTTTCATTATCCCTGTACATGCTCTTTTCCACATCAAATTAGGTCTTATCCTTCTGTATCACAAGAGTAGACTATAGCACAGTATAAGCAACACAAACATTTGCCTCACATTACCAACTCAAAAGACACAAAATGACTGGGGAAAAAATCTTCAAAAATTTGTTTTTCCTTTTACCTTCATCCAAATTCCCCTCCATCCCCTTATTTCCTCATGACTGCTTTCAATTGTTAAAAGGAGCACATCATGGAGAGAGGAGGATGGATTTTTCTTCTACTCTATAAATACATACTACATAGACATATGTATATAAATATACATATTGCATAAGCAAATTTAATGTATCTTAAAATATAATTTATAAGAGGACAACACTTTTCCAAATGCAACTCAGCAATATGAATTTTTAAAGTAGGGTTGTTTCACAGTCATTGGGTGACTGAAAGGTGACTTTCACCCCCAACTACATTAGTTAGTCAGCAATTCAATTTTCTCAGAATCTGTAAGAGGGGGTAATAGCTGCAAATTGTCCTGACATATGCTACCAGCTGCTTCTGTAAAGCAACAGTTATACAACTTGCTCTCTCTCAGTTTGAAGCAGAAAGAAAAAAATTTTCTTTAACAGTTATTTTCCATTTTCAAGTTTGGAATTAAAAGTCTGAAACTGCCTCTGTGCACAGTACACAAAAGCCAGTTCACAAAAGCTACTCTGATACATAATTTTAACTGCTGACTCATTTTTTCACAATTTGACCACATTTTAATGTTTCCATGAAATTTTACACTACATCTGAAATAATACCGCATTTTTTTCAAGAACTGTTCAGATCCCTCACTTCATGAAGCCTAAAAATCATGCTGAGTGGTGTGTTCAGTGTATAAGGCAGGGAGTACTTGCCACAGGTCCAAGCAGGAGAAACAAGTTCCAGGAAATCAGAATGTGACTACTACAAAATAAGTGTCTTGATTCCTGTTCCTTCATTCAACAACAGAAATCTTGTACAGTAACATTCAACTCCACATGAGAAAACCATTCATATCAGGAAATCATTCTACCTTTAATTCATGCTATTTATCCAAACTCAACAACACCTGTGATTTTCATGGTATCCAGAGTGTCAGGCTTATGCTCTGTTCTTACAACTCAGTCTTACTCCCAAGGCATGGCCCACTGACTATCTTCTCCTGGGAAGACTTCCTCGAAATTCTTCAGCAGCCCATTCTCCAGCTCAGAATCATTTTAATATACTTTTATTCTAATAGAAGGGCTACATTATATTCACCAGATAGAAGATGCTTTACTTCACAAACATTGATACCCTTTCTCATGTCTTGGTCCCCATTTCCCTCCCCCGACCCCCGACCCTCATCTTGTTTTCCCCCCTTCCCTATCCAATTTCAAATAACCAAATACGCATTTATCCAATATATAGATAACAACGTGAAATACTGTAACCATATGAGATAGCCAAGGGACAGCAAAAGAGATGAGAGATAACATAGTACATTAAGGACAACAATCACTCATTATATGGCTTTTGTTTCTATATCCTGGAGGTCCTTTCATTTAGCATCATACTATATGGCCTTATGTATCTAAGTTTTGTTCTATTGGAAATCTCTGCTAGGAGAGCCCAAGGTTTCTACTGATTATGACAAATGAGGGAAACCATTGAGCCTATGTTCCTTTGAGTATGGCTTACTTCACTTAATATGATCTTTTCTAAATCTTTCCATATCCTTACAAATGGGCAATGTCGTTCTTTCTGACAGCAGCATAGAATTCCATTGTGTATAAATACCACATCTTGTTGATCCACTCATTAACTGAGGGGCATCTGGGTTGGTTCCATATCTTTGCTATAGTAAATAGTGCTGCAATGAACATCATTGTGATACTGGATGTGGTATGTCCTTGTTTCTAGACAACAGGGTAAATGCCAAGTAGTGGAATTGCTGGGTCATAGGGGAGCTCTATGTTAAGTCTTTTGAGGAACCACCTGTCAGGAAGGCTCTTTTCCTTTGTTTTGCAGAAACTGTTCTGTATTCAAACAGAACCCTACCTGTATTACTCACTTCTGGAAAGGATTGTACTGCACCACCTAGCAAAAACACTGAGAAACTTCAGCTTCCTGAACAACTAGCTGCAAAAAACTATGAAACGTAAGTAATATATTCCTTCGGCATTTGAAATGCTCATCAACTCCAGCCTTCACTCACTCTATTCATCAACAATACTTCCTATGCTATCTGGTCCCTTACCTCTTGGAAAGCTAATAACCTTTGCTTCCTCTCTTACCACTTGGACTCTTGGTGATTTCTTTCACATATCTTACATGCTAGCTTAAGCTCCCAGACTTAACAACAAAGAGGTTTTATTATAACAGTTCTAGGGTGGTGGGTGGGGGGAGGGTAATGGGTACCAAGACATGTGAAAGGGTATCAATGTATGTGAATTAATGCACCTTCTGTCAAATATCATGTAATCCTTTTATTAATTACAATAAAAATATATTAAAAAATAACAGTTCTAAACACTCATATATTTTGACCATATTCATTCTTTTTTAATCTCTGCTCCTCTTGTTCATTTCCGGTTGCGTACCAAGCTCATGATTAAAAATGAAATTAATGTCCCCTAAGATATATTCCTCTTTGTTATGGCTTGTATCTAAAATGTTGCCCCAAATCTATATGCTAAAGATTAGATTGCCTGCTGATATGCTTTTACAAAGTGGTGGGATCATGAAAACTTTGTTCTCACCAAAGGATCAACCTACTCATGTGTCCATAATTTGATGAGCTATTGGGAAGGGATAAAAACTTTCCAATATGAGCTGGGACTTAAGGTTGGTAAATGCATCCCTGAAATGTGTCCTTGTAAATGATGTTTGTTCTGCTCTCTTCTCTCTCCTATTTCTCTTCTATCTCTGCTCTCCAGTCTTCACTTCTCTTTCTTCTTCTTCCACTTCTCTCCTTTTTCTCTTCTCTCTCTCTCTCCTGCCTACTTAACGTGAATAAATAGCTTCCTCCTCCACATACTCCTGCTACCATGATGTTCTGCTTCTCACCAAAGCAGACTGAAACTTCTGAAACTATATTCCAAAACAAATGTTGCCACCATTAAGCTGATTTTCTTAGGTATTTTGCCATAGAGCTAGAAGGCTAGCACATTCTTTCACTAGCTATTTTTTCATATATTTTTATTGTAATTAATAGAAGGGTTACATTATATTCACCAGATAGAAGATGCATTACTTCACAAACATTGATACCCTTTCTCATGTCTTGGTCCCCATTTCCCTCCCCCCACCCCCGCCCCTCATCTTGTTTTCCCCACTTCCTTATCTATCCGATTTCAAATAACTAAATAAGCATATATACAATATATCAGATAACAAGATGAAATACTATAACAATATAAGATAGCAGAGGGACAGCAAAAGAGATGAGAGATAACATAGTACATTAAAGACAACAATCACTCATTATATGGCTTTTGTTTCTATATCCTGGAGGTCCTTTCATGTGGTGTCATACTATGTGGCCTTGTGTATCTAGGTTTTGCTCTATTGGAAATCTCTGCTAGGAGAGCCCAAGGTATCTACTGATTATGACAAATGAGGGAAACCACTGAGCCTATGTTTCTTTGAGTCTGGCTTACTTCACTTAATATGATTTTTTCTAAGTCTTTCCATATCCTTACAAATAGGGCAATGTCATTCTTTCTGACAGCAGCATAGAATTCCATTGTGTATAAATACCCCATCTTGTTGATCCACTCATCAACTGAGGGGCATCTGGGTTGGTTCCATATCTTTGCTATAGTAAATAGTGCTTCGCTAGCTATTTTCTTTACCACTGCTTGCAATACTTCATTGATATTATCTCAGAGGCACACTCTGACTCAACTTTCAGATATTAATGATTCTTTTATTTCTTTACACAAATACAATTTTCTATTGTCATTCAACTCTTCTACTCAGTAATCTTTAGTAGTTCTCTATTTCATCCAATAATAGGCCAAAATTTCTCCTGAACCAGGAAACAGAAACTTAAGTCTCTGAGCTAGCTAATTAAACTTCTAAATTTCAAAATCACCATCTATGCATATGTGTGGACATTTATATAGTAATATTCAAATGGTAAAAGATTCTTTATAATCTTTTCTATTCACCTAATGAATTATTCACATCATCATATAATCTTCTACTCCTTGGTTATGATTCCCACTGTGATCTCATTAACAATTCGTTATGGATCCCATTTCTTCTAAGTTTCTCTTCTTTCTACTTAGGATGTTTTTTTCATACCAGTAACCTTATGTTTGACCTAATTTTGAAACTATTTTCTGACCCTGATCGAGAGCTCAGACATCAAAAAGATATTCACCATCTTTCTAGAAACTGGCTTTGGTTTAACCCTAAAATGAGTAAATAGGTGTTCTTCATGAACTGCACTCAAAGCTTACTTGCTACTTAAAGCAAGACCTCAAAAAACATCACAACTCATAAAATCAATAATATCACAGAGTTCTTTTGTAAAGAACTTCAAGCATTTACATATATGAAATGAAACTGATGTGCAGTCAAAATGACAGAAACAGATGGTTCTGCCATCACTTAATATGACACTTGTTTCTCCAGGCTGGTGAACAGAAGGAACCAGTTGTAGAAGGTGAAAAGGGTCTTGCAATTTAGAACCCACTGAAGTATAAAATGCCACCAAACTTGTCTCAAATTAAAACACATTTTAGTTTCTTCATTTGAAATCCTATACTGGGTAAGATTAAAAATCTCATAACTACCCAGATTTAAACTCTGAGCTTCTGATCATCGGAGGCCTGAAAATACTGGTTTGTGATGAACAGGTCTTAGGGAAACAGAAGGGGCATTTCAAATTCAAGATAAAACTATATCCATTGAAAATCTATATAACTGTCCAAACAAGAGTTTTCAAGATAAAATATCCAATTTATTTTAAAGTAAGATGTCTTAAATGTTCATATTCACCAAGTTTCACCAACTTACATATTCCTTTATTTATCAGTGATTTATTGATAAGAAATAATACAGTATAATGAACAGAGCACAATATCTGGTATTGTATACCTTGGGTTTCCTTTCCTACCTCCCCTACTTGTTGATTCTGTAGATCTATAGTCCTGGAATAGAAGCCTGGCTTTATAAGATTCACTTTTCTCTCCTGAATAAAAGTAAAGGCTGTCATGAAGCAGAATGTAGCATGTAAGTCCAGACAGTATTTGGCATTTTCTGAGCAACTAAGCATAAACTCACCTCCTTCACTCACGTTCCTTCTCCTGCCATGTCCTATTATGTATGTTGAGAACAGTTCAACTCCAAAGTTCAGAGTGTGAAAAAATTCAAACTTTATACTTAATGCTATGAATATTATCTCTCAGCCCAGAAAGCAGAATCACAATTCTGCCATGCTTTGGTGTCACTACTTTTCATCATTCAGACTGCAGCTTAAATTTTGCACCCAAGAAAAGTCTAAACTTCCTGCCTACTAGCACATGGTGAATATTAATCCTTAGTGTCCATTCTTTCTTTTCACAGTGTGTATCAATACTTCACTACCTAAATATAAGTCTGTATGTGTGTGTGTGTGTGTGTGTGTGTGTGTGTGTGTGTGTGTGTGTGTTTGTGTGTGTGTCTAAGAGGCCTGGAAACACATTTTTCTTGGTACATCTATCTGGCAATCCTCCTTGGAGCTTCCTCACTCATTTCTGTGTCCATCTTTATATGGTTCTCTTCCCTCTGTCCTTCTCTCTTCTCTAAAAAGATATCCAGTCCTTAGATTGATGGCTCACAGTCATTGGTAATCATCTCATGCTAACTGCATCTGCTATGACTTTTTCCAATAAGGTTTCAGTCACAAGTACAGGATTAACACTGGAAAGCACTAAGGAAAGCTTAGCACCCTTTTGAAGTAACCAAGCAAAAATATAAGCCAAAATGAATCTAACCATGATAGCTTTCTTTTGTTTTCTACTTTCAATATTACCCATGTGATTAGTAATAACATAACTCACTAATTTGTAATTTCCTTCTATCTATAGTTGGTTCCAGCTGGAAATGGAAGTGATGGGTTGTGCTCTGGCTTAGTGAATTAACCCTATTTTTGATCAACTTTCCATACAATCTAACTAAAAGTGCCTATATTATAGCAAATTTGATAATTAAATGATACTTTAAGAGCCTGGAGAAACTGGTAATACACTAAACAGTGATCTACTGGATGGGACCCAAAAGGTGATTAATGTTATCTACCAATCATGCCCAAGTCCTGGAGTGCTAAAGCACTCCAGTTCTTGTATCTGGGTCAGACTTGATCAACGTCCAAAATAAATTAAAAATATAGAAAACATTTTTATCGAGATCATCCATTCAGCCCTTAAGAACAACTGAAGTTTGCACTGCTAATTCTGATGAACTAACAAAAAAGAGCATAATGAAAATATACGCGCAGTCTAAAAGATGAATTTTCCACAGAGGAATAGGGGTAGCATATTCTCAACATCTACTAGCTTAACAATGGAAACTCTAAATGCAAAGACAGCCTCACCTATTTAACAATATCTAATGTTTACATAGACAATTGTTATTGTTTCAAGTTTAGTCTCCCATTTATAGCTAAGCCCAAAACTGCATTTTTTCCATTCTTTAAGAGAGTAAGACTCACTTGAGTCTACTATATTCTGTCACTTCTTTTTGTAGGAAGTAAAAATATGAAGTACTTAGCTCTAAACAAGAAGGAAATTGTTATGTAATGGCCAGTGTTATCATCTTTTGGTGCATTACTTGTTGAATCATTAATAAACAGGCGAATCTTCTCAAGGGACCTGTCTTTGGCAAATTGTGCACAGGCAGTATTTGGAAGAAAGGCAAGCCCCTAACAATGAGGAGAGATGAAGTCCTAAAGGACAAGTTGAATTTTTTCAAATACTCTTACTGTATCAATCATTAATATTTCTTCAATTATTTAAGAAACACTTTTTGCTGATGGCAACGTGAGAAAATTCCCAATAGTTGATTTTAGTGATTACAGTAACACTTCCATTTAACTAAGCAAGAATATCTATCTGTTGTTTCATATGTGTGCCCATGGACAAAACCCACGGCTAAAGCATTTCTCATTTTTTTCTAACTAAAAATTTCCATAGACGAGTCAGAGCCAGAACTCAAAAGAAAGGAGGGAAGTGAGTCAGAAAGTCTTTGAAACAAGCCATATATTTTTAAGTACCTAGTTTCCTCTTCCATAGTAACAGAAAACAGTTTTATCCCCATAATATCATATAATACTATATGCAAAACTAATAGCATAAGTACAAGCACGGCAATATATGCCTGAAGTCCTAGCTACTTAAGAGGGCTAAAGTAGGACTATCACTCAAGGCCAGAGCTCAGTTCTACTCCAGAAAACAAAGTCAGACCTCTGTATCTTTACAAATAATATGGAGGGAGGGAACTGTGCAGTATTTTGTTAATTCTAGAAACATTTCCTCCGCATTTCCACATCCTGTCTTTATATTTCACGCCCATCTGTGTGGTTAAGCAGTACCTACTAGACCACAGGATACAAGGCTCAGATTGGATCACACTTTTTAAATCTGGAACTTGCCTTTCTCATCAGGAGTTGCTCATCCTCATTGTTTCTAAGGAACCCAAGGCTTAGATTTCACTGTATACACCATTGGTATACAGACCAATAAGATAACGCAAATTCATTTCTGCTTTACTGTCACATGACTACTGACACAGTAGCTTGTTGCATCCCTCGTAGCAAACTGCCAGCTGTCCACACATGGTGAAAGGGAGGAGCGCATAGTACTCAGTAGCAGCCAGCATGATTTCTTATCCTCAACTCTTCGTTTACCTCCCAGTAAGACTACACCCTTTAGTTATTCAGTAAATATCATATTTAACAACTCTGCATACCCAGGGATGCACAAACAATATTTTTGTTGCTGTTATTTTGGTTTTTTTGTTTTTGGTTGGTTGTGGGGCTTGAACTCAGCCTGGCTGTTGTCTCTGAACTCTTTAGCTCAAGGCTACTGCCCTACCCCTTGAGCCACAGCACCACTTCCACAAACAATATTTTTGTGAGAAAGCATGAATGTTTTTTCCTCCCATTAACAAACAATGCATTAAAAACTGGTTTCTTTAAGTTCTAATGGTAACATCAATTCATAGTAAAACAAGGTGCATATGACTGAAAACCTACAAAGCTTTACTCAAAGCCACTCAACATTTATTACTGGACTGCAGCATTTTCACATTCCCTGACCAGTATAAAAGAACAAGTTCTGTAGGACCTGACTGCAAGGACTGTAAAATGTTGACAGAGAGTACTGGGGATATATGTCTGTTTGTCTGTCTGTCTGTCTGTCTGTGTCTGTCTGTCTGTCTGTCTCTCTCTCTCTCTCTCTCTCTCTCTCTCTCTCTCTCTCTCTCTCTCTCTCTCTCTGTCTGTCTTTGTCTCACTCTCTCTGTCTTTGTCTCCCTGTCTCTGTCCCAATGTGGGAAAAACACCCTTCAGAAAGATTCATTTGTAAAAAAAAAAAAAAGAAAGATTCATTTGTTCACATATTTCTGTTTTGTGTTGTTGTTTTGTTTTACAATGGAGGCATCACTACACCGGCATGACTAATGTAAATCATTGGCCACCAGTGTTCACCCCACTTTTCATTCCTTCCAGCATCCCAAAGGCTGAGGGAAATGGGCGAATATCCTAAGCCTATAATCATGCCTTCCACTTCTTGGTGTCTAGCCCCTATTCTGATTCTTGCCAGGGACTCAGACACAAATTATTTCATAGATCATTATCATGCAATTCTGCACCTTAATAGTTCACAGGCCTTAATGTTAACGTCCAGGGGCTGTAGAAGCAATCTAACAGGAAACAGGAATAGAAACCAAACATAATTCATTATATAACAGGATCACAATATGCTTCCGGCACTCTTGTCAATTATGAGCTGATCCATCTCTTCGTATGTTTACCAAGAGTTGGATGTGTGTGTTCGTTTGTTCCTACTGTTTCTATGGGCAGAACTTGTTAAAGACACCAAAGCGTTCAACTATCATATAAGCTACTGAAATATAAGTTAAATGAAAGTATTTTTCTATGACCATCTAGTTGGATATTTTGAAAAGATGCTCTCAACATGATCAGCATCAAATATTACTCTTGTGTTAGGTATGACTGAAGGCAAATGGAATCACAAAAATTTTATATGGAATGAGGAATCGGGCTTTTCACAATTATTTTACAATTCTTACTTTACAGATCAAGACTGTAGAAACAGAACAAGGAATTCTTCTGGAACACAAGAATTACAGGTATTGTTTGATCACAAAAATGATATAAAACTCCAGTAAATGGAATTCCCTTTACAGAAAGGCCTCAGATCAGCAAACAAATATACATTTAATGTTGTTAGGCATGTTTTCATTTTTGTAAGTCACTCTCTAACTGGCTTTTCAAGTTAAACCATGGTTTCTAATCATACTGGGCAAAGATGACTTGCACAATTTTCTAAACCTAACCAAATTTCACTTTCTTCTGCTACACTACTTCTCAAAGGGAAAACCCCTAAGAAGAATGTTTAATAGGAAATTTCCCCAGACCATGACCACAATGCTTCAAGTACAAAGGTAACAAGGCTATCAACCTTCATGGAATACAATTTCATTTGAGTTCAATTTCCTTTTAACCCTGTTATCATCCCCTGACATTGGCACCACTTGGGGAGGAAGTTACTCACTACATAGTTCATGCAGATATAATTTATGGCAATTTAAACTGAGTCAAGAAGTTAATAACTTTGAAGTAATGCATGTACCTCATACTGAGTTTAATCGGTGTTTATTAAAAGATGTATTACTTATGCCTTCTTGCCCTTCATGTACCCTCATTTAAAAACAAGTTTATCAGAAATCAAGTAACAGCTGTTTGGTGTTCTTACATATTCTTTAAATTGGGAGCTTTTCTAAAACAAATGGTTTAAATAAGAACTTAAATGGTTAAGTAAAAAGTATACACTAGCTCACCTCAACACCTCCAGGTACACTGTAGACATAAAGCACACTTCCTGCACTCTGAAACGGGGAAATGATACACTGTGAGGCCTCTGGGACTCCTCACAAACATGAATATTCGGCACCAAGGACAGAACCTTCAGCACATCAAATTAAATCCAAACTAAAGAAGGGCTTATCATTTTAACTTACTTGTAGCACCCCCAAACTTCTCTTCCCTGCTGTGTAAAATGACTCTACATCCCCACCCAATGCACTTCTACCTAGTTAGCACAAACTCTGTATACCTGAGTGTGCAAACCAAGGATTCCCTTTGCTGAGACTCCATGGTGAGCAGCCTGGGCCAGGCACTTGTAAAAGCCATGAAACCACTCATTTCAAAGGTAATCAGGGACAACCCTAATGTTCAATTCAAGTTCTAGAAAAATGTGTTCTAAACAATTAACCAGAATTGTTTGGTGGTATTTTCAGTCCAACCGAAGCTAGCACAAGTGACAGCAGAAATACACTGTCTTACTTCATCTGGCAGTGGTGAAGTGAGAGGTTTGGACTCAGCAACAGTGGCTCAAGATTTCAAGCAGCAGCAGCAGCAGCAGCAGCAGCAGCAGCATGTTTCTTGCTCTCCCCTAATTCTCTGCTTTTCTGAGTAACAACCATGTATAAAGTTAGAGGCCTATGTGTGTGGTCCCCAGCGCTTATAGATCCAGTCAAAAGGGCATCCCTAGCATGCTCATGGCAGTCACCTTGACTGCCCTATCCTGTTTCGGTCCCATGCTTATGCTCCTGGTAAAGAACTCCAGGACACCTTCTCAGCATTTCAGAGTATGAACATCTACAGTATTCCTTTCAGAAACCAATGGGGGTGGAAGATGTATGTTTAAGAATAAAAGAATGGAGGGTACCAGTGATTCACACCTGTAATCCTAGCTACTCAGGAGGCTGAGGAGATCTTCACACTCAGTCCAGGCATGCAAATCCCATGAGACTCTTATCTCCAATTAACCATGAGAAAACTGGAAGTGGCACTGTGGCTCAAGGAGGAAATCGATAGCCTTGAGCTGAAGAGCTCAGGGACAGCACGCAGGCCCTGAGTTCAAGCCCACCACTGTAAAAAAAAAAAAATGTTCTGCTTGAAAATGTTCTGCCATCTGCAAGCTCCAAGGTCAAATTTAGGGCTTGTTCTACCATCTATGACTCATAGCTTGCAGACTTAGTTCAAGAATTCAAAATCCTCTTTGTAAGGCACTGAGTATAGGGCTTGACACAAAGTGGATGGGCAATCGTTGATAATTATTACTTGGATTAAACAAAGGAAACAAGATGAATTCTAAATCTCAACCCAAAAGAAGAGACTTGAAAAATATCAAAAATCACAATTATATATAATCATATACTATATATGTATGTATATATACATGTGTGTATATATATTGTATTAACAAAATATACCATCACAGCAAACGAACAAATGACCACATATTCTTTAAGACATTTCAAATAAGACTTAGTGAAACTTTGAAATCTTAATTATATTGTTAGATGGAATATGTTGAAGTATTTCAACTCATTTACAAAAACTGCACAATCTTTTCTGAAAAATCATCTGGTGAGTTGGGACACTGAAACATCCATATGTTATTTATTTTTTTACCTGTGTAGCCTGGATATGTTTATCATTGTGTAATATATTTTACCTAAGCAGTGAAAAGGTTAGCATGTATGCCAAACCCATGTTGCATTTTTGCTTACTAAGAACAAATTTTAAAATTTGGGAATGCATGATTCATTTGGTCTTAACCTCCCACCAATAATAACTACAGACAATATTCAGACACTTATAGTAAGCACTGCAGTTGTATATAAATATATACACATGCTTTCATTTTTACAAAACTGTGTTAAATAGGATTGTTCTCATTGTACAGGTTAAGAAACGAAAGTTCAGAGATTAAAATAGGCTTTTTCAAGGGAGAGGGCATTTTTCTCTATTTTAAAGAAGATTCTAGATTTGCAAATACCATATTCAATAATTAGAGAAAGTATAACAAACTGTTCCTGCTTTCTCCATAATTAACAGCAGGACCTTTTCCTACCATGCTGATATGATTACAGTAATTACCATACTAACAAGAATAAAGCACGCTGCAAGTACAGGAGATTTCATCAACCTAAACTTCTCCTAGAACTCTCATGAGTGCTCCTTACAGCACCTTCCACTTTTCACATCTGAGTTGCCTTCATGTAGTTCTTCCCTATAATCAATATACTTCCAGCCACTCAGTTTCTCATTACCACAGTTTTGTTTAACCATGAGACTTTCGAGAAGTACAAGGCAAAATGGCTTACAAATTCTTTTAAAGAGAGTTATTGAAAGCATCATTTCAATTCCAAAAAACCCATTAGCACCCATTAAGTTCTTGATCCAAGAACTTAAACAATAGCATAAGGACCTAGGCCCTCCCCTAATTTTAGCTATACTTGCCTTGATGCCAACTTCACTGTTGAGAGGAAGATCGTTATAGGCACAGGCTTCCAAGCTCAAATCCAATTGGAAAAGTATACATAACTGTTTCCATAACAGCCCAGAAAACTCAAGCAAAAAGAGCTGGGATATGGCTCAAGTAACAGAACACTCACCTAACAAATGTGAGAAATGAGTTCAAACCCAATGCCAATAAAATTAATGAATTAAATAGAAAGCTGCATTGGGTGTATTAATCATGATATCTTTATAAGTGTTACATAATCTTTCCATAGGCTGGAATAAGCTACTTCTACAGAAGGTACAGTTTTCAAGTTTCTTGGGTATTTTGACTCAACTTTCCCCATCTCATAACTCAGCATTTCATTTTGGCCCATTCAGTATCCTTATTCAGCATATCTGAATTCCAATCAACACCTCAAGAAGCCAAGGACTGGTTCTGATACTCTGGTATTATCTTTTCTCCGGTTCATTATGAATCTTGTGTTCTTGCTCTGAGATATTCTCCCCAGAGACCACTTTTCAGCCATCTTAAAAGTCTAGGAACCATAGGACGTGGTTGTAGCCAAGTGTCTGTGATAGCAGACACATATACCCCCTGTCATTGTAACAAGGCCCCTGGAGCAATCCTGAGACAGAGACCAACTGTATCATCTGTGACCTTCACCTCAATACACCTATGACTAGTTTAATAATGCATACCTCTTTTCTTCCTGCCCCAATTTCTTCTATTTAAATGTGAAGCAAACATCTATAAAAAAAAAAAGTTGAAAAACATACTTTATATACAGTGTGCCTCATGCCATATTATTTAAATCTCCTGTCTCTCAGCATCACCATCATTCAACTCTTTATCTGATTTATTGGGGAAGGTGGCTGGACCTGATGTGTGGAACCCAGGTGTTTGGGCCTGGAGCCTAAAACTCCTGTAGCCTCTGAACCTGACAAATGAAGAATGCATCTGTATTTTTCTTCCAAGAATTCATTACACACACATGTACAAAAAAATTGTAATGTATTAAAATTACAAAATAGAATAAATCCTTATCCCAAGCAAGATGAAGTAAAATAGGAATTTAAACCATCCTCTTGGCTTTTGAGACGCTCAAACTTTTTACACTGTACATAAATCTGTTGGTCTAAGAAACTTTTTTCCTGTTTAACATTCAGGAGAAAGGCAATGTTCATGCCTATTTGTCAAGAAATAACAGTATGAATGAGAGTCACATTTGAATAACAAGAATGGACTAGACTTGAGAGAATAGAACAGGCCCAGACAGCTTCAATTCTCCATCTTAAAATTACTTACTATTGTTGGGAATAATAGAACATCAAAAGGATAAATTCAAAGCTCAAATTAGTTCCTGTCCTCACAGGAGAAGCTGCTGCCTGATTCTGATCTGTCTTTCATGTGTTGTTCTCACTCAAACTTACAATTTCAAGGCTAGACTGTCATTCCAATGTGCAAAGGATTGTTGGCATTAATGAAAGTTATATTTAGAAACCCTTCAACTGTGAGACAGAGTTTAATATTAACTTGTGAATTATGAGGTCACAACAAGAACATATTGACTGAAGTTCCAAAACTGTGTAAATTACCTGTGTTGGTGATCACAGGCTTTACACTGGTTTTGCTTAAGTTAAAAGGAGATGTTTGTTCATTATATCTGCAAGTGAGAGTGGCATATTGCATTCCAGTAAGGAACAATCCCAAGTATCAATTACTTTAAAAAAAGAATTAAGGCCCCCCTCCTCTTTCTTCCCTGTCCCTTCTACTCTCCAGTTATTTTGTGTAACAGACTTAAGCACTAAGCCTTCTCAAAATTATGAATTCTTCTCAAACTCTTGATTAAGTTTCTCTCAATTCGCTCAATAAGAGTGTCCATCTCTTCCCTGCTGAGACCCTTACTAACGCAGTATGTCTTTAATTACTAGTTGTTTACATCAATAATTTTTCTCTAATGTAATTTCCATATTCATGGTAGCTTAACTTAGAATTAAGACATGTCTTAGTTTGTCAGGACAACTAACAGATAAGCAGCAAAAACACCCCTTACATGTTATTTAAAGTATCATAAAGAGGCATAATATGGCCAAGTAATGCCTTTGACCTCTGACATTCATGTTCTTCACCTGTTCAATAAAAAACTTACAGAGGTTTTAGAAAGCCTTGACAAAGGAAGCTACTCAGTTACTCTTAGCGATATTGCTATTTTTTGTAATATTGCTGTTTTGGGCAGCTTCTTGAAACTTCAGTACATATGTGGGTGCTGTCTTAACAATCATCACTGTCTAGGGGATTTTTACAGAAAGGAGAGTTGATTCGCCCTATCAACAGGATCCAAAAGCCATCCATAAACAACAGGAATCAAAAGCCGGGATCAATAGGATCCAAAAGCCAAAAAAGCTAAGGCATAAATTTTGTTCACAAAACATACTCTTCATAGAAAAAAAAACGAATCAAAGTTTTATCTTCAATGAAGTGCTCATATTAAACTCAGGAGAACAGTTAATACAATTCCTTAATTATCTTTTATGCTTAGAAAGAAAATGTTGATTAAGTTGTTCTGCTTGCACATTCTTTCTTTGGCCATCACACATTTAGGTGTGAATAAAACTGCTAACATATGAAGTTCAGCATCTAACATGAGACTTATTCACAAAGACAGACAATTTTTCTATGGCTCACTCAATAAACATTGAGTTAAGCTCAAGAGTCTCCATCTTTTCTCCAAGAATTAAAAAAAAAACTTTTGGCAGGAATACTAAATCATAAAAGAGCTCAAAACAAAATAACAACTCTGGGTTGTTCTTCAAATTCCATGTCTAAAAATAATTTCTAATCAACTACTGCTTACACGTGACCTTAAAATGAGCCTAATCAACCCAACCCTTACATCCAAAAAACATGGTAACAAAAAAGTTATATGACCTTCATCAACTTCCTTTCCCTATCTAGTGTCAATTCCTCATTAAGATGTTAGAAACAGTACATTAGGCAAAGGCTAAAAGAACAGAACAAAACAAAATACACCAGCTATAATGCACAGTAAGTAGAAAAGCATTATAATTGCTAAGTATGATAATACATATTTATTATAGATATATATTATCTGCCTACTTAACACTCTCATTTAGAAAATTTGATCTGTCCTACAATACAAAGCAGTTATATGTAGTATCAATCACTTTTGTGTGCTCCTTCATTTTCTGAACTCAAGGTTTTAGAATATTTGTTAGGCAGGCACTCTCACCACTGAGCCACATCTCAGGCCTATTTCTTCCTGAGAGAGAGAGAGAGAGAGAGAGAGAGAGAGAGAGAGGGAGGGAGGGAGGGAGGGAGGGAGGGAGGGAGGGAGGGAGGGAGGGAGGGAGGGAGGGAGGGAGAGAGAGAGAGAGAGAGAAAGAGAGAGAGAGAGAGAGAGAGAGAGTGTGTGTGTGTGTGTGTGTGTGTGTGTGTGTGTGTGTGTGTGTGTTCATCTCTGTCTTCCTGTGTATGTGCGCATGCACTTGCACATGTCAGCAACCATGACTTAAAACTCAGAGCCTCACTCTTTCACTTGGCTTTCCTGTTCACAGTTAGCACTCTACCATCTGAACTCCGCTTCTAGTCCAGTATTTTGACGGTTTATTAAAGGTAGATCTCAAAGAATCCTATCCTGACAGACTCCAACTGTGATCCTTGGATCACATCTTCCTGAATAGACAGAAGTGAGCCATTAATGCTCAAGTTCTTGCTGATCATTTTTTATTTATGTATTTTACATTTTTCCCAGTCCTGGGGCTTGAACTCAGGGTCTGAGCACAATCCCTTGGCTTTCTCAAGGCCAGTGTTCTGACACTTGAGTCACCATTTCCAGCTTTTCCTATGTATGTGGTACTGAGGAATCCAGCCCGGGTCTTCTTGCATGCCAAGACAAGCACTCTACCACTAGGCCATGCTCCCAGCCCCTGCTGGTCATTTTTGAGACACAGTCTCACATTCATGCCTAGATATGCCTATGTTCTTTCATGTGCCTATGCCCATAAATACCACGGGTTTAATAAATAATTCCATACTAGTAAGTAGAGCAGGTTTTTCATCATTATAAAATATGACTAACTTTGCTCTATCCAGCTTAGAAAATGCCAGAAGACTGCTTCTTCTTGTCCTAACTCCTAAGGCTTCTTGTCCAGTCCTAAGGCTTGAAATTAGGCCAGGACACTGTCCTTGTGCTTTTTCACTCCAGGCTGACACTCTACCACTTAAGCAATAGCTCTACTTCTGGCTTTTGTAGTGGTTAGTTGAAGGTAAGAATCTCACAGACTCTTCTGCCTTGGCAGCTTAAAACCAAAGTCCTCAGATCTCAGCCTCTTGAGAGAGTCATGGGTGCCAGCATTAAGACCAGGTATTGAACCTTAAATACTGCTACTTTGCTTTAAGGAATTTTGTAGTTATAAGCTGCGAGTTTATTTACATCTATTTCTAACAGTCATATGACCAGAATTTCTATCATTTCTAGTATCAAATGTGCTGTTTTATGCAAAAAGAATCGCTTAACAAACTTTCTCAGTTTGACGATTTGGTAGCAAAGAAAAACTGTGACTTTTTATAGCCTCAATCTGATTTCTAATTAAGTAAGAAGAAAGCAGAAATCCTGTGTTCTTATTACGAGATATCACATGTCTTAGCTGAGAAAGTTAGGTTTCAAGACATACAGTTCAAGTTACTCTCATAGGTGGTCAACTATTAAAATTACTTTAACAAATTGAAAAACTGTTTGTCCATAGAGGAAGGAGATAGGAAGGAAGAGACAGAGAAAGAAAATACACATGATGGCAAACAAAGCTATGCACTTAGTACATGATTTCGTCACTGCTCACAACATGGTTTTTTTGCATATCATTAAGTTTGCAATAAAAGAAAGCCATATATCAAAGCATATTCAATAAAACATTCATCTTCAAATTTCATGAACTTATGCAATTCTAATTATAAACTCACTACATTTGCACATTTTTCATAAACTAATGTGTAACACAAATTCATAGAAGTCTGTTATGTAGTTAATTTTGCCTAGATTTGAACTTTTCCTCATACATATTCTATGAAACCACAAATAAAGGTTTTGTAACTTCTGGAAACAACCTGAGTTTAAAAGAAAGAAAGAAAAATAGTAACACCAGCAAATCCATAAAACTCAGTGGAAAATCAAGCTCTTTATTTTCTTCTGCTATGTGTATAAGTTTTTGGGGGAAAGAGTAGATATTTTATACGTAGTCTCCAAGCACTTCATTTCCTGATTTTTAACTTTTGGGAAATATATATGAAAGTGGTTTAAATTTGACCTTAGAAAGGCCATATGTTAGACCAGATTTAAAATTTGGTTTCAAGGTTTACTTGTTGTACCCAGTTAACTTTTGCAAAATTCCTAACGAGAGTACAGTAGTATCCGAATCATGAATAGGAGAGTTTTATCTGTATAGTGAGTAATATCAGAATTTTATTTCCCCCACATGCTCAGAATTTTCTGAAAATTACACTACATAGTTTGCAGATTTTAGTCATTCTTTAATAAATTTTAAAATGTGTTTTGTAGATTCCATTAGCAAAGGAAGCAATATCAGAAGTAATATCAAAATGCTATAATAGGAAAAAAGGGACACTAGTATAGCTTACAGTGATTAGATTTGAGCTACTTTTAATCATAGAATTATTTTTTAAGATTTGATGAATGACTTCGGCTGTGTAAAGATATGCTAGTCATACTGTGAGCACTTTGCATCTCTTTTGTGATTTAATTTATGAATATTTAAAATTGTGCTATGGTTCTGCTTTGCTTTTTAATTAAAAGCTGTTTCAGAGGGAAAAAATACCAATAATGGAAAAATAAACAGAGATTGTTATTTTGCATTACTTTTCTGATATTCTTTCCAGGGTATACTTTTTAAAAAAGGAGAGGGTGTGTAACCATACATGACCTCATCAATTCATCTACAAACTACCCTACCATACAACATAACATTTCTAAAGTGCCCTTGTGACAGAGAGCTGGTTCCTGTTGCTGGATGAGCAGGTAAAAATGACTCCAAGAGGTTGGAGTTAAACATTTCACAATCCAGTTGTTTTCTTTTGATTTTTTTTCCCCACGAAGGCCCCAAATTTAAGAAATTAAGCAAATTAAATTGTGGGTCTTGCACGTATTTTTTTTCATAGTCAAAGCAATTTTTTATTGTAATTAGTAAAAGGGTTACATGATATTTGCCAGATAGAAGGTGCATTAATTCACATACATTGATACCCTTTCACATGTCTTGGTACCCATTTCCCTCCCCCCCCACACTCCCCATCCGTCTTGGTTTTCCCCCCTTCCCTATCAAATTTCAAATATCCAAATACAAATAAATTCAATATATCAGATAACAAAGTGAGATACTATACCAATATGAGATAACCAAGGGACAGCAAAGGAGATGAGAGACAACATAGTACATTAAGGACAACAATCATTCATTATATGGCTTTTGTTTCAATATCCTGGAGGTCCTTTCAATTAGCTTCACATTATATGTCCTTATGTATCAAGATTTTGCTCTATTGCAGATCTCTGCTAGTAGAGCCCAAGGTTTCTACTGATTATGACGAATGAGGGAAACCATTGAGCCTAAGTTCCTTTGAGTCTGGCTTACACAATAGCCTCAAAGAAAATAAAGTACCTAGGAATTAGCTTAACTAAAAATGTAAAGGACCTTTTTGACGAAAACTTTAAAACCCTAAAAAAGGAAATTAAAGCAGAACTAAGGAAATGGAAAAACCTCCCATGCTCCTGGATTGGAAGAATCAACATTGTGAAAATGACAATCTTGCCAAGAGCTATCTACAAATTCAATGCAATACCCATCAATATCCCAATGTCATTCTTTAAAGAAATAGAAGAGGCAATCCCAAATTTCATATGGAATAATAAAAGACCCCGTATAGCAAAAACACTTCTTAGCAGAAAGAACAGCGCAGGAGGAATTTCAATTCCAAACTTTAGACTCTATTACAGAGCTGTATTTCTCAAAACAGCTTGGTACTGGCACAGGAACAGGCCTGAAGACCAATGGAATAGAACTGAGGACCCAGATATTAAACCACAGACCTATGGCCACCTAATCTTTGACAAGGGAGCCAAAAAAATAGAATGGAAGAAAGACAGCCTCTTCAACAAGTTGTGCTGGCAGAACTGGTTAAGCACCTGCAGAAAACTAAAGTTGGATCCTTCTTTGTCACCTTGCACTAGAATTAACTCCAAATGGATCTAAGACCTGGAGGTAAAAGCTGACACACTGAAAACTTTACAGGAAGGAATAGGAGATACACTAGGCCTCCTTGGCACAGGTCGAAACTTTCTTAATAAGGACCAAGAATCACAACAAATCAGAGAAAGGCTGGATAAGTGGGACTGCATTAAACTGCAGAGCTTTTGTATGGCAAAGGACATAGCTAGTAAACTAATCAGGAAGCCTACAGAGTGGGAGAAGATCTTCACCAACCAAACAACGGACAAAGGCCTCATATCTAAAATATATCAACAACTCAAAAAATTGAATCACTCCAAAACTAACCTCCAAAGTAACAACCATCCCATTAAAAAATGGGCCAAAGACCTAAAGAGAGTCTTCTCTGAAGAAGAAACAAAAATGGCCTATAGACAAATGAAGAAATGCTCAACATCTCTGGTCATAAAAGAAATGCAAATCAAAACAACTCTTAAGATTCCACCTCACTCCAGTTAGAATGGCCAGGATCAGGAAAACTAATAACAACAGATGCTGGAGGGGATGTGGCCAGGAAGGATCACTACTACACTGTTGGTGGGAGTGCAAACTCATTCAACCACTATGGAAAGCAGTGTGGCAGTGCCTCAAAAGGCTAAACATAGAACTCCCCTATGACCCAGCAATTCCACTACTTGGCATTTACCCAATTGTCCAGAAACAAGGTCAGACTAAATCCACTAGCACAACAATGTTCATTGCAGCACTATTCACCATAGCAAAGATATGGAACCAACCTAGATGTCCCTCAGTTGATGAGTGGATCAACAAGTTGTGGTATTTGTACACAATGGAATTCTATGCTGCTGTCAGAAAGAATGACATCGCCCCATTTGTTAGGAAATGGAAAGACTTAGAAAAAATCATATTAAGTGAAGTAAGCCAGACTCTCGCACATATTTTTAAGCATTGGTAATTTCCCAGAATAGAATAGTCTCAAACCAGAAAATAATTATTATTGCTATATTAGCCTAAGAAAGTGAAGGTTATTATATGAAAGTATAGTTCATAGCAGGCCACTTAAGATATTCTACTTTTATAATGAAGACTAAAGCTGTATCATATTATGATACATAGTATAATTCTCTGTGATGGGTAATTTATTAATTCTCTACTTTAAGTATGTACATTATCTATGTGATAATCATTATACTAAAAAGTTGAAACTGTTCTGTAGGATTAGAACTTTTGAACCTGAGTTATTCCAGACGAAATTTTCTGAGAAAATTCCAAACATCATGCCAGGAGCAACTGACCAAGAGCAATTAATCGGGCAATTAAGATGACTACCTATGGAAGATTATGAAACTGTAAACCACCCGTCATGATGAAAGGGGTTGACATTAAGATACACTGCACTCACAAACTGACATTTTAAATGGAAACCACTTGAAAAGAAAGAAAGAGAGGGAGATATGGAAGGAAGATATGAAGGAAGGGAGGGAGGAAAGAAGGAAAGATTAAGAATGTATGGCTTGTTCTACCTACATCATGACTCTCTCGGCGTCTTCAAAAGCAAATACCCTAACAAACTTGTCAGAAGCACATGAGCTCAAGAGGAAGGAGGGAAAAAGATCACCACCATTACGGCAGATCCAATGTTTTTAAGCAGCCTTTGTACCAAGTGTTGGCATGAAGGAACCCACACTTTCTGAAACAGCTAATGAAAATATAAAACGTTATAACCACGTCAGAAAATGTGTTTGCTGTTTCTCCAAACCTTAAACACACACCTACTGTATGATTAAGCTATTCATACCTCGCAATGCATTCCAGAAAGAAAGAAAAAAAAACAGCATATACTGCTACAAAGACTTGTGTACACATGTTCACAGCAGCTTTATGTGTGTGGGGAAACGTAAAAATAAGAAATAAAAGCCAGCCTTGAGCACAGACGCTCAGGCTGCCGGCCCGAGTGCAAGGCCCAGGAAGGCGCCGAGCGGTTGAGCTGTGGTTACGACTCTTCCTTATCTGACAGCTAACGAAATGTAAACAAAAAGCCGTCTCACCGTGACAACCGCAAGACGCAGACTCAACAATCTTCACGGCAAAAACCAAAACATGAAAAATCCCACTGGAAGGCTTCGCGCATCACGCGCTTCGGGCCTGCGAAATGCGCACAGGGGCAACTCCGCGGATGCGCAGATCCTCCAGCCTGAGAGACTCGCAAAGGCACAACTTCGCGCATGCGCACATCCTCCACCCTGAGAGGCAAAGGCACACCTTCGCGCATGCGCAGATCCTCCGGCCTGAGACACAAGGCACAACTTTGCGCATGCGCAGATCCTCCCAAAACCTATCAGCCCAGTTCCTCTCAGACCATGACGCCCCGGCCCCGTGCAGGCCCCGTGCAGCCCCCGTGTCGCCCCGACTGGGGTCTCTACTCCCTGATTCGTTCACCTGCAGGCCCCGGCACAGATACCTGAAAGACCTGGTCTCTTTCTTCCTCAGGGTCGGGGGTATGAGGGGTGGGGAAGACGACGCCCTCTTCCTTCCTGGGGTTCTTTCTACTCTGAGAGGCTAAAAGCGGCCCCTGGTCACTTACCGGGCTCCTCAGCTCTGGGAGACACGTTTGGGGCAATGGCGGGTGTTGAGCTTCGCGTGTTTATGGGGAGAACGGGGTCAGGGCCGAGCTCGCGGCTGCCATCATGGGCCATGAGCTGGGGGCGTGGCCTTGGCAAACACGCATGCTCACTGAGCACGAGGGCCGAGGCCCAGTGAAGAGCACGCATGCTCGGTGAGCTTGTGGGCCATGGCCTAGTGAAGAGCACGCATGCTCGGTGAGCAGGAGACAGGACGCCGGAAGCGCGCTGGGGGCGGGCTCGGAGGTGAGGCACCTGGAGCACAAGGCCTAAGTTCAGAGCCTAGAACCCAAAGAAAGTGGAGATCTGGGCTGTCGTCAGAAAGAAGAACATCGCAGCACGTGTAAGGAAATGGAAAGACTTAGGAAAACTCATAGTAAGTGAAGTAAGCCAGATTTCCAATAGAACAAAACCGAGATACATAAGGCCTGTATACAGTAAGATGCTAAACAAAAGACCTCCAGGATATAGGAACAAAAGCCATAGAATGAGTGATTGCTGTCCTTAATGTGCTATGTTATCTCTCATCTCTTTTGCTGTCCCTTGGCTATCTCATATGGTTACAGTATTTCACCTGGTTATCTGATATATTGGATATATGCGTATTTGGTTATTTGAAATAGGATCGGGAAGGGGGGAAAACAAGATGAGGGTGGGGGTGGGGGAGGGAAATGGGGACCAAGACATGAGAAAGGGTATCAATGTATGTGAATTAATGCACATTCTACCTGGTGAATATAATGTATCCCTTCTATTAATTACAATAAAAATATGGGGGAAAAAAAAGAAAGAAAAAGCTGGGCTTGTAGCCTAATGGTGGTAAGCACAAGCATCTATTCAGTGAGCCGAGGGACCTGAGTTTAACTCCAGGACCAGAGGGAGAAAAAAAGAAAAGAGCTGGCTTAGTGGTAAGCACAAGGCCACAGTTCAAAACCCTACACTTCCAGTAAATAGTCATAATAAAAATAACGGTATTATTTAACCAAGTTTCTGTAACTCTTGCCTGTGATCAGAGCTACTCGGGATGCTGAGATCTATAGGAAGACAGTAGGTTTGAGAAGCCAGCTTAGGAAGAAATTGGTAGAAACTCAATCAATAAACCCGGCCAAGGGAAGTGGGAGAGAGCACTGGAGGGGAGGACAAAGAAAATAGCCGGCAGAAAGGAACGTTTATGATCAGACTCAACGTACATTTAAGAGAAAACAAAAATATTTCATCAAACCTCTGAAGGAATTCTAATCTCTTTACTTCACTTCTTTTCAGACACGCAGATAATGACAAGAGAGAAAGATTATAGCAATCAATTAATTTGTGGCTAATTATTTAAAAATAATCCATTCAGGTCTGCGGCCCCAGAGGCATCAGTTACAAACATTGATGATTGTTCTCCTTGCTGATGCCTCTGCTGATGTGTTGGTTTTAAAGGATCTCAGGCTCCATATGTGTTTGAATATTAATGTCTTTTGAGGTTTCTCTGGTTGCCATAGTCACCCCAGCTCTTCAATGAAACAGGATATGATGTACTGAAGGCAAAACCCAGAGCAAGTGGGTCCTCTGCTGTAAGATTGCCAGGGAAGCTGCTGGTTCTGGGAAGTGAAAGCCTCCTTCCCTTCCCACAACTCAGTCTTGTTTGTTGTGATACTTGATCACTCTGCACATGTTTCCAGCCCACTAGCAGCTCTCAGGCTGGACTCCCTCCCTCCCTCCTTCCCTCCCTCCCTCCCTCCCTCCTTCCATGCTTCTCATCTCTCCCCCATGCCCTGGTGATAGTTCCCTGTGCACTTTCCCTTTCTCTCTCTCTCTCTCTGTCTCTGTCTCTCTCTGTCTCTCTGTCTCTGTCTCTCTCTGTCTCTCTGTCTCTGTCTCTCTCTCTCTCTTTCTCTCTCTCTCTCTCTCCCTCTCTCTCCCTCTCTCTACCTCTCTGTCTCTCTCTCTCCCTCTCTGTCTCTCTCTCTCCCTGTCTCTCTCTCTCCCTCTCTGTCTCTCTCTCTCCCTCTCCCCCTCTCTCCTTCTCTCCCTCTCTCCCTCCCTCTCCCCCTCTCTCACTCTCCCCCCCCCCAAGCTTCCTGGTGAAGCTTCCTCCTCTACCTTCTCTCCTAAAGAGAAACCTGAGAAGCTCCACTCCCCTCTGGTCACAAGTACACTGAAAACAAGTGTTCCATTGATCATCCCAACTGTTTTAGGAATTATAAGTACTCAGCCTCATTCCACCCCACACCCCTTTATTTGACTGTTTCACCATTCCCTTTCAGGGACTACACAATCTTCTAGCTTTCTCCACCTAGCTATGCTGTGGTTTTCTGATCTCCCTCTTGTCCTTTTACCTTCTGTGAGACCCCTAAACCATCCTACTCATTGTTTTCTTCTTGAGAAACTGCAAGATTTACTTAATAATCTAACCCTTTCAGTACAGCAAATACTGTTAGAAATAGCTCAGGATAGCCGGGTACCTCTGGCACACGCCTTTAATCCTAGCTACTCAGGTGGCTGAGATCTAAGTATCATGGTTCAAAGCCAGCCCAGGCATAAAAGTATTTGAGACTCTTATCTCCAATTAATCACAGAAAAAGCCAGAAGTGATATTGTGCTACCCCTGGGCAAAACGAGCTCAGTGACAGCACCTAGGCCTAAAGTTCAAGCCCTCAGGACTGGAAGAAAAAAAAAGAAATAGCTAGTATGTTGGGGTGTCATGTAGTAGTAATAAGGACGCCTACTCAGAAGGCATTTGGCAAAGCCAAGTTTACTTCTGCAAAAGAATGCTCCATCAGCCAAACAGTGGGCAAGTAAACACAGAGAACAGTCTGGCTGCTCCCTTTTTATCCCTAACCCAGCAGACCCCACCCTTCTTCTCACATTGGCTGAGCTCAGGTTCACAGTCTGCAAAAAGATGTAGCTTACTCAAAGGATGTAACCAAAACTCAAGGAGTTCCTAACAGGATGTCTTAAAGTGTTCCAGAAATGAATTATATAGCTGAAATGTAATTAACAAGGGCCTGCACATCTGGCCAAAGCAGAAACCCTCCAGGAGAACAATTCTTTCAAGATTAACAGGAAGGAAGCAAACTACTTTGATAGGAAAGACCTTTTCTGACAAATGTAACACGCTTTTAAAATATTCATTTTTGAGCCAGGTTTGAGAGCTCATCTTTATAATTTTAGCTTCTTGGAAAGTGGAGATCAGGGGGTTGAGCAATTCAAGGCCATTCCAGTCCGAAGTACTCCCGACTCCATATCAGCCAGGGGCCCTGATGGCAAGCACCCGTCATCTCAGCTACGAGGACACTCTGGCTGGGCACACATGGCTTTTGCCTTCATCCTCAGTGACACAAGGGAGCACAGCTAGCAGGAATGTAGCCCAAACCTTTCCACCCCAGGCCAGTCCCAGCCTCAAAAATAACCAACATTGAAAGGGCTTGGAATAATATCTCAGTGGTAAAGCACCAGCCACCAAGCATGTGGCCCAGAGGTCAATTCAACACCTCCAAAATGAGTGCACACACACCTTACACAAAACAATACTAGTAGCCTGCTTTTCAGTGCATTAGCTTGGGGAACGATTGTGCCTGAGGTTATTTTCTAATTGATCAGTAAAGCTTATCCTTATCACAGTTCTATCTAGTTGATTCTTTTTGAGCTTTCTTTCAGAACTGCAAATCAGTCATTTCAGGACCAGACTAGAGGTACAGCAAAGATTATTCTGAGGCATGTAATTTGTTTTAGTTTCAGTGTATCCTCAAGAAAAATTTCTGAGACACCTTCAGTACATTTTGACAAGCCCTATTATTCTCAATGCCACAAATTATCAGGAAAATTCTAATATTAATATAGTGTGGAGTTATGAAATATTTGCCCAGAGAATAGTTCATATCAAAATTAATATTTAAAATGGCTTATTTTCTACCAAATGGATTTCATTAATTTCCTACTAACATACAAACATACAGGCCTTTTTCCTATCTTAATTTTTTAGTAACTATCATTTCTTCTAATCAAGTTAATCTTAATACCTTTAAAGCACAACTTACAGTAATTCCACAACAATGCAGCTAACTAGTATGTGAGTTTTAGAAAAGATGGAAATAATGGCTCTGTGAGGGTTTTTTAAATCATTTTTCATGTATTTTAAAGCCTGCAGGATTCCAAAATTTTTATGACCTTAAAATTATCTCACTTTTTAAACATATAATATTAAACTTGAAATTGTCTATGAAAGAAGAAAAATATGTAGGAGGCTGCAAAACATAATAGTATCCCAGAATCAGAGAAAATGTGGACTGTCTGAGCTTAACAGAAAGGCCATAGCAGTGCTAAGTCTTTTCCTCTTACCTACAGAGACCATGCAGTGAATTTTAAGAGTGCAATCTGATGAAAGAGGAAAAGGAAAGATGCTTAGAGAATATAAACTACTCAGAGCATCAGAGCTTCATGGGAAAAGGTACTGTGTTTTAAAATCATATTAATCACACATATGTTCTATCTAGGTAACACAACATGCATAAAGCTTACTGAGTGTTGTACATCTAATAATCCATATGCATAACAATTGGCATTGTTCTTTTACATGCCTCTACAAAGTGCCGCTCGGGTTCATCTTTCTCTGTAAGCTTTTTACTACCCCACACCGAGGAAAGCTGCAGAAAAAAAATAGTAAAATAGCATATAGGATAGTTGTGATGGACAGCAGTACCTCCCCACAGAATTGGATGTCTGGTCGACCTCGGTGAAATAGATATTGTTACCTCAGGCCAAGATATTAAGTAATTTTGCTCTGTGTGTTCTGAGTACTGGGGAATCAAGTCTCAGTCCCTGATGGCATTGTAAGTTAAGGTGTAACCGATAAATACAGCAAAATCCAGCCGAAAGAATAGGCATTGTTGATCACACATTGCCTGCCAAACAGCCAACAGGCTTGATCCGTGTTCTGTTATTTACTCTGTTGAGTTTTGTGGATGAGTGGTTCAAGTGAAGTTTCCAGTGTTGTTTCTCAGTCTTGAGAAATGTGGATGGTACCATCAGTCTCTCCCTCACTCAGTAGTCAAGGGCACTTCCTAGAGACACCATTCTGGTTTCTTTGGCAACAGGACAGCATCAAAACAGGGAAGCAACCAGCAGGACAGGAAGAGCTTTTTCAAGTTCACATCTAAAAACACCACTCCCAGTCATACATCTGGAAAACAGGCCAAGGAAGACACATATGAAAGATACTCTGCCTCATTGGGAATTTTGAAAATTATGTAAAGGAATAGGACATTTCCCTTTTGTGGGAGGACAAATTAATACATCATCAGTGGGTCTAAACTTTAAACATGCATACCTTCTGAAACAGTAATTTTGTTTCTATTAATGTACACTATGCTGTACCACCTCAGTATTGAATTAGGAAGTAGCTAAAGTAATATAATAAATCCATGCAGAGGAATCTCTATTCAGCTTTGAGAAAGACTGTAAATCTATATATACTGACATGGGAAGTATCTTGATTATATTACAAGGTTTAAAAAAAAGCAGTTCAAATAACAATAGAACAGGCTGGAAATGTGGCTTGGTGGAAGAGTGTGCCTAACCTGCAATGCCTAGGCTTTGATTTCAAGCCCCAGGACTGGCAAAAAAAATGACAGTGGGATACACTGTCCATTTTCATGTGTGAAAAAGCATGTGCACTGTTTTGCTTGCAGGCATAGAAATTACATTATTCACAAAATATTTTCTACATAGTAGATAGGGTAGCTACACTGGACATGAAAGGGTGGGGACAACTGATATGGATGAAACAGTCCTGTTTCATTAACTTTCTACCTTATTGTTCATTTATTTCTTCAAGTTTTGGGTTTGTCTGAGAAATGAGAGACTCTCTTCTCTCTTTGATTATATCAGAATAAAAATAGATATTGGTCTAGAGGTGTGGCTCAAATACTAGAGCACCAGATGTGCAAGCAAGCTGAGCAAATATGAAGCCATAAGTTCAAACCAAGTATTTTCTAAAATCATCATCATCATCAATAAAAATAATAAATAGCATAAGCTGGGGACAAGGCAGAAAAGTTCATGAAATGTTAATTTCTAATTAATCAGCAAAAAGAAAAAATTCAGAAGTGGAGATGTGGCTCAAGTGGTAGAGCATGAAATAGTTGAAATAGCCAAGTGAGAGCTCAAGGTCCTGAGTTCATGTCCCAGTGGTGCTTCTCTTAATCAAATATGAATGCACACATACACACGGGACTGAAAATGTACATGGTATACACTGCCAAATACACAGCTCACTCCCTCCAGCAGCTCCTAAAACCTGTTATTAGGATGCAGGTTTGAAGTCTATAGCAACTCCACATCTCTTAGGCACCTTATTTCAAAGAGGATTGAACAGAGGGACCAGGAAAAGACTTAATTAACTAGGGCAGTATTTCTCGAGATATTTGTTGTTGACATTGCAAAAGGGACAACATATTATATTTGATTTCCCATTTTCAAAGCAGAAGGAAAGGCAATCCACAACATAGGAAACATTTCACTTTCCTTCCTATTTTAATCAATCTTGAAAGAAAGACTGGGGTGGGAACACTTAAAGCATAACTCTGCGGTTATTGAAAACCCCAAGAATGATGAACTTCATGCATATGATGTTGAAATAACACACAATGAATTGTAGGCACTCTGAACGGCAGTGAAATTTACAACTCCTTTCCTCTGTTCCAAAATAAAAAAAGAATTTCTATCTTCCCAGCAAGTGGTCTCCAAAATAAATGCTGTTCTCACACCCATGAGCAAAGAAATAACTTGGGGCAAGAAAGCACAATGTGTTTTTATTTACAAATTATATACATCACATCACTTTACTCACATGCTGCCAAATATAAAAATTGAAAAATAAACTGTATGAGATATAAAATGCATAGCATATTAGGCATCTCAGTATTTTTCCCCACATTGCCTGACATACTGTTCCACATAACTCAAATACTGACTATGATGATGTCTCGTGCATAACTATAAATTTCTACCTCCCTAAATATCCTTTCCACACAGCTGAAAACAAAAAACTTGAAGACAACTCTTGTTGTTGGCATGCCTCTTTTAGAGAGCCTAAAAGGACAGAAATAAGTTGAGACCATAAATGATTCTCTCAATTTGGGTAGGTACGATACTAACTGAGTGCTTTCCAGGTGTGAGGCATTGTAATGTCTTGTGTTTAATTTTCCCCAAAACTCCATGTGGTAGATCATCTTCCCAGTTAACAGCTAAAGAAACTGAGGACTAATGTACCTTAGAATTGGCTAGTTAGAAAACAGTAGCAAACTGTGTAAGAATCCTTTCTTGACTGAATTTATTCTGGGTCCATGGCCCGCCAGAGAGAAGCTTTGGATTCCCAAGGGGATCCTTAGCAACATGGGAAGGAGGGGGAAATTTGGGTTGTCTGGAGGCACAGGGAGATGTCAGGGTTCCTCTCATCTTTTGGTAGAAGCGAGGGATGCTAATATTCTGACGTGGACAGGACAGTCCAAGAACATACCCACAGTGCTGTGGAGGGAGAATCAAGAGGTATCAGAGATGAATGGCAAGCCAGATGTGTTCATCACAGTGCAATTTGCAATAGCTGAGTACTCCAAGACTCAATAAATTACAGTGTATCTATTTATTAGAGCTCTGTGGCTGCTAGCATGACATTTTTTCAAAAGAATAACCATATGAAAAAAAATTCACACTTCCTATTTACATGTGCTAAAGCAATATTCACCAAAACATTCATATTCACAAGTCCTAAAAGTAATCTGATTAGCAGGGTTGTTGTGTTAGAAAAGTATTTATATGTTTATGTATGCACATGGGAATGCTTTGAAAGACATCAGCCAAAGTATTAATTACTATTTGTTGCTGAATTATAGTAGAGAGTCCATGTAAAATATTTTATGACAGAATCATTATAAATAGCCACACATACCACTGTAAGAAGGAAACTTATCAATTCCGTAAGCCAAAGATTTGATACCCATCTTTTCAGAATGTGTCACTGGCAGCATTTTATTTCGTTTTATTTTCTGACATCAAGTTCTTTAATAATAGAAAAGAAAAGCACCAGGTGTTTCTCACCAGGTGCCTTTGCAATGGCAGCAGAGTTCACTGGTATATTTTTTTCAGAGCCAAAATAGCACCTACTATTCACATGCCCTATCTTTAAAGCCTTCATTGTTTCACTATGATTCAAAAGTGAAGTTACTCACTCCCGCCCACACAGCAAGAACAATACAATCATGACACTGAACTGAATAAATGCTTGAAACTTCATGAATACTAAGTATCTCATCTCAGAATGTCTTATGAGTAGAAATCATTATGATACTGTCTGCCATATAATTTGTCATCATCATCATCATCATCATCATCATTTGGGTTTTTGTTCTGGTACTGGTGATGGAACTCCATCACCTGAGCCACACCACCAGTCCAACATTTTGCTGGTTAATTGGAAATGAAGAATTTTCTGTTTGGACTAGCTTGAAACTGATCCTCCAGGTTTCAGTGTAATGAGTAGGTAGGATTTCGTATGTCAGCCACTGGTGTCTTGCTCAGAAGTCTTACTTTATTAGAATGCAGTCTAATAAATTACCCTTTATTTTACTGACAAGTACCTCATTGTGACCTGGAAAAAAATACAACTAACATGGCAGTGAACCTTCAAAAATACCATGAGATTTATATCGGCCAAAAAAACTGCTAAGAAAAAGTTTATTCCCCAATACAGATGAAAAATTTGACCTACAGTAGCTAGAAAAACAACAAAAAAGAAAGAGCTGGACAAACACAAAATGGAGAAAGAAGATAAGA
This sequence comes from Megascapheus bottae, assembly GCF_031878675.1. Lineage (NCBI taxonomy): Eukaryota > Metazoa > Chordata > Mammalia > Rodentia > Geomyidae > Megascapheus > Megascapheus bottae. The sequence goes on along the minus strand of NC_143537.1, from coordinate 4,290,832 downwards.
ATTGTGATTTCTTTCAAAATTGTAATGATTAAATAAAATAAAATTTGCTTATTTTCATCTTCAAGGAATCCAAATGGTTTACATTATATCTAGCATACAGACCATTACTAAATAATAACAGTTAACAATATCACAAAGTATAAAGGTTTTCAGAAACATAAAAATGTTAGAAAAAATGTTAGAAGGTATTTCAGATACTTCTTTGATTCAAATTAGAGAAGATATATCTAATTATGACATGATATCAAAAGGAATGCTGTATAAACTAAGTAAGCAAAGATATTTGCCAGTAATATTAAAAGTAATTCCTGAATGTTTCTCAAGTATGTGAAATACAGAGAAAATCAATGCATAGCATGACAGTGCCACTTGTCAAAACAGTCTGTTAATTATCTTTATCATGCTCATGGCAAAAATAGGATACTGTTGGATAAATAACATCTTCACATAATTTAAATCCATGCTATGTTTTATTAATTTAGATCCTCCGTTTACCCCAAGGGGGGTGGAGATGATTGGCTACATCTTCTGTTGCAAATATACACAAAGCCTTATTTGCAATGGAACAAAAACACAAATTTAGAATTGGATTGATGAATGTCCAAAACCCAACTCTACTACTTCAGTGCCTGTCTTTGCACAAATTACATAATACTACTGACCTTCCGTGTCTCTATACATTAAAAATAAACAGTGCCAATAATCAGATCCCTCATAGGGTCTGGTAAAAAAAAAAACAATGAGATGTTATTTGTGAAGTTCTGGCAACACAGTAGGGATTTGATTGCTGTGAATTTTTTTATCTCCTTCCCATTTTTACCTTTCTGTCCTTGCTTTCATACCTAGATCTTCACAAGGCAAGTTGATCTGGAGGGAAAACAGAAAGAAGGAAGAAATAAAGGGGGGGGAGAAGGGAAGGAGGAATAGAGGGAAGGAATGGAGGGAGGGAGGTAAGAAGACAAAGAGGAATTCACCTTACCAGAGGCTTACACCTGTAATCCTAGCTACTCGGGAGATTGAGATCTGAAGATGGAGGTTGGAAGCTAGCATGGGACAGGAAAGTCTGTGAGACTCTCTAACCACCAAAATTCAGACGTGGAGCTGTGGCTCAAGGGGTAGAACTACAAGGAACAGAGCTAGGTCCCTAAGTTTAAATCCTAGTGCCAGCACCAAAACAAAGAAACTCACCTTAAATTCAAAGAATGTTCTAGGGAAAAGGAACTGTAAACAGCAACAGGCTCAAATCCCCTGATTATACAGATTGTGAAACTGAGACCACATCAGGATCATTCTATAGAAACATGCATGCGCAGGGACCATTTCCTCTTATCCTCCAGAAATGACTAAAACTAGAGGCCATTGGGGAAAAAAACCCTTCAACTTCCAGGGCTCAAAGGGCTGATTGTTCCATGGCCACAAAGTTCTCTTTTACCCAGATTATACAAGATGTGAAAGTGGTAAACTAGGAGTTAAAAAAATAAGCAACATTTCTTTTCTGGACTGTCCTATGTCCTTGTGAGAATTGCATAAACAAGCTTGAGGAGTGACTGCAGAGAACACCGCTTGGACACAGCACAAGGGCTCCACCTTCAGCCTCAGAATGAAGAGGAACTTTTCAAAAATGCTATCTGAATCTTAAAAAAGCAGATCAGAAATGCATTCTCTTCTTACAAAACGTGAACCATACAACATTTCACTTTGCAAGCTTTCATCCCAAGAATTTTATTCTCCACTGGTGAAATCACACAGGTAAAATTTTAAAATAGGGTTTTAAAAAAAACTATTGCATTTCCTTTTAAGTTCTTCATCATTCATGCTGCTGTGTCATTTTCTTTATAGTTGCAACAGAAGCTGATGAGCTCTTGCATTCTAATTCTCCTAGAGCTTCACTCCAGTGGACTTAGGGTTTTGCAACAAAGGAAAAGGTTAATCTTTGCCCAGTAGATCTATTCATAAATTATTCTTTATATTCCAATAAATACTTGGCAGTTTGGGGAAGAGAAACTTCAATCATGACAAAAGGAAATAAAAATTCAGTGATATTCAGAGCCATTACTTAGACTTTGAAGATTAGTTTTTACCAATCACATTGGTGAGTGATATAGTTTATATTAAAAACCACATAAAATATTCTCTTAATTCACAGAGTAAAACTCCCAAATATAGGTTAACTCCTAAAGAAGGTAATATCGTGACATCACAGAATGAAAGGCCATCTTTCTTCTATCATATACTTATAGATGTTGGTATGTGCACCCTGTTTTTTCTTTCTGGCTCTACCACATTCTCAGATGTCTAAGTCTTGATAAAAAGTAGTCACAGATACTCAAAGGAAAGGGACTATCTAGCTAAGGAAAACTAGAAAAAATTATACCCAGAGCTCCTACCTTTCCTTTATTCTGATTACAAACCTGAACTCAGAAGTTGCCATGGAGAAATGTGAGTTTGGTGAGTCCCAAAAATGTTGGAAAGGGTTGATTACCCCCATCAGAGCAAGGATTAAAACCAAGTCCTATTTTCGTTGTATTTTTTTTATTCAGCACCCAAACTTTTCAATGTGCCTTGCTCATTTATAATCTCCTATATTTGAAATTCAAAGAGCAGTTGTTAAAAGCTTAGTTCCATGGTAGGTGTTCTTAAAATGTATTCTATCCTCTATAATGATGTGGTGGCTTAGTTATTCTATTATGGTGTGTTTATCATTGAGAAAACAGAGTGTAAAGAAATTAAATAAGCCCAGAGTTGAGTCAGTGGACCAGAAAACCTGAACTCTTAATCCCTCTGCTGTATACCACAACCCTCCCTATAATCCATATGCAAATGAGTACCCAATTCAATTCAACAAATATTTCAGAGCAATTTATACTTAACAAGACATTGTACTTTATGAGAATGAAGGATAGAAATATTAGAGGACCAGCCTGAAATCTCAGAACACTTTCACAAATGTCCATACTAGAACTCAAGTGCTAAACATTGGGCCTGAAGAGCAAGCAAGAAGACAAGTGGAAAGAGAACAAGCTCTGGAAATGAGACACATTGGTCCTCAGAATCCAGGCCCATCACATCCAATGTATGACACAGGTCTAAAGTGAACCTTACTTATTTTACATCCCCACCAATTAACTAAATTAAATATTAGGTACTGCTCGGCAATTTTATAGAACTTTTTACTTTGTTTAACACATTCTAGTCTTCTTCACTGCAAATGAAGTAGATACTCCTCTTAAAAACAATGTGAACACAGTAGTGGTACTTGCCTGTAAAACAAGCTTTTGAAAGGTGAGACAGGAGGATCATAAATTCAAGGGTCACCCTGGAATACATTGTGAAATCCTCTCTAAAAACCACAAAGGAAAGAAAAAGAAAATATGGTTTCAGAAATATAAAAGCCACATATAGTTTTCAGATAAAATAAAGGACACTCAACTAAATTGGAATTTCAGAACCAATTTTTCAGTTCAAGGATGTCTTAGATATTGCATGTTTATCTAAAATTAAAATTTTACTGGGCAGTTCATATATGTTTGCTAAATGTGGCAACCTAAAAATGGCTGTGCTTGAAATAACTAAGAATTTCTTGGAATATCATTCAAAACAGAACAAAAATTTCTTCTTCCTAGAAATTAAAATATCTTAAGATGTCAATAACAAAAAAACCCATAAGGAAAAGAAAGGAAGGACTGTGAAACTAATTTCCCTTGGGATACATAGCCACTGTAATTATCAGAAGCATTTGGAAATGACCCATATATTGCTTAGAAATTTTGATCAATAATACTTCTAATCTTTTGCCCATTCTCCTCAAGATTTAATTTTTGGAATCCTATTTATTCAAAAGATGTTAGACATTGTCATTTTATTGGTTTATTTCCACCTGTGAACTTTGAACCATAATGGAGACTTTTGTTTTGTATGGTCTGCTCTCCTCCCTTGACCTACAAAGGAGACCCTTTGGACTGGACATGGAGATCAGAACAGATGCTCCAGTGCACAATATCCAGACTCGGAGCACAGATTTTTTTCCTCCAAATCATTTTTGTTCCGTGAAGTTTCCCCAGACTCTCAACCACTGCCAAGGTTAATGTAGGCCCTGACTCTGCCTGTTGGTTCATATTAATTAAGCCAATCAGTGATCTTGTTTCATACAGTGTCTGTTTTTAATATAACCTATTTGATGAGGCTGTATTAATTTAGGAGAAATATGCACTGGCATTCTGGCATGCACTTTTCCTAATTATCTCACAGCTCTCATTCAGCAGTGAAATTAGACTGTGGTTATCACGGTTAATGGAAGCCCATAGCTCTTAGCTAAGTGATCTCCTCCAGTGGAAAGTCATCGTTTCTTGCTCCTGGCTACATAAACATGATTGTGCTATCTAAGCAATCCCCTGTGGCTGTGGATGTGAATGTTTTAACAAAATATTCTGCTTTAGAGCTACAGGGTGGCACCTCATTTCTATAAGTAGGAGGATAATAAGATTGGAATGGGAGGACTGTGAAAGGAAAAGTTACCCAATAACAGAAGTGAGACAAGGAGAAGCAGTTTTCAAGTGTGTGCAGGAAATAGGAAGCCTGACCTGGTAGTTATGTGTTCAGGTTCAAAAGAAATCCTTTATATGTTCCCTTATGCTTCTCTTGAGTTCTACATCACCTATCTCGCACTGCCCATTTTTCTTTTAAGAACTCAGTAGAATCTTGGTCCAAACGAGGACTTACTCTTCTGTGTGCCTATCCACTCTTTTCAATCATTCACTTACTAAGTGCCTACATCCCTCACTAGAATGAAATCAGTCACTTCCTGCATGAAACATTAATCCATGAGGCAGGCAGCTCCACAAGTTAATTTAAGTCAATCATTACAAATTGTAAATACACTAAGAATTTTTAATGGATTGATTTGATACAAAATGATCTGGCAAAACAATTTTTGAAAGAGGGACAACATCTGGGCTGAAACTATTGTGATTACAAACATTCAGTTATCGGAAGAACCAAGAAAAGAAAATGAGCCCGTGAAGGAATAGTACTCATGAAATCCTGAAGCAGGACCCTTTCTTATTCTAGAAACCAACCCAAGGCTAGAGTATGAGGAGTCATGCAGAGAATACAAGAGAGACTGATTATAAGCTTCCACCAAAGGAGCCTTTTGCCTTCCCATGTTCCTTCTGCCAGTGGACCTTGAAAAGGGGTTGACAGCACATCATTCCCCTGGCCTACTGGACAAATATGTAACTTAAAAGGAAGTAATGACACAGTGCTCATCTTGTATTACTTTCTATGCCGGTGAGGATGCCTGGATCAAATAGAAATGTTAGAAAGTTGAGCCAACTGTGCTTGCATTTATTTAAATGGACTATGAATTCCAGTTTTATCTGTGAAAACAGGAAGCCAGTCCATTTCTGAAAGACTTGCTATTTACAGTAGGCAGTGTTTGTTAAGCTATTTTCACCAACAAGACACTGCTCATATATTTCCACTTCTTTAAGGCTTACAAACATTCAGAGTAGATTTATTTGTTTTCATTCTAAAGATAAAAGACTCAGGAACAGATATAGCAATGAACTAAAATTGGGAGTATTAGTGTTTGAACCCAAGGCAATCAAGTCCATAATACATATCCTTAATCATGATTACTAGCAGCCAAAATTCATCTTGGGAAGCTAATCAAACCATTAAGATGCATCAGTATTTAACGCACTGAGATGTCAGCAAGATATTTGACATGTCAAAGAGTATACTTGCCCTGAATTTGCATTACTTAGAAGATATGAAATATATCTTTAATGAATTTCTGTATCTCTGCTTTCTTAGTTATAAGAAAAGATTATCAAGTCACACTTCAAATGGTTCCACTGTTGCTATAGAAACTGCTTTCCCTTAAGTTTTTGAGGTGACTGTCAACTTGTAAAACACTCAGTGCTAGCAGCAACACAGCACTAATGGATGGCTTTAGGAAATTCTAATTTCCCCCAGTGTTCTCCATCCTCTTACTTTTTTTCCCCAAATCAACTTACATACGGAACCTAATGAGAATCAGTGTACTTGCTAGGCAAACATACTTGTAAATCAAACTGTGGGTCTCAGGCCAGGGCATAACCCTGGAAAGACCTCCCAAGATCCTTCTGTAAATGACCTATTTCCCCTGAAGTTTCTGGGTCTCTGACCAAGGCAATGAAGGAGAAAGAAATAGGAGAAAGAAGAGGAGAAGGAGGAAGGGAGGAAGAAGAAAAGGAAAAGGAGAGGCTTCAGCGTGGAGGAGAAGGAGGAGGAGGAAGAAGAGGAAATGAAGAAAAAAAAAAGAAGAAATTTACCCACCTGTATTCAGCAGTGTTGAGCCTATTCGCTACCTTCTCTTTCTTCTGTCTTCAGTCCTCCACTTCCAGCACACAGGGGGACTTTACCTCTCTCCTCACATTTCTATTCCAGATCCAGAACACTATTTCTTCCGCCCCTTTTTGCTTTTCCTGCCACCTCATTTTTAATATAAGCATTGATGATTTTAATTCCTAGTGTATCCTACACATGCCCAATCTCTTACTTTTCTATTCTTATTACTGTTGTTTCTGATTTTTATTTACCATACTTAAATGTATAGTTTGTCTTTGAAGTATTGTTATTGTAACCATGGTCTTCTCTCTTCTGAGTGGTAGTGAGGAAATGGAGATTTGTGTGTGGCATATAAACAATGGGCTTGATTTTGCAAGGGTAGTATTTTGTGTTCTCATATAAGATCTGAGATTAGAGAAGACATAGAAAGGGAAAGGGGAGTTAAGAAAGAGGTTGATACATAAAGTGGCAACTCCTTTTTTGTACAACTACTTAAAGATAGTTTTTAAAAAAACACAAAAATTAACTAGATCTAAAATACTTGGGCATAAGAAATTATGCAGGTCTCTAGGCATTCACATATAGTGAAACCAAAGGAGGAGACAGGAGAAGAACAGAAAGGCACACTGCCTATGTGCATCTGATCATCCAAAATAATATATATCCACATGAACTCCAGGAAATGAAAGTGAGGGTCTTTTTTTCTTTTTAGTTTCTCTTGTCTTTCCATTTTGTTCTGTCTGTTTATCTGTCTGTGGGAGTTTGAAGGGAGGCACAGAAATGGAGAGACAAAGGATAAACAAATGCAGCAGTGTGGCTCACTGGACACTATGCTGAAAATTGTTGTATACAAGTTGTGTACAACTTGTGAGTGGGGGAATGGGAGGGAAAGCCTGACAGAGAGCAAGGGAAGAGGTGACATTACCCAAAAAAGAAGTGTACTTTTTATCAAACTGTAGCCCCTCTGTACATCCCCTTTACAATAATTTTTAAAATTACAGTTACTTTTAAAAGGGGGTTGACATGATATGAACATTCAGAATGTCACAGCAGAACCCGTTGCTTTGTACATTAATGTGTATCAATAAGAAAATGACAAAAGAGTAAGCTCATGATAACTAAATGAAACTATTTTTTCTGGAGAAAGAAGCTAATAGGAGAAAAGTGAACTTAAATATTATATGCAGGAGGAAATAAAAAGCATTTTCAAACTTATGGTAAGAAATAATACTTTGAAACTTTTTTTCACTGCTAACAGAATTCCGAAAGGCCATGGGGAAATTAAAACATCATCCACATTTTGCTGGGGGGAAAAATCTGTTATCCAGACAGAATACTGCAAATGCAAAACTTTTCATTGCATTGTCATCATATCTAACCGAGGATGTCTAAAGCATCCTCTCAGAACATTTCTGAGAGAAAAAACTGCATTTTTAGATTCTCAGCTGGAAAGTCATAGGAAAGTTTTTGTTAATAAAAAATGCAAGTGGTGATTTAAGAAGCCTCCGTGGGGGCCAGGAGTTTGGCCTAGCGGTAGAGGGCTTGCCTAGCATGCACGAAGACCAGGGTTCAACTCCTTGGTGTCACATACATAGAAAAAAGCTAGATGTGGTGCTGTGGCTCAAGTGGTAGAGCTCTAGCCTTGAGAAAGTCCAAGGACAGTGTACAGGCCCTAAGTTCAGTCTCCAGGACTGGCAAAAAAAAAGAAGCCTCTGTGGCACCCAGATCATCCTGATCAAACAGGGAAGAAAGCACCAAAGGTTCAATCACTATTGGCAGAACCTGACATAGAACTGTAGCGTAAGACCACATACTCAATAACCAATGTGTACAGGGGAAAACGACGTCAGGGAAAGCTTGATTTTATTTTCATGTAAATTGCAATGTCATTGAAAAACTATTTCAAATAACTAAATTAAGCAAGGGAAGAAGTGGGCTGGGTGGGGTAGGTAAGACACATTGAAAGGGATGACATTGATTAAGATGCCCTGAATTTATAACTGCTTTCAAGAAGAGCAACAAAATACAGAATGGTCAAGTCTGAACCATAGGAGTATAATAGGAAACCATCCCCATCTCTTTGAATGACTCAATGAGTCTCTAAGCAAAGTCTGCCAGCAGTTGTGAGATGTGCAGTATTAACTTGCTCCTTGCACATAACTGAACCATTGGTGGTAATTGTCACAGCGATGTGGGGAAAATGCTTGTGCTCCCAGAGTTTTGTGCTGTGAATATATCTCAGACTATGTTGAGACACTTTAAAGTAGCACCTGACAGCTAACTAACTCTCAGCCACTAAGTAAGCCTGTTAGAAAAAGTCCTCGTCCAAGGGAGGCACCAGTAACTCACACCTATAAATCCTAGCTACTCAGGAGGCTGAGATCTGAGGATCATGGTTGAAACCAGCCTAAGCAGGAAAATCCATGACTACTCAGAAAAAGAGAGGCCCTATGTCAAAAAGCAATCAAGGCATAAAGGGGATTGAGTTGTATCTCAAGTGGTAAAGTACTGCTTATCAAGAAAGAGGCCTTGAGTTCAATCCCAAGTACTTCCTGGGGGAAAAGAAGTACTTATATGTTTTCCTCTATACTTGTGATGTTTTTCTTCCTTTCCTTTTTTATTGTGAATAACTTATTCAGATGGCCTTTGAATAGTCTGATGATATTTCAGCAGTAAGCCTACCCAGATTCATTGAAGTCATCTCTTTTCTTCTCTTTACCTCTTCAGGTAGAAACTCCAAGAAAGGCCATATCTGAGTCACTATAGGTGCTATGACATAGAGTGTATGGATACAAGATGTTTACATATATATTAAATTAATGTGTTGAATTCCTGAAAAAGGAACTTGCTCATAGGTTTATTAGTATTATCAGTTCTGGTTTTGAGGAGGATTTTTTAGACTATGAAATCTGTCCAGTGAGACTATTTAGGACAGCCTGAAATGCAGAAGTTTCCAAGGCTGCATTCTTACGGTGCGGAATGTGGCTGCTTTCCTAGATCAGATAGTAAAGAAGAATTATTGGCATTTAGATCTTGGTTTTGTTTGATTTGGTTTAGATTTTGTGGAAGGAAAGACCTTGGCACTGCTATCAGCCTTACAGAGGATCCTAAATATCTAAGGAAAAAAACAGGCAAGAAACTGAGTGAGACCTATTTGTCACAGAACAAATCATTACAAATTCATTTGGAGTCTCTCTTGGGGCTAAAAACAAGTGAATGAACATTAGTGAAGCTAAAATTACTCAGCAGCTATGAGCCTGAATTTGGTCTTTCAATAGAAAGATGCAGATCATTTTATTAGAGCATTGTCTGAAGGTTTTACATGGAACCTTCTCTTGACTTAGATGAAGGAGCTTCTATCAAAAAAAAAATTAAAAAACCATCTCCATCTACACTTAACAGGTGTGATGGAAAAACAGGTTCCACTTTGTGTAACACAGTGCTTTGCAAACTTTACTACCTTTGCAAAACAGATCTTTTGTCATTTTGCACCAATTAATTCCTAGAGAAAGCAATATAAATTTTACCAGGTAATATAAATATTATAATGTAACTGGTCTACCAAAAAAAAGGCCAGGAGACCAAAGATAGTGGCTAGAAATAGATTTATTCAAGACTGCCCCTCAGGGAAATAGACTTCTCTGCCTGAAATTTTCCTCTTGGAAAGGGAAAGAACTCAAGATCGCAAAAAGCTTTTATGAGACCAACGGAGTGAAGCAATTGTTATGGAAATTGCTCTACTGAACAGCTCCATTTCTGGCTAGTGTTCTGCCTCCTTCTCATCTTAGAAAGCTGATCCAAGACCTGGGACCTGGAGCCTCCCGGAGCCAGCATGTGCATCTTCGTTCCAGACACACACATTACTTTTCTGCAAGATAACTCACATGAGCTGAGGAAAAGGAGATCTTCTTTACAATTCAGAAGACCATAAAAAAGAGTGATTCAAGGTCATGATTAGGGAGGGAAGGCATAAAGAACAGTTTCAAAATTAGATTTCTACCACCAATTATCATCAGTGTGCTAGCCCTAATTCTAGAATTCCTTCAAGGACAGGGGGAATCTGATCTTTGATTGTCTCTATTTAAAAAAAAAAAAGTGCAGATGACAGCTCAGGAAAGAGATGGATGAGGTGAAGCACAAGGCAGTGTTCAGTTCTTAGTTCTTCATCCGGTCAGTACCTCTGGCAGCGGGGGGTGAGGAGAGATCTAGAGATGCGACATACCAGTGGCCCATCATGATTATGCATTTGATTGGTGCATTTCAGACAAAATTGCTTTGACTGGCATTCTACCAAGCCAGGCACATGTCATTGAGAAAATAAAGGGCACCATAAGAAATTGGAGTAAACCTTCATTGATCTGAGCCATCTTGCCTTTTTTTTTCTATGACTCTATAGACATATTTTATTACATAGATTAATATGTATCTATGACATACAAACCCCTCAGCTTGATTTTAATTATGTTCTAAAATCTAAGTGCCAGTGATGGTATAGAGATTCCCTTCTTTTTTCATATATTTTTATTGTAATTAATAGAAGGGTTACATGATATTTGCCAGATAGATGGTGCATTAATTCCCATACATTGATACCCTTTCACATGTCTTGGTCCCCATTTCCCTCCCCCCCACCCCCACACCTCATTTTGTTTTCCCCCCTTCCCTATCCAATTTCAAATAACCAAATATAAATATATTGGATATATCAGGTAACAAAGTGAGATACTGTAACCATGTGAGATAACCAGGGGAAAGCAAAAGAGATGAGAGATAACATAGTACATTAAGGACAACAATCATTCATTATATGGCTTATGTTTCTATATCTTAGAGATCCTTTCATTTAGCGTCATACTATATGGCTTTTGAATGAATACTTATGAATCTCAGGGCTGCGAGTTTGGCCTACTGGTAGAGTGCTCACCTAGCATGCACAAAGCCCTGGGTTTGATTCTCAGTACCACATACTCAAAAAAAGCCAGAACTGGTGCTGTGGCTCACGTGGCAGAGTGCTAGCCTGAGTTCAAGCCCCAAAGCTGGCCAAAAAAAAAAAAATAGTCCATCCATTCAATGTGACTTTACACCAAAGTGTGGTTAATCAGGTCTATCAGTAAACCAACCTATAATAGCAATGCCTCTCTCTCTTCCAATTACAGAGTTGTTAAATTTTTCACTAAAATATCACCAAAAGATGTCTAGGAGAAACCTTGGGCTCTCATACCAGAAATTTGCAATAGAGCAAAACCTAGATACATAAGGCCATATAGGATGATGCTAAATGAAAGGATCTCTAGGATATAGAAACAAAAGCGATATAATGAGTGATTGCTGTTCTTAAGGTACTATGTTATCTCTCATCTCTTTTGCTTTCCCTTGGTTATCTCATATGGTTACAGTATCTCACTTTGTTACCTGATATATCCAATATAATTGTATTTGGTTATTTGAAATTGGATAGGAAAGGGGGGAAAACAAGATGAGGGTGGGGTGGGGGGAGGGAAATGGGGACCAAGACATGAGAAAGGGTACCAATGTAAGTGAAGTAATGCACCTCCCATCTGGCGAATGTAATGTAACCCTTCTATTAATTACAATAAAAATTATATGCAAAAAAAAGATGTCTAGGAGAAACCCTTTGACAACCTGAGTTAATATAATGGAATGGTATTGGAAAGTGAATATATAGATGTAGTTATACACATATATACACACAGCTGTGACATTGCCATTCATAAGCAAATGATAATTTAGCTTTGTCTTCAAGTCAGATTGAATATAAACTGACTTTCAAGTTCAAAAAGCCATCGTTAATCCTCATGCATGATAGACACTAAGTTTAAGTGTTTGGCGCAGTAGGTAAATATTCTATCCAATGCCATTCACAGCTCTCAAATCTTAATTCATAGCTCTCAACTATTAAGCAAATTTGTGTTCATTTGTAGGAGGTTTCTTTATTGTCAGAGTTGATATATTAGTGAAGGGACCTGTGGGGCTGAATTAGTGCACATCTAAGAAATGTATGCCATGTCATCAGAATTCTGGCCCCAGCCTCTTTCTGAAGGACATGCTGTTTCTCCCAAGGAAAAGTAGGTTCTCTTTTTATAATTTAGCCTTTACCAGGTGTGCTGATGGTGCCAAACCATTCACCTGGGCTTCCTTTCGTATAGATCTGAGCATAGCATTTCCTTGGCTGCCTCTTTGAGCTATGCAAGCACATTTGTAAACCAAAGACTGGCTCTGAGTGAGATCTAGAAGTGAAGCCATGTCCCTTTTGAAAAGTTACTTGGGCTTTCCACTTACACAATTCCCATCCCAGGGAGGGAATGGAACTTTCTGCCATGCACAGAAATGTTCCTTAGTTGACTTCTGTAAGTTGGAGAAAAGGGTATTTTTAAAAATTTCCTCTCTTATTCCTATAATAGCCTGCTTTTAGTTGTTGTTGCTTTGACTCATCCTAGTAGTGAGAAGAGAATAATTAGCACTTATGTCCAAGAGGAGCTCCATCATCTTGATTCCCCACTGTCAACTGCACCCCTACCTGGGGCTCCTGTGTGGAAATTAAAATTGTCCTCCAAAGATCAAGAGGAGTCCCTGGGCCTCTTCATCAATCATCTGAATCACAGCACTGTTCTCCCCCCACCCTCCAGATAATTGTGAGCAGTCACACTTCCAGGCTTCCTCGTCTCTTCCTTATAATACAAAATTTGGTCTCTCCCTAGGCATTCTCTCTTTCTGACTTTCCTAACCATTTCTTCCTCCTTTCAGCTTCTATCCTGTTGGAGCCACAAAAATGGGTGCACCGGGGGCCGGGAGTTTGGTCTAGTGGTAGAGTGCTTGCCTAGCATGCATGAAGACCCGGGTTCGATTCCTCGGTACCACATACATAGAAAAAAAAAGCCAGAAGTGGTGCTGAGGCTCAAGTGGTAGAGCTCTAGCCTTGAGAAAGTCCAAGGACAGTGCTCAGGCCCTGAGCTCAAGCCCAGGACTGGCAAAAAAAAAATGGGTGCCCCTTTTATCTTTCCTGCTTTTCTTACATTATGCCCTTTAAAAAGCATAGCTATCTGTCAAGTGGGCTCATTCCTATACTCCTTGCTATCCTTTGACGTCTTGTATATAAACTGAGGGAAGTTTCCCTGGTGAATGTCATGTTACCCATCCTCACAATCACTGGAAATCCAGGACCTGCCTTTTCACTGTGATTGGTAAATATTTTCTGAAAATACTCAGGGGTCTTTGTCTGCCTTTAACTTTTCTTATATTTTTTAAACTCTTCTGTTTAGGCACAGTTTTCATTAGAATCCTTCCAAGATGCATTTCTTACAGCAGGATAATGTAGCCATTCCCTGTTGGACAGATACCAACTTGATTCCACTTGGTAGACCACTCTGTATGAGAAGTTTCAAAGCCAAGCAGGTGGAAATTATTCATTTTGCCCTCTCCCCTTGATTATTTCCCTTGTCCTTTAATGCCCTGACCCTTTTGCATTGTAGTCAGTATTCTAAAGAATAGAATAAATTCTAGTGCTTGAGATCTTTATGTCTTGTAAAATCAGTGTAAATTGGACCCTAAGGAAGACTTTAAGGGAAAATAATCTGCCCCAAAATGAATTAAAATGAGTTTAATATTAAGTTAAAATTTCAACCACGTTAGAATACCATTGTGATTGTCATTCACGTCTTTTTAATACTAGTCTGGCCCTTAGTGACTTTGTAGACTTATCTTTTAGATGCTTTCTATAAAGTCCACTGAGAATTCTTTCTTTCCCCCTTCACTGCTCTAGCTTGATGTGGCGTTGTACATCTCAAACACGTGGCTATTGAGGAGATATGAAAGGGGCTAAGCATTACCTGGGTTAGATGTGAGCTATGCAGATAACAAACAGGGTTCCCAGTGAATGAGCTGCATTTTTTAAATTTACTAATATGACTTAAAAATGTAATAAAACAGGAAAGAATTAACTAGAAAATACACAATTTGTGTAAGTTAAGCATTTTTAAAGAAATTTCAGTTTTACAAAGTAAGAGTAGTAGAATTACTTTAACTGTCAGATTCCCTTGGGGATATATTTTTTTTCAAGGTATGCTCTCTGAAAAAGCATTTTTGATATCACAGAATATGCTACAGATGTGAAGATGCAAAGCACTGTCCTTTAGAAGCTTATAATCTAATAATGGAAGAAAACCTGTACTTAGATCACTAAATATGAGGTAGCAAAGGCTTCAATGAGATCCTATAGCGTAGCAGGCTAGCCCCCACAAAGTATTAGTGAGATCCTATTTCAAAGAACAAACAAAACACGGAGGTACACACCTATAATCCAAGGTATAAGGAAGCAGAAGTAGGAAGATTAGGGTGAAGGGCAGAAAAAGATTTGTTCCATGGCAGCCACAAGAAGACAGCTGGAACTTCAGTTAGGCGTCAGCTGTGCTTCGTGATCTTGGGTCTCAAATGCTGAGCTTGGGCTAAATCGAGAGAATTGGGGGACAGGCTGTGAAAAGCGTTCCATCATTAAACCGATGTACTCACAGCTGGCATCGAGTGAGCCCAGAGCCTACTGTGTCAGTGTTGGTGAGGTAGGGCCTTGGTGACACTGTTCTCCTGTATGTGCCTTCAGAGTGATTCCTGTAGAGAAGAAAGGAACTCAGGGCAAAGGACACAGACACAACAGGGAAAGGTCTGGGATGCTCAGCCTTTATCTTGCTCCCAGTTAATTAATGGTCACATCCAAAGCAGCTTTTATGTGCCTGTTATATCCATATGGTAATAGAAATACACCATATAATGATAGAAATTCAGGATGAGAAATAGCTTTGTCTTGACTCCCTGATTTCTCCACTGCCTGAAAAGAATAGTCAACAGTCTGTTTAGATTTAAAATTAAAGTTCTGGGTCAGGCATTTGGCCTAGTGGTAGAATGCTTGCCTAGCATGCACAAAGACCCAAGTTCGATTCCTCAGTACCACGTACACAGAAAAAGCCAGAAGTGCTGCTGTGGCTCAAGTGGCAGAGTGCTAGCTTTGAGGGAAAAGCCCAAGGACAGTGCTCAGGCCCTGAGATCACGCCCCAGGACTGGCTCAAAAATAAATAAATAAATAAATAAATAAAAGTAATGTTCTGTGGTGGGATGTTCAGCATAAGTATTGTGCATAGTATAACTCCAGTGATTTTCTTTTTTTTCTTTCCTGAAGGTTAATAGAGGTGCCACTTCCAACTATATCTCCCCTGAGCAACATAAAAGGATTATTTAAGAGGGCACAGGGCACAGGACACACCCCAGTATTAGTGATCTAGCAACTAAAATTAATTTTAGAAGCTATACAGCAGTATTCATCGACTCTGAGTTTTCCATTTAAATTACATTTTCCTCTTATTGGAAGAGGTGTAAAAGACATGAGTAAGAAGAGAGATCTTGTTTTCATTTGCAAACCTAGAAGTACCTATTCCCTTTGAGCTTAAAAATAAATTTTGTCCTTTGTTTCTTTTTCTCTGCATCTGAATGATAGCAGTAATAATATAAAAATAAAGCACCCATCCCTGATCCTTTCAAGCTTCATTGCCTTTAAAATTATGTCTAAGGGTCTTCATTTGGAAGTGTCCTATGTAGAAAAACAGATGTCTCCATATTTGCAAAAATCTATCTCTCCTTTTTAATAATCAAAAAATATTCAGCATAAATGAAATGATGAAGATGTTTCTGATTCTTTACATTTTAGCACTTATGACCCTAACAGAATTTTTTTTCAACTTGCTCAAAGTTTAAAACAGATGATGGAGTTCAAAATTAAACTAAGCTGTCTCTACTGCATTTGAAATAATTTTCAAGCTAACAAATCCTTGTGCCAGGCACACCGAGGAGCGTTACAAGGTCCAAGATTATGCCTTTATTCTCTTACATCTGTTGAGCAGTTTATCTCCATTAAATCCTTTGAATTGTGATTCAAAAGCAATCACATTCTTTTGACTCTTAATTGGTTCTTTGGCTTAGCATTTTATGCATGATTTTACCTTTAAGATTCTTTAAATTGGCTCAATGCTATATTTACATATTATGCGGCTAAAGACTAATAAGACTAGCATATTGCAGAAGAGAAAATTTTCACTTCTATAATTTGTTAATCATGACCACAGTACCTGTGTAAAGATAACTCTCAACAGACTAGAAATCCTCAAACATATGAATCTAGATAACAACCTCCTAAGTTTGAGAGAGGTATAGACCAGAGAGGCCTAGAGAGAGAGGTATCTTCAAAGAATGACTAACACATATATAAAGCATTAAAGAGAATATCACATCGAAAAACCTTTAAAAGTGAGTTAAATGTAGAAAGAAGCCACAAATTTTATAGGATGACTAATTATGCCATGTTATGGTAAAAGAGCAAAAAAATAAGATGTAGTCTTAAAAAATAGTATGCCCCAAATGCATAATTTGACTGAAATAAATTGATAAAAGTAAAGTTAAATTTAGGTTCACAGGAAGCATTGACAAGGTTTAAAAAATGGAATTTGACAATATTTGTGAAAGTTGGGTATGTTTAGATTTTGTTTGATTTCGTTTGTTTTCCAATCAAGCAAACAGGAACTGAAAAGTAAATGCCTGCAAGGCTAAATTGAAATGAAGCAAGACAGGGATGGAATAAAGAATAGATCTGGTTTACTTCTAAGTTGCATATATAATACAATGGGAAAAGGAAAGTCTTCAGTAAATGGTGCTGGGAAAACTAAATATTCATTCATCTATGTACAGAAGAATGAAATTTACCGCATGTAAAAGAAAAAATATATCACCCCATATGGAAGAAAAAGCAATCAACTTCAGTGGACTAAAGACTTAATCATGAGACTTGAAACAATAAACCTACCAGAAGAAGCCATAGGAAGAAAACTCCTTGACATTGGTCTGGAGAAAGAATCTTTTAATTTGGTCCCAAAAGTATAGAAAATAAAATTGAATGTAGACATGCAACACCTCTTCTGGTCTCACCATGTATATCCACAATCCTGTATAATTTGTCATGTCCCAGTGCATTTTAGATCTAATATTCACATATCAGGGGGAGCATTCTTTCTCTTTTTTTTTTACAGCAAAATTTCTGAAGCAAGTTTGCATAGTTTTCTTCTTCTTATAATCTAAAATGTTATAAAACACCTATGTGTTCTCCATAAGACATATCAGATTCACAGTTTAAAAATGCAATTAAGCTAGACATCAGTGACTAACACCTATAATACTAACTACTCAAGGAGGCTGAGATCTGAGGATCATGGTTCAAAGGTTAGCGTGGGCAGAAGAGTCCCTGTGAGACTCTTCTCTCAACTCACAACAATTAACCACTCAGAAACTGCAAGTGGAATGTGGCTGCTCGGAATGGTAGAGTGCTAGCTTTAAACACAAGCTCAGTCACAGTGCCCTGGCCCTGAGTTCAAGCCCCACAACCAACAATATATATATATATATAATTAAATAAACAAGCTCACATCACATCAAGAACCATTCTTTTCATTTTTCCTAAGTGACTTCAAGCACCATTCTCTATGTAAAATAATATAATTTCTTGAAGTTATGTTTTATAATAGTAAATATCACTATATGATAAATACCTTTCCCTTGGAGCTCACCGAAAGGAAGAAAACGCACTAAATTCGCTTCCATTCTGATTTTCCATGGAATTTCATCTAATTTAATGTCTATAAAATATTTTAAAGAAAATATTTATTTCTGGTGGATAGAATTATTATAAAATGCTCATTGGAAATTACTTTTTTCCTTTACTAACCCATTCCATACACACACACTCTTCTCTCTCTCTCTCAAATGTACTAATATCCACCAATCCAACACAAATCTGGGGAATAAATGCATCATAAATTTGTTAGAAAATCTGACATTTCAATTAAACACTTATGAATATATATATGTGTGTATATATAATTCCATGTGATGGCTTTAATATACAGCAATTGACCTTTGACCTCTAATAGGTCATTTTCATTCATAAAGTTTTTCACATTTATGAACTTTCTGACTCTCAGTTACATTAGAAACTGAGTATGCATCTTTCTCCCTTCCACCACTTTTCCTCTCTTACACATTCATGGGTGTTTACAGCATCAATCCATTGCTAGAACTACAGAAGTTTTACTTTTCAAAGAGACTTCAGTGTGGACAAATAGATCATGAATCATCTTAACTGATATTTAGAACAAAAAATTACATTAAGCCTCCACATGCTGATGAATATCAATTAGAAAGATCATGTAAAATAAGATTAAAAAGCTACTGGGAAAATTGTGACAATGGATAGATTCCATGCTTATTCGGGTTTTATTAATATGACATCACCCAGGAACAAGTGTCCTTGTCTCCCTGAATTTTGTAGCTAGAGAAAAACCCTTAGAAGAGATGGTTTTTTTTTCTTTCTTTGATTCTTCCTCCCCATAATCCTCAGAGTTCCTTAGGGAGCAATGTCAATTATACCATAGTCAATGCAAATGGCATTTTAAAGAGTTAGTACTGCAGACACAGAATGCTAATGCTACTCCGAAGTGTCAGTATGTACTGCGGTCTTTTCCCCAAAGCCTGCAGCCCTGTCACAGGTCTTTATTTCTTTTCATCTCATCTTATGTATGGAGGGCACAGGCCACTGGCTCACCCCCTGAGTACATCACTCAAACTCACCCATTAAAACAACCCATTTCCTAAAAATCAAATGGTTTTGGCAACTCATAAGCAACTGCCAACCTACCAAGCATGGTAATGAGGACTCTGAGGGCTTTCGTGCTTGATGGGTTAGTCTTATTAACTGTGTTGCACAAGTGACTCAGAAACATGGAAATCAGCTAGTTCATGAAAAGTCATGGGAGCTTTGACTTTCAAATTAAGGATATGATGAGCACAAACTCAGAAGAAAAGTGTCTGCTGCCACTAGAAAGCATTCCTTCTATTGTCTTTGTGGAATTATAGAGAATGCTTTCATTGTATAAGCATGTAATTTAGATAGCCTGTTAATTACATGTACTGACAGCTTAAAGATGTAGTAACAATTAAAGCCTGTAAGTAAATATTTACCTTACGTTGAAACAGCATCTACCATGGACAGAGAACTGTGCTCGATGACATTAGAAAAACGTGATCTAGAAGAAAGTTCAGGTAATGTTCACAAGAGATTGTAATGCAGCTGGGAACAGATGGCTGATGTCTGTAATCCTAGCTACTCAGGAGGCTGAGATATGAAGATCACAGTTCAAGGCCAGACTAGACAGGAAGTTCATTGAAACACTTACCTCCAGTTAATCGCTACAAAGCCAACAGTGGAGCTGTGGCTCAAGTGGTAGAGTGCTAGCTCAGCGATAATCCCCAAGTCCAGGACCATTCTAGAAAGAAGAAGGAAAGGAGGAAGGAAAGCAAAGTAACAGGCTATTCTTTGCTGCTGATGTTCACAATGGGGCATATTTCTGTCCAGAAGTATCTTGATGTACATTTCTGACAAGTCCTTAAATCACTGACAATTCCAGGATTGAGGTGATTGTGCCATTAGCCACTCCTTGATACGTAGGAATGTTGTTCTTTTCCCCACAGGCAAAATTTCCAAGAACCCCTGGAAAGGCTCTTATTCTTTCTTACATTAAATTCCCTTCTCACCTACCCCCTAAGCCCAGTAAATCTCTGTTTTTCACTCAGGGAAGAATTGATTTTCATTGCTATTCACTTGAAGCAGTAAGGTCACAGCTCAGAACATTAGAAATGTATTGTCTAAAGAGCACAGTTTGTATCTTGCTTCAGAGAGAAGATCTTTAAAGATGTCTCAGCTTAGCTGACTTTTCTTTCCCTCCTGCATCCAAGAAAGGTCCCTGTGGAGAAAGTCAATTTCAAATCTGCACACTGCAGAGGCTCTGAGCAGTGAGTTGCAGAATGCAGATCAACCTGCCTTCTTTTCTGAGATCAACAGAATCTGGGAACAATTTTGAAAGAAAAGTTTTTAAGCAATCCCCAGGACAAAGGTACTCGATTTCTGGGAGTTTTTTTTTTTAATTTTCTTTGTGTGTACTCAGTTTACCAACATTCCTGAGTTATTTTTATCAGACCAAGAGACAATGGCCTAATCTAAAAGTTACTGTATTCCAATTTGAAAGTCAACTTGGCTTTAGCTTTAGATCCCTCTAAGAGATCCTAAATCCTCCTTGCAAGCTTTGCATTTGATGTATAAGCATTGTAATTAGTCTTTTTATTGACCGAAAATTCTTTTCAAGAGTGTGCATAGCAAACAGTTGTTGTTTCCTCTGTTTGTGTGTGTCTGTGTGTCTCTGTGTCTGTGTCTCTGTGTCTGTGTGCTGATAATGGGACTTGAATTTAGAGATTGGCACTATCCCTTAGCTTTGTTGCTTAAGGCTGGTGCTCTACCACCTAGCACACAGCTCCATTTTCGGCTTTTTGTTGATTAGTTGGAGCTAAGAGTCACAAGAACTTTTCTGCCAAGGCTGACTTCAAACCATGGTGATGTTTCCTATTTTAAAAAAAATAATGGTGATGGGACTCAAACCCAGGATATTACACCTGCTAAACAAACCCTTTGGGATTAAGCCGCTGATCTACGCCCTCGGCCCTGAGGGTGGTTCTTTAAGTGATCTATAAGGAACCAGTTGTTCTAGAATGAGTGTTAAGGAATTCGGTGAAGTGTGGAAGTACCTGAGATACTTTTAGTTACTCAGATCCACGGGTAGAAGGTGCAGCTGTGGGAGGTCCTAGAGGCAAATCCAGAGTCCTGTGTAGAAAATGGAAGGTGTTCTCATTAAGCCTGCATAACAGAAGATGGAGAGCCTTCATCCTAGAGCTCTCTGCATCCACTGCCAGTTGTCCCTTGGCTATGAAGATGGTTCTGTGATGAGCGCCTTGCATGCTTTGAATCCCTTAGGCTCCTCACTGACTAAGTAAACAATCTACATTGTAAAATGAGGTCTGGAAACCCTGGCCTCTGGCTCCAAAGACTGACATTCCAACAAGTGCTATGTCCTGCTTGGTGTGAAGGAGAATCAGTACATGCTGGACATCTGTCGTGATCGTGCTAATTGTCATAACTTGTCACCGCTGTGGTTTGGCCGCGGTTTCTCCCCCCAGGGTTTGTGGGTTGGAGGAGTTAGGCCTCGATATGCAGGTGTGGAGGTGGTGGGACATTGGGAGGTGGGCCTCTTGGAAGGGCCTTGAGATGGGGAAAGCACTCATGAAATGAATTAATTAACAGTTCTTACTGGGACCCTACATTGGTTCTCAATAGAACACTGCTCCAAAAGAACAAACAGGAACTTTCCAGGCTCCTCTTCTTCCTGCTTGTGCGATGACCGCTCACTCCCATATGCGTTTCCAGGACTGGGTTACTATTTGCAGGAGGCCATTGTCAGAGCTGAGCTGACATGGACACCTGACCCTTGAATCTCTCCAACCACGAGTGAAATAAACCTCTCTTCTTAAGCCAGCACTGCCTCAGGTCAGTGCCACCATAGAGCAACAGCAAATGCACCTGTGACGATACCACTGGGCTTTATGAAGAAACCTGAGGCTTCCATGCCTCATCTCTCATCCTACGGCCTAGAGGCCGACCAGGCTTAACTCGCACCTGTCTGTGTATCATGGCTTGGCTCCAGTACAGTGTCTAGAAGTTGGGAAGGAATTCTCTCATCCTTCAACCAGGTGGACTAAGATGACACCACTACCCCACTGTTCCCCCAAACATCTCAGTGTTGGCATTGAAAGGCCCACATCATGAGAAAAATCACTGTTGTGTTCCAACACAATCTACTACCAATGCCGGTCACCTTTCTGCATCTCATGTATTCCTCTCTGTTCATGTTTAGAGGAAACATTTAAGATTTTGGTATGAAAGCCACTTGAGTAAGTGCAAAGGATTTCTAAGGCAAAACAACAAAAAAAATGCGATCTCCTCACAGGCACTGCCTGCCTGGTGTAACACCCTTCACCCTTCCAAACCAATAGCCATTCTTTCTAAAAGCAGCCAGGACAAAGACCTTAGCACCTGCCCTCGTACTCTATAAATATCAGGCCCATCTGCCGGGCTCTTCTTCATCGGTTGCTCTAGCAACTGCCTTGTGTCCCACCGTTGATCCCACCCCAGTTCAGTCTAACCACCCACTGATTGAATTCTGGCGAGGACTCCACACCACTTTTCTGGGTACAGCCATCGCCTGTGAGTAAAGTGTTTACGGACGTGGTGAATGACGTCACAGGGCTGCTGCTCTGGTACCTTCCATTGTTCTGAGAAGTGACGTGAAGTGGCTTCCTACACTGGAGCGAACACTTGCAGCAGAAACAAAGCAAGACTGTTGGGCAAGAGGCAACGAAAGGGAACAGAGTTCAAGAGGCAGCGAGGCTCATCTTCTCTGTGAATATGATCCTATAAATTGCTTTTTACAAAATCAACTCTAAAATGGAAACAAGAGAATTTTGTCATTGTTGTTGCTACTGCTGTTTTTGTTATCTTTCCCTTTTCTGTTTATTTATCTTGGGGAGCAGGGGTCACAGAAGTGGGGGGACAAAGGATGATCAGATGCGGTAATGGTACTCATTAGACACTAATGATGAAAATGAATGATATAACTTGTGGATGGGAAAGCTGGGAGAAGGAAGGGGTGACGTGGTTCAAAAAGAAAGGTACTCATTACCTGACCTGTGTGGCTGTGAAGCTATAATAACAATAAAAATTAAGTTCTTACTCCTCGTCATTAAAGATACCACTTCTCTAACTGGCTTGTCCTGATGAGACAGACGCTGGGAGTAGCTCTGCGTACGGGATCTACCCTGAGATGGTTGTTGAGTGTCTCAATCCATCTTCAGATTAAACACCTGAAAAATGGTCATCAGAGGATCTCCTTTCTAACAGACAACTGTGCTCTCTATGAATCTCATTGTTCCATCCTAGATATCATTGTCTGTCTCCTCATTTTATGTGCCCTTCAACCCACTTGATACCGTAGGGGTGTCCATTTGTCTACTTCCTTGAGTCCATTTGACTGCAGTCCATTTGACTGCTTCCTTGAGAAAAATCTAACTATCCTTAAGGCTCTCAGTTTCTGTAGGATGAGGAGATAAATAATATTTTAATAACATAAATAGAATGCATTGAAGTATGGGTCATAGGTACCTGTTGGGATCACCTGCTTTGTGTTCCTTCTTTGAAGAAAGAACCTGGTAGTGCTCTTCAGAGAAAAGTGGTTCTTCTCCTCCCTGAGTTGCTATGCATATCTGGCCTGGTTCCCTGCAAGGTAAGCACCTACCTTAGTAATAAATATCTAATGACATTCTTGGCATTAAAGCATCTGAATATGCCCAATCTAGAGGCAGCTTATGATTTGGGATTATATGAATGAAGCATAGTTTGAGTTGTGTGTCGACTACTTAATGGTTGACAAGGTTTTGATTTGCCTTTACATGGCAGACACTGTGAGACTTCCATGAACATAAGGAAGTTGTTATTGTCTCTAAATTATAAATGGGAAACCCGGCTGTTTCAATGAGGGCCTAGTGCCAGGTTGCACAGCAAGTGGTAGAGAACTCTTGAAGCACAGAAACTTGCACTTCATTGTGATGTTAAAATGGTGCCTAGGTGACTTGCTGAGGTTGCCTACCATTGTCAGATTGTGGCTTAGCAGCTGTAGAGGAAACAGAATGGAGTAGCCTTGATAGATGGTCTCAAGTCATGGATTCTGAAAAGATGTCATCAGAGCTTTTGTCTGCTCACTCCCCAGCAAAGCTCAGTGCTGCTGTGGCATCTGTTTGTCATTGTCAAATTCACACAGTCCGCCATTACTCACTGTCCTCCAAATTCCAGAGTGGCTCCCAAGTGAATATGCATTAGCTAGTTTAAAGGAATGCATAATATTAGAACCCAAAAGCAGAGTCGGCAACGCTCACCGTTCACCACTTGCAAACAAAATGAAAAGCATGTCAGCACACATCTCTCAAATGGCAGCTTCTCCTGGTGATCATTCCACAGACTCTATTTGGCTGGCATCTTGAAAACAGATGTGTAAGCTCCAACTGGGAAGAAGTCTAAGAATGGTAGACACAAATAGGAAGCCCCTCCCACTCCTTGGTTGGAAAATGAAGTCCTCTGGCCCATCAGCTTCTTCCCATAGTAGAATAAGGGTTGGATCCCCCATCTTCTCTATTTGACTCTGGGCACCAAGTGGAGGTAGCCATGTTTATTGCACTCTCTCCATGATTTCAGCCCTTTAGCATGAAGATGATAGGATGATAAGAGTGGAGACTCAGAGCTGTGTCAGTCTTGGAAATATGTGTGTTCAATAAAACTCCAATCAGTGTATTTATTCCCCACTGCTTTCAGTGGCTTAAAATAGCACAAATATATTCTCCTACATTATAGAGATCAGCCATAGAGATTTAAGGGGGCAAAGCCAAGGATTTGGCAGGACTAGCTTCTTTCTAAAGGTTCTGTTCCTTGCTCTTCCAGCTTCTGGATGCAGCATTATTCCTCGGCTGCTGGCACCATCCATAACTTCATCCTCTTCTTCCATCAATGCATCTCCCTCCTTTGACCTTCTTGTTTTCTCTGTAGAAGGACCATCTCTTAATTGCATATGCAAAATGATCAATGTACAACATTTCTATATTCACAGAATCCAGGGATCTAGAGAGTTGTAGGAGATAATAATTATGCCTACCAAAACAAAAAGAGTTAAATTCCTTCAGAACACTTGGGTAGAAGGGAAAAAGTCCAAATAAGAATTTAAAAATAATCACAAATCTAGACAAGCTGAGTAGGAAGAGTGGAATTTGTATAGATTTAAAAAAATAGCTATGCACTATCATTCGCTTATATTCAACACCAAATCAGATCCAAATGATAATAATTATTATTACTACTATTATGTTATTACCCTTATTCTGCCACTTGCCAGCTCTGGGAGACCTCCAAACCTTTTGTAATGTCTGTATAGAGGGGACTTAACCTCTTAATAAAGTGCAATGTTGCATATAAAAATAATATCTAGCGGGGCCGGGAGTTTGGCCTAGTGGCAGAGTGCTTGCCTAGCATGCACGAAGAGCTGGGTTCAATTCCTTGGTACTACATGCATAGAAAAAAAGGCCAGAAGTGGTGCTGTGGCTCAAGTGGTAGAGCTCTAGCCTTGAGAAAGTCCAAGGACAGTGCTCAGGCCCTGAGCTCAAGGCCCAGGACTGGCAAAATAATAATAATAATAATAGTAATAATAATAGTAATAATATCTAGCCAGGCATTTGGGTGGCTCACACCTGTAAATCTAACTATTCAGAAGGCTGAGATATGAGGATTGCAGTTTGAAGCCAGCCTCAGCAGGAAGGTCTATGAGACCCTTACTTCTAATTAACCATACACACAAAAAGAAAAAAAGGGCAGGGGACTAGCCTTGAGCAAAACTAGCTCAGAGATAGCAACCAGGCCCTGAGTTCAAGTCCTAGAATGACAATAATAATAATAACAATATCCATGTAACATGTAGGCCCACAGACTGAAAGGTAATAAGCTAAAATTTTTTAACTATTTATAGCATGATGGGAACAATAACAATTTCTGATTGTTGAACTTGTCAAATAATTGATTACAATGTCCAGACAGATTTAGAATTTCTTTGAATTTTTTTATTTCCATTTTCAAAGCAAAATAAAAATTCTTTCCCAGCAACTACCATAATTGGGAAGGGGGAAATAAGAACAATACAGATCATCTTTGCTTGAGCTCTGTCTTTAGGGAGCCAAAAGAAATGATCAATTTCCAACTTGTTATGCAACCTAGTCCTCTTCAAACTGGAGATAAAAAAATGGGGAAGAGTGCTGTAAACTCAGGAGTCTTGAGCTGCAGTTCATATTGACAAAAGCAACTGATTTAGAAGTAATTCATGAGCTGGGAGCTGGTGGCTCACACCTGTAATCCTAGCTATTCAGGAGGCTGAGATCTGAGGATTGCTGTTTGAAGCCAGCCCAGACCAAAAAAAAAAGTCTGTGAGACGCTTATCTCCACGACAGCTGGATGTGGCTCCATGGCGCAGGTGGCAGAGAAGCTGAGAGATAGCACCTAGGCCCAGAGTTCAAGCCCTAGGACTGACAAAAACCAAAATTATCGGTGTAAATCATTGCACAGAGAGATTTCCTTGCTATGTTTCCATATATGCATAGTTTGAGAAGATTTACATTTCTATGATTTTTAAACAGATTTTAGTAGATATCATTATGCTACTTTTGGTCTCTTATCTCCTATTAACCACTGAAAAACTAAAAGTTGCACTGTAGCTTAAAGTGGTAGAGTGCTAACCTTGAGCAAAAACAGCTCAAGGACAGTGTCCAAGCCTTCAATTCAAGCCTCACCACTAACAAAAAGAGAAAGAATTAGCAAAAATAAAAGACAACCTTGTGCATATGATCATATAAAATGATGCTTATAGGAATGAACTCCAAAAAATGGAAGCAAAAAGGTTTTATTATACTGTTTGCGGTCCTCCCCCTCCTCCTTCTCCTCCTCCTCCTTCTTTCCTTCTTTCTTTGGTTTATTCCCATCTGTCACTGTTTGTGATTCATGTATCTTTCCTCTTTTTTAGAAGTTTATTTGATTTGGAGACAGGAAGGGAAGCACAGAAATGGTGGGACTAGATCCGGTGTTGGAAATGAGCTACACAGCTTTGGGGGGAAGGGGTTGGGGAGTGGGAAAACAGAGAGAATGAGAGCAGGGGTGACACTGTTCAAAAGGAAATAGACTCGTTACCTGAATCATGTAAACATAACCCCTCTGCACATCACTTTTACAATAAAATATTTTTAAAAAATTAAATGAATATTGAATTAAATCTAGATTATATAGACTGGATTATAGATGCAGTAAAATCTCAGGAGTAAAAACAGATTTGTAAGGGTTTCCATAGTCAGCAATAGACTGGAACATGAACTATAACTAGAAGGGCACAGGAGAGGGTAGGAGAAAACCTCAAAAATTAGATGGACAAAAGGATAGAGCTAAAGAGAGCAACCATTCCAGCCTGCTAAAAAGTGTATACATATCAGAGAATAATGAAAAGAAGCAACTGCTGCAAATAACTATGCACAATAATATTAATAGTAGTGCATGGTGACAGTTAAACATAGGGAACTGGGAACTAGAATGTTTAGACTTTGTCCCAGGCTTCACTACTTCCTAGCAATTCACTGTGACCTTAGACAACTCGTGTAACCTCTTGGATACTCTACTTTTCTACAAAATAAGATTACTGGTATCTCCCTTCAGCGATCAAGGGCATAATGAGTATGAAGCACCTGGCCCAACCCCTCACACATATTAATAGTGTAATAAAAAGCCATTTACAGTTATAATAGCTAGTGATCAATGTAGAAAAATAACTCCAGATTGTAGAATCCGAAATTCTTAAACATAAAGAAGGCCTTTGGAGATTC